>NC_069117.1:45686826-46003326 GCF_025612915.1 Magallana angulata
AAAAGCCTATTTAAAATTTCGACTTTAGACAGTACCTCTCGGGCGGATATTTTAAGAATTAAATCCACAACAAGTGTGCTCGGACTAGGACACAGGAACAATTGATCAACGTAGAATTATATAATTATATTATATAAATTGGTATTCTAAGAGGGTGCTGGTTAAATATTTAAAGAGACCTTACGATTTGAGATCAAATTTTGAAATTTTATTTTTTCATATCTATGTTTGAAAAGGTTTACTTTGGCATTTCGGGTCACTTGGACTTAAAAACGTCGGTCAGGGTCATAAGGCATCTGGTTTGATATAAATATATAGCAGTTTATCAGAGACAACCACATAAATATTTGTCATAATAAAATAAAATACCCTATACCTATTGCCTAATAATACACAAGGTACATGTACCCATCGCCTCCATCTTGGATTTATTTCAAACTGTCTCATCAGGTGAAAATTTTGCTTAAAACTCTTCGTTAAAATTATTTTGCGATCCTCTCCGTCTCCCAGACTTTTGAAAACGGTACACTGTAGTTGAAAATGCCCCCAAAATTTTTTTTCCCACAAAGAAAACAATATCAGGATTTCAAACGAAAACATTCTTATAACGTGTTCAGAAAATCCAATACAAGTCCTGTGAGCTATTCGAGACTTACTATACAGATGATATAAGGAAATATTTAAAATAACATTGTCATATCTCGGGACTTATTTTCCTCCCAAACATCTCTGGGTCATTTTGCCATTATTTTTTAAAAAGCAGTATATTCTGCTGAATTTAGTATTCCTCACACGTTCCAAACTCGTGGAGAGAAGACTCGGAGTCACCAAAGTAATTTAAAAACGGCTGCATGTCGTAAATTAGTAGGATTTTGCATAAATTGTCTTCTGTTGCTATATTCGACCTGTATTTTTGATAAAACTAAATTCATTTCAATTTTTTCATCGTAAAAAAATTAAAGATTTTAATAAAACAATGTGCAAAAAAATCAACAAAATTTTCACTTTTCTATGCTATGCGCCCAGATTCCTGCCGAATTTACATCTTATGCGCCCACTTTCAAATTCATATATATATAATACAGCGTTAAAAGCACGGTTGTAAATCAATGCAAATGATGCACAGGTTTACACATAAGAAGATAATTTGCGAATGAGATATTCTTACAATTCATCATGGACAGAAAACTGCGGAGAAACCTATCCATGCGCTGATATACATGTAAATAAAAGCACTGAGAGTACTGGAAAGCAGTTAGCAAGCTTGTTTTCAATTTGTTGAGAATATATCCATTAAAGTGACACAGTGACTCAAAAAAGATATTTAATCTACTTTTTCATAACGGCAACTTAGTTTACAAGTCGGTAAAACTCATCCGGAATTTGCTCATGTAAACAAACCGAGTTCACGTGGTTGCGATTGCTGTCTAAAATTAGTTACAGTAGGATTTGTGCACTGAGAAAATAATTTGTATATGAAGTTAGTCGATGTCTGTAATAAGATATATTCATTCATAGAGAGTACATCTTAATAATATACAAATAGTATTAGTTCTTGAGGACACCAGGTCTCACCCATAGGCCGTCTGATTATGATACTATTGTGACCGCATAGATTTTACGGTGCTAGGGTATTCTTCTGGATCTGTATATCCGCCGTGTGCAGTACGAACGGGGTGAGGGAATGTTGGCGTAAAAGGTATAAGTAGTATAAGGTTGAGGCGCGCTGTGGGCCGTAAGGTAAAAACGAAGGTAGGTTTGCCGTATTCCCGAAGGTCCACCAGTATACAGTTCCAGAGAAATAAACCAAGTGATGAAGGATTCCGTATTTATTGGACGAGATTCAACGACGGCAACATTATAACATTTTAACAGAAAGACATTTTACAAACAAGTCGGATATGGCCAGTATTGGCCTCCGGACTCAAGGCTCTGGGCGAGTCGGACGTGGCCGAGGCTGGCCGCCGTATTCCAGACTGACGATTGACATATTGTACATAGCTATATATAAGAATCTGAACAATGAGTATAAATTGACAGGTGATAACATAGGTTAGCTGAGTGAAAGGTTCACAGATATAAAATAATTAAATAAACTCAATAAGTCTTTGATGTCCAAGAAATGAAACACTGATAATTGCACAATGTTGTTTTAAGAGATTAACAGTCCTTGAGACATGACACTCTGTCTCTTTGAAATCACATTAAGAGTCCGAAAAGTGTCAATCACTAAATAAATAAGTAACTTTGTAAGAAATAAACTGTGAGAAAATATTACGAAACAGATGTTGAATTTTAAAAGTAAAGTCCAAAATAAAGTTATAATTAAACACTGAATTTTGCACGGTGATAGTTTCCCGGTATTATCACCATGTAAAATGTATATTTTACATGTTCCGACTATTTTCTATAGTTTAGCTTGTTGGTAAATTAACGTTATTCACTCTTCTTAATTATCGTGAAATTCCTCCTGACTGTGATGTGATAGAATGTAAATTAATGTTTATCAAACGCCTTAACTGTAACAAAGAAATAGGACATCAAAGTAATCAAGTGTAGCTTTGGGAAAGATACTTATTAGAAAGGCGGGATTGAAGGACAATGGTTTCAACTAAGAAATGTGTGTTTGACACTAATAGAGTTAATGCAATTACATAACAATTAGCGGATTAACGCAGGTGAATAAATGGGCGTTTACCTGGACGATGGTCAGTTAGGATCAAGAAATATATTCTCTGATTGGGTGATTTATACATGTCAATTATTTAGAGGGTCACGCCAGTAATATAATATTATATGTTTTAGAGATGTTTGAAGTTAGTTGAATAGAGTCAGAGTTCGATAGATAGAGGTTAAGAGTCAAGATACAAGTCGTCCGTCTAATCCGTTACGTTTTCCCTCACTGTCATATGTAGGTTAACATTAAGTTAGAATTATTTATAAGCGAGTTTCCCCTTTTTAATGTGTACGGAGTGGAGAGTAACTGTTTGTATAATTGTGTTATTAACTGGAATAAATGTGGAAAATACAGCGAGTGTTGAGCTAATTCCCTAGTAATCGCCCGGTACAGAAAATACCCCATACGGTACAAAACCGGCGGTTATACTATGCCAGGCTGTACAGTATTTGCATTCTCTTGCGCTTGTGTGGCTATGAGGCGGAAAGGAAGCTTAATATTTATGTGGTAGCCCAATGATTAATTTTATTTTTCTCTTTTTAATTGATTTTCTTTTCTTTTGGACACCGTAATTTTTCAAAAGTTTTTCTTTTCATATGATATATAAAATATGTGTAAAATTTCAACATTAGCCAATTCATGGGTTCATGGGTCCGTGCATCACCATGTCTCTTTAATATTTCATTTAGGGACCTTATAGAGATCCATTACAAGTTTTACCCTTAAAGTTCAAGCTTGAAGTTTTTATCATATAAGTTTTGGTAAGCCCAGTAGGATGCAACTCGGATAAATTTTTACTTCAATACTATCCAACATTCTTGAACGTATCTCGTATTAAATTTATTTGTTTTATATTGTAAATTGGAAAGTAAAGCAAACGAGGCGGTAGCGGATTCAGAACGTCTAATTTTAATTAAATTGGAAAGTAAAGGTTCTTAAAATTCATAGAGTGAATTCAGGGGAAAGCTCAATTCGTTATACTTGCTTAAGTAAACGTTAAGTAAAAATTCAAAAACAAAACAAAAGTTCAACAAGTTGTATTTAAGTTGGTGAAAAAGGTGCATCGTATTTAAACGTGAGTTTCGGATTTGCATTACAAACAATTGTGAACAAATATCTCTCGAAAAAATGTAGATTGTATTGCGGCTTCGTAGATTTCAAGCGTGCCTTTGACACAGTGGATAGGGTTAAAATGTGGAATAAAATTTCAATGTATGGAATCAGAGGTAAACCTCTGAAGATTTTACGTTCACTTTATAATAATATTAAGTCTTGTGTTTTATTAGATGGTAAGTTATCAGATTTTTTTGTGAATAATCTTGGTGTTTTACAAGGGGAAATAATTTCCCCTCTCCTTTTTTCCCTTTATGTCAATGATTGCGAAATGGAATTTTTAAGCAATGGAAATACTCCAATTGAATTACAAAAGCTATCCTTATTTTTACTGATGTACGCAGACGACATGGTTATTTTTGCTCAGTCTGCTGCTGACTTACAGTCAATGTTGAATACTTTAGAAAATTATACAGAGAAATGGTCGTTAACGGTTAATGTAAACAAAACAAAAATAATGTTTTTTAGAAATGGGGGAATTTTGCGAACAGAAGATGTGTGGTTTTATAAGTGTGAACAAATTGAAGTAGTGAACAGTTTTTGTTATCTAGGACTTTTGTTGAATTACAATGGCAAATTTCATGTTACGCAGAAACAATTGTCATTACAATGTATGAAGGCGCTTTTTGCACTGAAAAGGAAATGTTGTAATATGAGTCTTAATTTTACTACGCTTTTGTCCCTTTTTGACACTTATGTAGGAAGCATTGCTTACTACGGTTGTGAAGTCTGGGGCTTTCATTCTGCCCCAGATATAGAAAAAATTCATCTTAATTATTGTAAAAACATACTTAATGTTAAAAGGGGCACATCTAATGCAGTTATTTATTGTGAATTGGGCAGAATGCCTCTGCAATGTATCAGAAAAATACGTATTTTAAGATATTGGATGAAACTTTTATCATCAAGAAATTGCATTTTGAATTCATGTTATGTTAATATGTATAATGAAACTTTAGGTAAAAACAAATGTAAAAACTGGGCTGCAGAGATCAAGAATATGTTAACAAGTATTGGGCTAATGAACTTATGGGAAAACCAATTTTTTGAAAAGCCAGAAATTATTTTAACGATCGCCAAGCAACGTATTTTTGATAATTTTAAACAGTCTTTACTAGCTGACATAAATGCCTCTTCCAAATGTACAATCTATAGATATTTAGTTGATCATTGTACCTTGCAGTCATATCTAACAAAAAGAATTCCTTTACAATATAAGAAACTTATATGTAAATTAAGATTATCATCCCATTGTCTTACCATCGAAACTGGCAGATATAACAATGTTCCATTACAAAGACGTTTATGTCCTCTATGTACTTTAGATATAGAAGATGAATATCATTTTATATTGAAATGTCCCTATTACTGTAACTTAAGAGAAAAATTCCTTAAGAAGTTTTATTGTATTAAACCCTCTGTCTTTAAATTAATTCTATTATTGTCAACACAAAATGTAAAGGATTTGTGCAATTTAGGTAAATATATTAAGAATGCTTTTGTAATCAGAAAACTTCATGTATAAACTTGCCTTTTTCAAGTGACCAGTATATGTATTATAACATGTGTATATTAATTGTATATGTCTATGAGCTGTACAGCTGTTGACTAATAAACAATACAATACAAGACAACAACTTGATAACGTGCGGAAGTTCAAGCACGGACAGTCCGATGTGATTTTGTTCACAAAATCTATACCAACATGCGGAAATCCAACATAGTTATACCAACATCACACCGTCCAGACCTCTACTGTGGGGGGTTTCAGCACAGTAAGCCCAAAATAACATACTCTTAAACTCTTTATGTGTTGGTGAATTCCATCACAATTTGCTCAATCAAACTCTTTCAGGTCTTAAACTATTCCTTTTTTTAAAGCAAATAGATGGTGATGACATGACACATAAAAAAACATTCACATGCACATTTTAAAAGCTGTAAAGATCTATTGTCCAGCAATTATTTCATTGCCGAAATTAAGTGACAAATATATCTGATTAAAAGTTGGTGAGATTAACATTTATGTCTCATGAAAGCGTCTTCATTTTTTTTTTGTTATACAAACTATTACGCACGTTTATCTAGCTGAGGGAAAAATGTTCAAAGAGTAGCTGGTATATTTTAAATCTATTTTCTAGTTCAGTTTAGAAATCTTTGATAATAAATTTTTAATGTAACACAAGCTAAAAAATGACAAAAAATCTACATTTTAAGTATTAGACAGGTGATATTCTCACAATGCGTTTCATCTTAATTTTTCTAATGTCTACTAATTTTTATGATGCGCATATTAAAACCAATGGTTTGAACTCAAATTGTTTCCAGTATAGGAATACATTTAAAATTAATTAAATCCTCTTTCAAGTCGGATTCACATGTATGTACATATAAGATAACGGGAATTCGATCATCCCGCAAGTAAACAACCCCCCCCCCCCCAAAAAAAAAAAAAAAACAAAACAAAACAAAAACAAAAAAACAAAAACCCAAAACAAACAAACAAAAAAAAAACAAACAAAAAAACCCCAAACAAACAAACAAACATAAAAGATTCTTTATGCTTGATTGAAAAAAGGACATCTAAAATAACTACTATTAATTGCATTTAATAAAAATGTAGGAGAGTACCAGTTCTGTCTACATCAGACAATAACACATTTGTTTAGTTAGGAAAGTATACGTATTTCGGATTTTCTCATTAATATCTACGCTGTAGTATGTAACATCGGATATGCATATTTCCGCCACAAAACCAAAATATTTTCATAATGAATCTAATTCTAATGCATAAAGAACAAGTGGACGGTTTTATCTTATTACGCATTGTACTACAATTTTCCTTTCCTCGATTTATCTCTCTCAAATTACTGCGGATCCAGTAAATGCGTTAATTGTAATGTTGACATTAAATATGTCGTTTAATTGTTCAACTCTGAAACAAATGTAGTAAAATGCTTGCTTCATTAAAATGTACAATCGCTATATCAGTTTATAATAGAGATATTTGTGATTCTTGTTCTAAAATTGGCACATATATAACTGACCCAGCTTTTAGTCATCTCAATACTTTGATTTATCATAGAGTCGCTTCCTCGAAGTTTCCCCGATTGCCTTATAGTTTTAGTTATATGACATAAAGAGTTTAGCCTAATACTTGTACACGCTACTCGTTTAAAAAGGGGAAGGAGCTTTTGGAACCCTGTCCTTTAAATTTACAAAGTTATCAAATTTTCGTAAAAATCTTACAATAAAAACAGACGTTGAACATCCCCCATTTCTCCGGAAAACTTGGACACCATTTGTAAGTCTCTCAGTGTATATATACACAATTTAAGCACATTTATGATAATATGAGTACAAAACATTTTGTTTACCATAAAGAATGGTAATAATTATTACACTATCTGGTAAACTGTATTGCAAAAACAAGTGCCTGTAATTCAAGGTGAAATGAAGTCATTCCAACTGCAGTTCCTTTTCTTCGAGAGAAAATGGCACGTGTACTAGATTCAGCGGAGGCCTGAGATAGTCTAGCGATAGTCGAGTACTCGTTGATTTATTCATAACCGAGTGTCCTTTCCATATAACATAGGCGTCGGAACCGGGGAGGGGGGGGGGGTTAGCCCTCCCCCTTTTTTTGCAAAGTTATACCTAACCATTAGGCACATAGCATCATAGAGGGTTCAGCCCCCCCCCCCTTTTTTTTCTCGCAGCAAACATAATTGTTCCTAAGTTTACCTTGATAAGATTGAAATACTGAGAAGTTGGAGTCATAGGTATACTACCCCCCCCCCCCCCCCCCCTTCGGATTAGGAGTTTATGATATTGGGAATTAGGTTCATGGTTTTTTTTTGCCTGTCAAGATTTCTGAGGATACGTCTACCACCCCCCCCCCCCCTTTCAATTTGCTTCCGACGCCACTGTATAAAATAATGCAACTATCACCAAGTCACATACTGTCGTTAATTAAATAAAAAAAATTTAAAAAATTATAATTATTTGTAATAAATGAATTTCATTTAAAATTTGATTTGTGTTGGCAAATGCCCTAGCTTTTCCTTTTTTCTGTGTCGCTTACACATAATTGAGTAACAAATGAAACTACCCCACAGTCAAGTTATCTGTTACAAGTTTGAAGAGAAAATATCATACTTTAATATTTAATTAATGTTTTGCCGACATTAATGTTTTTGCCGACTTTAATGGAGGAAATCTGTCTAGTGAAAACGTTGTTTTTCCATTTATAATGTATTTTTCATTTATGCTGAGGCTTAATTAATCGAAGAAAATTGACAAACTGTGTGATGTTAAATAGACAATTTTATATGCTTCAAGAACTGTAAAGATTTTTTCACAAAAGCTATCAAATGCAGACACAATTACTGCATTTTCAAAACATTAACAGATGAAATTACCATACAGTCGTAATTTTCAAGAGAAAATATCATATGTTTTTGCTGACATCATTGGTGGGAATTTGTCTTGTGTAAATGCTGATAAATACTTCTCATAATGGTTCCATATTTGACATTAAGAAACGTCAAATTGTTTCCATGATTGAACGTATATATATATATATGTATAAGATTTTTTATATAAATCTATAAATCTACACTTACATGTATATGCCAATATATTAGCCGCTTATAATAAACATTTAGGGAACCTTACAGATCAAAATGCTCAGATAGAAAGCTGTTATACATTTTCATTTGTAGCCCAAAATCCTATGCGTTTAGGTGGTATGGGACACCTCCATAGTGTAATTTTAACGTACTTCTGATCGAAATAAACAATAAAATCAAGCAAAATTCTAAAAACTTTTTTCTTTCCCAAATTGTAACCTAACAGCGTAGCGCAATGGGTGTAGAGCTCTAACTACGAATCTAAAGCCTCGACTTAGAATACCGCTGTGGCTTTTTATAATTTTAACCTTTCCAAATAATTTTAAAACACATTCTTTGGTCAAATATTGTAAAAAACGGCGAAAGTATTTTGATTATAATGTACTTTTATCTTAAAATACACTGTTATCCACATTAATATCGATAAGTGTTCCATACCAACTCAAAGGGAGAGAAAAAGATGTTTCAAATTCTATCAATTTAATTTATGTAAAATTATCATGCATGAAAATTATTTAAATACATAACTTTTCAAAGATTTTTTTTCCTAAAAGAAAATTTCCTTCTGGTTGATCTATTAAATTCATTATGCAGCTCTGTGGCAACACAGCTCTCCGATAAAAAAAAAGGTTTTTGATCAATTTATTTATCCTTGCTGATGACTCAAAATAATCACTATAAATTTTTAAAAAGCAATAAGGAAAATTAAATTACATACTTATCTGTGTCACAATGTTGTTTACGTTTGATGAACAGTTTCCTTGTTTTACCTCAGATCACACCTGTAGGCATGAGACAGCTTTGATTTTAAACGGCCAGGATTCATGTTAAGACTAGAATATACATTAATATTAAAGATTGCTTTGTATTGATTCAAGATGGATGCGTCGAATCCTTAAATCCAATAATATTACCATTTTCCTTTTAAAACACATATTTTTTTTCGCATTCCAACCTTACACTACTTTTAACGGGGACCATGTGTTGTTATTATTCAATCGTATTTGTCTCTGGTTTTAAGCTCTTTAATCATCCATTTCATAAGGTGAGAACACTCTTTATTGGAACATGTAAGATCATTAAAGGAACATGACACACAGTATAATGTTACATATTTTTAAATCTCTTCTTGAAAAAAAAACCCCAACCCAAATATCAAAATAAAGTTTCCTTGCATCAGATGATATGTAAAAGATTTTTAAATGCTTGAAAATATTGAAGTATTTTAAATATACATTGTAGTTATCTATTAAACGTTTTAGGTAGGTATACGTAGTTATTAGATCTAGCTAATCAAATGGATTATGTTGTTTTATTACAGATTAAATATTTTCGTCATATTGGAACCATTTTAACAAGACCTTGGACTTTCAGTAGAACGTTACTATTTCTTGCGTCAAAACAAGTTAAAAATGACGCTGGTTTCAAGCTAAATATACGCCGTTTGCGTAGTCTTACCTCAAAAGCCAGACAAATCTTATTTATTTCAAAGAGCAATGACCGAGTGGCCTTCAATGAAATAGACAGGTCTACGTCACATTGCTGTCTGACACCAACTACCCAAAGTCCAAGCTCCTGTTAAAATGGTTCTATGTGTATGAATTAAGTTTTTCTTAGCTGTTGAAATCGATCTATAGAACTGCAATATAATGCTATTTTGTATCTTAGTGTGTTCTATTGCCCTGAGCTGTTCCCTCCACCTCGGGAAAAATATTCTGGTCTATTGACGGCTAAGGAATTAATTAATTGTGTATTCAATATTGCATTTTCTCTCTGGACAGCTATTATACCGTTGTATATCAATACCGTTGTATATCAATGCTGGCTCCGACAGAGGGCGACTCTGGATATTAGAATTTCTACAATTTAAAAAAAAAAAAATTTCCATATAATCTTCCCTATTAGCAAAATAGGGGGAAAATGCTATAACCAAAATGTCTTCCAAATCTGCCAAAAATATATGGGAGGCGTGTCACTAATGTGACCCCTTAAAATAATATGCTACGCCTAGTATCATATTCTGAAAAGGTTTATCAGATGAGGTACGGTCCAACATTAGAGTAGACTATTATGAAACCTTCTACTATGGACATGCCGGCTGCAACCCATTTTCGACCTTTAATATCACAAACACTAAAGAGTGTCAAATAAATTATGAGAATCCCACATAACTTGAATATGTTACTCTTTCATCCGCCTACCATTTATTTGATAAGTTATCATAAACTGCCGACCGGGTAAACGAAGTCTCTTTTACGACATTAGATTATTAATACAAGAGATCACGAAGCGGACACACTGCAGAGACCCTGCCGATTTGTGGCATTGCAAAAAAAATTTACAAAATGGTGTCAAGATTGTGAACCGTTAACCGCTCGTTCCCTAGAAATATAAAGAGCACGTATCAAGTTATAAGCTATACACAGGTATTAGAATCAAGCCAGTTGGGCTTCTGCTGTGAACAACCTCTAGATACCAGAAAGAGGTTGACAAACAATAAAAAAGTCGATATAGTATGGTGTTTTGTGTAATATCTATGTGTCTGACATTTCCATGATAAAGCCCCAAACAATAAAACATCTGTCAAAAGTGTTATGTAGTTTATCAGAAATGATATGTCGTGTATTGAATTTCTTGAAGGTCTTGAATTTCTTTGAAAAAAAATTGAAGTTTTAGAAATGGGCGAAGCAATGTATGGTTCGGTTTTGTTTTTATTTTTGGTACGGTTCTCCGGTGCTATTATATGATTGTTTATAGAATTGTCTAATTTATCTCCATAATCGTATCACTTTTATCATCTTCAGGCAATATCATAGAGCCAAACCCCTCAAACTGACAATATTTGCCTTTTAATAGTATGAAATTTACCATGCACAATCATTAATTTTACGATTTACGCAATGTTGGTTGTTAATATGGTGTATTTGATAGACTCCGAACACTGCTGGATTGATAAAGATTACGCCTTTATATTGCTCGGTGGGTCAGGATTTCCCGGTTTCACAAAATAATCGGTGGTCAGGCAACGAAGATATCGACCCACGTGCACAAAACTATTGGAATTTCAAATCGATAGAGTCGCAAAAAAAAGTGCAGTTTTACAGATAGCATGCGCATATGAGAAGAGAGGCGATAAGACCGGGAAATGGAGGGTCCCCATTTACCGTATATTGATGTGAGTATGATAATAACCATAGATTACAGGTGCTCTAAAAACTGTAGGTTTATTTTGGGATTGAAGTGGTAGAATATGAATACCATACCGCTCGTCACAATTTTGGGTTAGAGAGAAGGTACATTTTACAGGTATATTATCAAGTTTTCACGATTTTAATCAGAGTCTATATGATTTTCTGTATAGTTTTATCAAATGACTATTGAAGAGTCTCTTATATAAACTGTATAAACTGAAGGCAATCCAAAATAAGGACATCTGTACATGTACTAGTATGCGTATTAGAAATTTTAGATTTTTCGCTGATAACAATTTGTTTACCTGCACACAATACTCCTTTAGACATGAAGCAATTTATAAAGTGTGACATGTCTATTGTATGCTATAAATCAAACAGAACAGCACTGGTTAGATTCATAGTGCCGTACACCAACTGAAATTGTTAAACACAGAAAGAAAAATGTAGTTTAATATCAATTCGTTAAAGCTGTAAGAAATTTAAAAAAAAAAAAATAAACAAACTCATCGTGTACAATTTATTGAAAATTGTTGAAAACTAAGCTAAAACAAAACTTATTTTAATAGAGTGACCCTGAAGTTTAAATACTTGTGTTAAAATTAAAGTAACAAATCCTTCATAGCTTGCACAAGCACGATCGAAGGTAAATTGAATTTTTGATCTATTGAGAGATAAAGAAATGTTTTTGCCTTATTTAAACTGAAAGGACCTTTGGTTTTATACCTATTCTCATATTAAGATTTGCTTTTTTGTTTGTCTCCATGTTGAATTATTCGCTTCTGCCAAAATATGCCCTTTCTAAAATTTCTTACTCTTGCGGAAAAAGAGTTCACACGAAAACATTTATATTAAAAACTTATTATTATAAGCCAATAAAGCAAAGGGTTTGGGGAGAGAAAATATACATTTTCTTTAATAAGTCATACTTTCATTCTAACTGTGTAAAAATTGGAAAAAAAGAAATTAGATAAGGAGTATATCTTTGTTATTTAAAGTACACGAGGTCCCCTTATACTAGTATACACTCCATGATACCATTCAAAAACGACAGGACATTATCAATTAATGAATGTCTTAATTTTTAAAGACCAAAAAAAGATGTTATATATATAGTTTATGGTTTTTAATCTTTATAAGAAACAATTCTTCTTTTCATTATGATTACATAATTGCATACCATTAAATAAAGAGATATTGGAAGCTAAATATGTCTAAACGATGCTGTTTATAAAAATGATTTTCTGACCAGGTATTTTTCAAATAGAGTTCTTACAAAAGACTCTGTCCTACTATTGATTAAATGTTTTCCATAAAAGCCCCTGTTTTAAAAACAAAAGTCTATAGTAATTGGCTGTTATTTACAAGAAGATGGTTCCCCATGATTAGAACTGAACTGTTCTCTATAAATAAATCTACCATACTTCAATTGTTAAAAAGCGTTTTCACCAGTTTAGATTTATTACAAGTAGGTTTAAAAATGAAATGTAACTCTAAGAAATGCAAGGAATATTATTGCTTTGGGTGTGAAAAAAATGCAAAGAATGTCATAAAACGACCACTAATGGCAATGTTAGAGTCCCAGTACGGATATTTTCTCAAAATCAATGAGTAGGGTTCCTATATATTAGAGAATAAGAATATTGAGAGACAATGCATATAATGGACAATTTTTCGATTAAAACGATCTAAATATTAAAAAAAAACCTTATCTTCTTGAACAAAATTGTATTAGATACTATTTAAGGTTTTGAATTTGAATAAGCATATGTTTGTAAATTATTTCTAAAATATTAATAAAGCATGTCAGTCTTCTAATTTAAATGTGTATATAACTGTATATTGTACAGAACTATTAAGAACGTTTTTTCCTAAAAAAAAAAGTTCAAAGTAAATGTATTAATTACGATGAAGTATATTACATTTAATAAAAAGCAAAGTCTAAGTAAAGCCATGACATCGTGCTGCGGTAATTAATCAAAGTACTGAAGTACTGAAAGCCGGGCTCTTTTGGTGTGCCTTTATGCATATTGTGTAGTTAAGACTGAAAATATCTCTCTCTCTCTCTCTCTCTCTCTCTCTCTCTCTCATGCTTTTTATGTCGGCAAAGCATCAGAGAGCGACCAAATTTTGTAAGCGGCTAAAAAAAAATATGTCTGTCTAGTAGAAGTTAAAAAGTTTAACAGTTACTGCCTTGAATTTTGCAACAAGCATTATATATTCAATCCCCGTTTCTTCATCGCGCAACAAAGTAGTTCATGGAAATTCATGCGCATTGTATGTGTCCAAAATGCATAGTAATGTTTTAAAAACACGTTATTAATACGAAAACTAAAAAAGATAGACAATTCATGCGAAATTTAATAAAAAGAAACAAAATGCCAACACTTTTGACAAAACGTGGCTCTTTGTGTAACTATTTGGTATAGCGGAAGCTTTACCTTGACGCTGTTTGGTTTTTTGTTTATTTGTGCTATTTATAGTAACATTGGCGATTTGCCTGCCTATAGCCAGTACTCTGCTTTCAGCAGAGCCCGGCTAAAAAAATGTATGTGTCAATGCCACGATTTTCTTTCCGTAAAAGAAAGACGTTTGGAATATATTTAATAAAAGTAAGATCATTTTATTGGGAATGAAAAAAATGATCGAATAAATAATACAAGCGCTAATATCCGAACATGTATTTGGCGTTGTTCTGTCAACCGTTAATGTAATATATTTTGGGTCAAACTGTAAAAGAGAATAAGCTTAAGCCTTTACATAACATAAAAAATCCCTAAATTAGTTCTTGTAGAAAATTTTTACAAGTGTAACATTTGTATAAGATTTTGAGTTTCATGAATCTGATGGGTAATTTGTTTTATCTCCTTAAATATAAGATTTATATGAAATGAAAAGAATTCAAGCTATTTTTTCTTATTTTTTTGCTCATTTTAAAACACACTTGATTAATTGTAGACTGTTACAACCAATACATGAAATAAAATTGCTGAAATCAAAGTATTTCTATCTTATATATCAACATAAATGTAAGTAACTATGATAATATAAATTAAATTGTATAATAAAAATGAAAGCCTCGATAGCATTGAAATTGGTTTTGAAATTTAGCGATATCTGGAATATTCTTCTAGGTAATAATTCCTAGAAATTTGTTTCAAATGGAATGTTGTTTTTCAAATGATCTGTTTAACTGAAAAGGTAACCGAGATAAAGACAGACATGTTATTCATGAAATAAAACCCACTCTTCGGATTGAGAATATCACTTATCGCATGTAGGAGATGCATGCATTTATTCTTTGTCTTATTTTATGAAAAGAAGGTAGATTTATCATTCATTATTTTGTTACCAGGAAGTCTGGTTATATACATGTGTACATGAACCTAGGTGCGTGACATATCGAGAATCAGTTTCGTCATGAGCAATGGTTTTACACAAGGAGCTGATTCTAGTCCTTTCTTATTCCTTAGTCACCTTATCATTTCTTAGATATAGATTTACTCAAACCGAAATCGTGATTTTATTTTCAAAAGATAAAAAATAATTGATTTAAACACGTCATTTACATTACTTCCCCATTCCACACCGGAAGATATAGCTCTAAAAAATCAACCTGTAAAATCGATTCTTTGGAGAAAACTAATGTCCCTTATCTGAACACTGGGCAATAGGTTATCATAGAAAAACATTATCTCATCCATTTTGGATAGATCTTATGTTATAAAATAGACTGGTTGTTTAACAATGTCATAGTAGGTAGCTTAAGAGATCGGGTAAAACAGAAATGTTATGGAAAAAAAAAACCCTTGAGAATCTATAAAGACATTAATGTCATATGTACTAGCCTACTTGTCTTTCAAAGACCTTAAACTGGAACACATATATAAGATCGTAGATTTTCAAATATCAATTTCTGTTATTGAGTTTTATTGAAAAAGGAAGGGAAGGCATTACTAATATTTATTTACTAAACTTTGTTTTTAGTTTTGTTTGAATCATTTAGCAAATAGGTAATCAATCACTACCATGTTTAATGAATAAAAGAAATCTTTTCTTGAAGTTATGTAACAGAGGACCCCCAAGTGTTTAAATATCTAATATTTTAATATTTTTGATAACAAGGACGGGATGACACATCGATTTCGACAGGTAGTCTACTGTATACAAACTATTTAGCTACATAACTCTTATCAAAGATTATGTATCCATGACAACGCTGAATTTCAGATACTGACTTCTTTTTAAAAAAATCAAATCAAACCTGAAAAGATTGGAAGGTTGGAAGGGGTCGTATTAAAATATAAATGATTAAAATCAAGGTCGTTTTTCAAGGGCATTGATAGTTTCAAACACGAATTGTGTGTGATCCAATTTGAACTTCACCCTTAGAAACACGAACTACTTGGTGTAATCTACGTTCCACGAGTTTTATTAGTTCCACAAGTGCTTTAAATCGATATATTTTTTATGTCAAATGATCAGTGTTGAGTGCAAATGCAACAAATGTAACTAGGAAGTATTTTAGCTTTTTTAAAATATTGTTTTCATAGAGTTCAGTCATTTTTTAAGAATGGCTGCAATGTATATTTCTTCTGAGGTAACCATTCATGTAATGGATCTCTGCATGTTATAAAGTAACTGACCAACTGTCATTTACTAAGAATTCTACTTAGAAGAGACCCATAGCACACAGGTAACAGATGAATATAAGTATGTTTTACACTTTTCATCTTATTCTTTTCAATTCGATGAAAAAGAATGAAACATTGTTTAAAACAATTAATCTTAAAGTTGATTCCTTTCCTTTGTGATTAATGAGAAATGATTGTTTTACTGTATAATTTAGGCATACATTGTTGAATACTGATAAACCTAGCTATCCCAAAACGGTAATTTTTTTAGTTTAGTACGAATAAGACCGATAGTGTGTCGCAGATCGATATTTCAATTTAAAAGAAAAAAAATGACGTAACAATTTCATTCTCAGAAATGCCAAAGAACTTTATTAATAGACAATTTATCAGCCTGCATATTAACAAGTTTGGACCATCTTGATTCATGAAACCAATTACGGAGGCTTGATGCTCAACAACTTACCCGTTAGATCTACCTGAAACTGTATAGATGATTTTAAACCTTTAAATGTATCATTTAGTGAAGAAAAAATGCAAACAGTTTAGTTTTATTAAAAATTTGAGTTTTTTCCTTATATATATCTTTATACAGAACTCTTCTTTGAAAGAAGATTGATATTGTATAAAAACGGACACTGCTATAATATCCAGCCCTCTTAATGTGTGTCGTCCCGTCCATATATGTTGAGAAATCAAATGATCTATTAATTTGTAGATTAATTAATGATTAAATATAAAAGATACAAATCCATAACATGTGGTTCAGCTTCTGAGCGTTTCTGAGAATTTAAATTTTATTGTATATTGTATCGTAACGTTCTCGAAGTTAAAACATTCCGGAAGATCATTCCCTTTCATATTTTTCTTGATTAAGAATTTTAAATTTCAATTAAATACTTAAAATAGCAAACCCAAAGATTTGCAGATAGCAATATTGTTTTAAAATGTTTAATCTTATCTGTTTAAAGAAAGCAAGGGACACGTCATTGTTCATGTTGGTATTATCATTCAAGTTGTCTTGAAGATTTTTTCTTTCACAGATTGAGGTTATTTTGTGTGATAAACTGACACTGATTAAACCATATAGAAAGCTTGACGACAAGCTTCAGAATTGGAATGTCTCGTTTTATTACAAAAAGCCCCCATCAAATGTTTTAGTTAGCGTTATTTAGATTTTCTAAATATAGAAATTTAAAGCTTTACTGTGCATACTTTGTAAATAATTTAAAATGAAAAGTGTAATCCAGTTTTTAGATTTACCATCAAATGTTGCTACTGTTGTTTTAGTTAATCAAAAATAAAGAAATATAAAATAAACGAATTCATCCGTGATCTGTCAATAATTAAAATAAAATCAAATAGTTTTGACAAAAGTGCCCTCTCTCTGAAATCCGTCAATTAGAACATCCCCCCCCCCCCCTTCAAAAAAAAAGGAAAAGAAGAAATAAAATTAAAGAATTTAAAAATTAAAAAAAAAACTTAATAGAAAAAAATCTGATAGAAATGAATAAAGCAAAAACCTTGCAAATAAAACGTGCACAATTATTGAAAGGTTACCAAAGTGTATTTTCTAAATTTCTATTTGAACTACTTCATAGTTTTTACCAGTAAATTGTAACAATTCTAGAACAAATGTAACTCAAGAGATTTTCATTTCAAAGGTTATGTTTTCATCTCACAGGAAGATGGCGTTTTCTTAGTGTTACACATAGCGGTTAAAAGGAAAAAAGTAACTTCATGAGTAAAATATATTAACATATATATGAAAAATAGATAAAGCTTTCACTATACAATAAATATTATTATAAATATGCTTAAAGTAACCATTTTATCATCATGTGCGTTCGAACTGGCATATACATGTACAGCCTCTCCTTGCAAACGGTATTAATTAAATTACGCTTATTTATACCTTTCCAATTTCCTTTTTCAATTTTCAAGTTTTCAAACTAAGGGACTCTTGAAATCAACAACCCCCCCTTTTGGAATCTTTACCAACAAATGTTTTCAGACCTTCCCGAGTCGTGATATTTCGGTGTTTTGAGCGATATCTAGTATTATAACCTATAAATCTCATACAGAGTTTACATACAGGTAAGGGGAATGTTTATAAAGTTATAAAACCGTCAGCCCAGAGTACAGAGGCGGTAGCTGGTTCTACAGCTGTGAGGACGGTACCGTGTACTGTGGCGTAAAAAAATCTACACACACTTACAGGGACCAAAGTCGCAACAGCGGTGTCTAATCATAAGGAATGTGTGCCCGTATTCTAAAAGATAATAACTTTGGAAATGTTTAAGTATTCTCATAAGGTATGACTTATATTTGATATCTTTTGACATTATTTTGTGATTCGGAGAAATATTTACTAGTTAGTCTAAAAATTAATATATTCTTTAAAAAAGGAGATCGAGTGAGATTCTGCTCGTTCATAAACTTAGTATTAAAACGTCTCAAGATGTATCACTTTGAAATCTGTTACAAATAGTCGTTTCAATTTGGAGATTGTACACGGGGCCGAAAGGTGCCGGGCAGGGGCACATAGGGATGATACAACAAAAGATCTGAAGTGTTTGTAAATATGATGATTTTACGACCTCTCTGAAATTGATATTGCAACCCCCGCTCGAAGCTTCAAATTGATAAGACACAAAAATGACGGTCATAAAGAACAGACAGGTCGTAGTTTAATGTCTCCATGCTGATTTAGTGGGATACTGACCGGTCTTAAAGGGAACATCAATGTTTTAGGTACTTGGTATAATCAAGATATTGTGTTCAATTTCAGTATATACCATTGTGTTATCAATATGTTAATATAAAGCGGAAAAACTACCCTGATTAAATATATTTTGTGCGTTTTTCTTGACAGATTTCATTGACGTATTATCAGCAAAATCGGTTGTTCTAATGCTGCCTTCATTATCTCAGTACTGATTCATTACTACCGATGGCATTGTAAAGTTTATAAAAAAGGAATTAATTAAAATTGGGGTTATTAAATTTGCATTTTTTTGGTTTTATTAACTTTATCAGTAGAATGTTTGTTGTGTAAAGAACAATCAATACAATACTATATTTCATTTGATAGCTTGTAGAACTCTTTAATATGTTCAAAGATCAAAATATAAACATTTATCGTACATGTATAATTAATAGACATTTGATTTTGTAAAGACTGTAGGGCTCATTGAACATTGTTAAGGAGCCAATTTAACCGTTTCATTACTTATCTATCTTCAGCTTCGGCCATCACCAAAGTTTTTCAATGAACACGGGCTGACATTCCCAGAGGAAGAAGAAGGAACCCCGATCCCGATGGCCAGCATGCCGAATATTGGCGGGATGGACAACGCTGCATATGAAGACGACGAAGAATCATCCAGGTCGGAACGCTCGTACGATGATGTGGAGGACGATGTATTTAGCGAATCTCCACCGAGTTATCATTCCAATGAAATGAATGGAGATCTGCGCGAAGACCAGAAGGAAGAAGCACCGTAATAATTAAATTTTGAATTTCCAAATGGCATATCTGGCTCTGTTTGTTAAAAAAAAATTTTTTTTTCATTTTTATCGTGTTTTGCAATTGAGCGTGCAATATCCAAAATATGAATCCATTACACAGTAAACAGTAAACAAGATCTCATATCATACTATAATTTAATTTCAGGAAAAATTATAAGTGGGATGTTTTTCGCTTGGCCTCGGACGACAATATATCTGGATCTGAACTGGCTTGTTGGAACGCGTGTTTCACTGTCAACAGAGTGGTGCTATGCATTCTGATTTTCGTTTTCGTTTTCATCACGTCGGTTATATCAAAATTTACTTTTATTCTAATGACAACAAACATTTTTCCAAACAAAGGAGGACTGAAGAATCCTAACCAAACTCTGAAGTACTTCAAAGAAGGGAAAGACTTTACAAATGTTGAGGTCACATGGATCTGGAGTCTCCTTCTCGCCATTATAGCACCTTATGTGTTTACTGTCTTGAAATACCTCTGGGTTCTACTTTTTAAGAAAACCAGAAAATTAAACTTTACAGTTTTGCTTGTAGTAAGTTGTTTGCTAAAGTCTGTATACAATAATTGTTAATCATTGGTAGGTCGTAAAATCAATTAATCTTCGACTTTACAATTGCTATTATTATACTTTCATGTTAAATACGGAAATCTGATTGGTTTAGATCTAGTTGATAATCCGTTCCATTACCCTCAGCGTAAGCAACACACTTGGCAACGGGTAACACAGCGAATTGTTACATGCGCTTAAATTATGCGCATGTGGTTCGCGGTAGAATTCACGTCATTTTTCTTTAAGAGCAGACTTCTTAAAAGTCAAGACATTTAGTATGATAAAATTAATAGTGCCTGATATTATATTAATTTTGTTTATATAATGGTAACATTTGTTAACAAATGCATGCACATAACAAGATTTCGTACAACAGCAACTTGCATTGTTTAAAATGTGAATTGGAAAATTAAAATTATACAAATGGATCATGAAACTAAAAATATGAATTAAAAAATTAAAATCATACAAATGGTTTCTAAAAATTCAAATTTTTGAACTATTAATACTAACTTTTCGCAATGAAGCTCTACCAACTGAATAATCTATGTCACAGTTACAAAGAAAATTTAATGAACGATAATATGAATTTTTTTGCTCATAAGAAGAATTAGAATTTTGACAAAAACATCAAAATTAGGTGAAGGATGAATTGTTTTTGTGAAATTTCATTTACATAGATCCGTTTTACGAATGGAAAACTCACATGCTTAAAAACGAGCTACATCTGACATTCTTTTTTAGGCGCTGTGTATCGAGACTCTTCACAGCATCGGACTCAGCATATTTGTCCTGGTGGTTCTTCCAAGCTTTGAACCAATTTCTGCCTGTTTGCTTTGTTTGAGCGTTTCGCTCGTCCCAGCGGTTCTAAAAACAATCTACCCAGAGAGAACGTTGAAGAAAGTGGAGGAGAGCGAGAAAGGTCGGCTTCGCACTGCTCGAGTTGTGAATTCCCTGGCAGTGATCTTTCAGCTTGGTAGTATTGTCCTCTGGACGTACTATGTCTATATCGCTATTGGTTCCGTGAATCCCCAATCAGTCACTTTAATGGTGCTTGTGGCTTTGTCTCCAATATTGGTGTCTCTGACATGGTGGGAAAACTTTGTAAAGCAAGCCAAATTCAAGAACATATCTAGCGACACCGACGGAGAAACATCGGCTCTCATGCGCATGAAGTTGAACATGAGACGACACAGAGTGAAAGCTGGGTTGTTGGTGAATCTATGGAAAATCATCATTACCCTAATTGTAATGCCGACTCTGGTTTTCGGTGTGTTTTGCGAGAATGGAAATGCCTGCATCGATGCATTCTTTTTCCAAAATGAGAGAGGTCAACTAAGATATATCAGTGATGCAAACATGACGGACAACAGAAACTTTGATGAGTTAGGCGAGAAGGGTTGCATATCTTATTTTCCTTTTATGATCTCAATGGCAAACATTTTGTCAAGTATAATATGTTTTAAATTTGCTAAAGCTGCTTGCAAGATTCTGGCACAGAAACTGTGCTTTGCCCTTCCTGTAGTTTTATCAACACCAGTCGTAATAGGACTAATTCTTGGGTTATATTCTAGAACCGTTGATATTTCTTTCGGAAAATGTATACTACCATTAGCAGAATGGAGAGACAAAAACCAAGACCCAACCATTTTGTTCGACATAATAGACACCTACTGGGTAGTCATTGCTGCTGGAGCTCTTGGCTATTTTTCCCTCCTTCTCGTCACAAACCATGTGTGGTCTCCGAGCAAGGAGAGGCTGATTGCAACGGACAGGTGACAAATATTACAAATTTAGTAAATCATTAAAAACAATTCAAGGTCTAACTGTTATTGTGTTCCATTAATTAATTCTTTTTATGACTTGAAGATTATTTGTGCAACCATTGTTCAACGGGGGTCTCCTAGACCAGTCTCTGCTTTTAAATAGAAGACGGACCGACGAAGAATTCAAAAGAACAGAAGAACACAATGTACGTAAAAAGCGTTTATATATGTTAAAAGTAAACTCAAAATTTTTTTATTAATCCTAACAGGTACACATTCTCTAGTAATTTACGTTCACATATGTTTTAAATTTGGAATTTCTAGGAATCGGACAAAAAAGTCCCAATTCCTGAAAAAGACGAGGAAGACGAGAAAAGTAAGATCGATTGGTCAATTCTAAGAAAAGATGACACACCAATGATCTACATGTGTGCTACCATGTGGCATGAGTCAGAAAATGAAATGATTCAGATTTTAAAATCAATATTCAGGTAAACATTTAATCTTCATTCTTCAAAAGTTGTGATTTTTACTCAGATGTCTAAATCGAAAAAAGAATTAACGATATCTTTAAATGAGAACACCCGACGGATACACGCACTTGTCGGTTACAAGTTACAACTATGCGTATCAGTTCACACAACTTTTCTTGTTTAGCAGTAATAACGTATTTTTGTATTTGTCAATGCTTAGAAATAGTATCTTTTATATTTCCTCATTTTTATCTGATTCTATAAAAGTGAAAATTCGTGCTTCTTTCTATCAATATTCGCATTAAATATCAAGGCTGTAAAAAAATAAACACATTTGTTCAAATAAATAGCCAACTAGTTACAAGTTTGACCTTACAGGTACTTTGCAATGTACACGTTTGTTCGTTCGTGTACATACGTGTAGAAATTCGTCAGTTCAAAAAGCCGTTTACGTAAGGCATACACCTTTTTTACACGTACACGTTAGTTTGCTAAACCTCTCTAATATCATATTTCTGTAAATGAAAAGTGTTTTGGAATTATAACTGTTATAGACAAGACGAGGACCAATGTGCCCGCCGTCATTTACAGATGTTTCTTGGTATCAAAGATCCAGATTACTACGAATTTGAAGGTAACAATTTTTACAGTATGAAACTGTAAACATGTGCTTTTTTCACGTGAGATCAGTTTATTATTTTTTTTTATATATCAAACTTTAGTTCCTTCTCATTTAAACACAAATTGTACGCAAAATTGCTGATCCATTTCAATTTTCAAATGAACTGAAATAATTCTTTGACATTTAGCCAACATATTTTTTGATGATTGAAATTGCACACAAACATTCCAATCCATTTCAATTTTCAAATATACTGAAAGAATTCTTTCTCTTTTAGCCCACGTATTTTTCGATGATGCATTCCAAGCACATGGAGATGATGATTACGAGTACCAAGTTAATGATTTTGTCAAACTCCTTGTCAGCTGCATGGACATTGCAGCCAGGTGAATTCACATGTCTTGTATTGACATATAAACAAATTTGCAACTTGCTTGCGGTATGATGCAAATTTCGTCACGTTATTATTTCAAATTAGAGATTTATTTTTATATGCAGTGCGGTTCATAAGACGATAATGATCATCCCGCCTCCAGTAAAGTACCCCACCCCGTACGGAGGGCGGCTAGAGTGGCAGTTGCCTGGTGGAAACAAGCTTATTGCACATCTTAAGGACAAAGCCAAAATACGACATCGAAAAAGATGGAGCCAGGTGAACAAAACAAATAATACTGAAGTCCCCAAGACATTTAGAATACAAATCCCAAAGCTTAAGTTACTTACAAAGAAGATAACAAAAGTCCAAGTTATAAAAAATGTTTATTGTAAATTCAAAATGTTGTTTGACGAATTTCAGGTCATGTACATGTACTATTTCCTGGCTCATAAGCTTATGAACATTCCCAAGAAATCGAAGTCCCAAAGAAGAGTGATTGCAGAGAACACGTTCCTTCTTGCGCTTGACGGAGACGTAGATTTTCAGCCAAAAGCAGTCCAGTTACTGGTAGACAGGATGAAGAAAAACCCAACGGTGGGGGCAGCGTGTGGGCGGATCCACCCAATTGGCTCAGGTACATTTCAGAATTGCACTGATTGTGTATATTTTATAAAAATAACATATAAAGTCTTGGTTTTGGTACAAGGTAAAATTACTTGTCGTGGTTTTGTTTTACAGGTCCTATGGTGTGGTACCAACAGTTTGAATATGCTATCAGCCACTGGCTGCAGAAAGCAGCAGAGAACATAATGGGATGTGTGCTGTGCAGTCCGGGGTGTTTCAGTTTATTCAGAGGGTCCTCTCTAATGGATGATAATGTCATGAGAAGATACACAACACCTCCAACGGAACCACAGCATTATGTTCAGTATGATCAAGGTAAACGGGCGCTGACACATTTTTTCTCCGAATTAGGGGACTACAGAATTGGATCCAGCAATATGAAAAAGGTGGGGGTGTTCCAACAGATGAAAATCAACACATGTAAAATTCGGCACTAAGTAACTTTTGATTCTTATAAAACACAGGTTTTTTTTTTCAATATTTTCCGTCGGAAAAATTTAACAAACATTAATCTCGTCTTGTCCTATTTCAACATCAGAGTGCATTAAGACAAGTTCTTCCAATCTCTTCGAATCCTCTGGATATTGTTTTAAAAGATGAGAGAGAGCAATTTCTAGTATCCTATACTTTATAAGTTTTAGATTCTAAATTTTCGAACAGGCTTGTTGGACCCCTCTACCTTTGATTTAATATTCCAGTCAGTTTACCTTATTGTTTTTCCTGCAGAATCCAAAAGAGATAACATTATATAAATAGTGCCTGTTTGGGAGGGTAACAGTTGAAATTGACACCCCGAGGAAACCATTGTCAACCGACGCGAAGCGGAGGTTGACAATGGTTTTCGAGGGGTGTCAATTTCAACTGTTATCCTCCCAAACAGGCACTATTTATTTTGTTATACTGAATGTCTTTTTTAAAATTTTTAAGAAAATTTTACTGCTTTAATATAGGAATAACGTGAATTCTACAGCGAACCGTACGCGCATAATTTTCGCGCATGTAACATTTTTTAATGTTACCCGTTGCCAAGTGCGTTGCTAACGCTGAGGGTAATAGTAAATATTATTAACTGCGTTTTAACCAATCAGATTTCAGCATTTAACATGAAAGTATAACAATTCCTATTACTGTTTCAGGAGAAGATCGGTGGCTGTGTACTTTAATGCTACAGCAAGGTTACAAAGTCGAGTATGTGGCTGCCAGTGATGCCTTGACATACGCTCCCGAAGGTTTCAATGAATTCTACAATCAGCGAAGGAGGTGGTCCCCGTCAACCATGGCTAATATCATGGATCTCTTAATGGACTGGAAGAATGTTACACGTAAAAACGAGGATATTTCGAAGCTTTACATCCTGTATCAAACATTTCTCATGGTGTGTTCCATCTTGACACCAGGAACAATATTCTTGATGATACTAGGGGCCATCACAATGGCTTTTCCTGCTATTCCGCCATTTGCTGCCATGACAATCAACATAATTCCAGTCATCGGAATGGTTATGTTATGTTTTGTTGCAAAGACAAACGTTCAGGTAATGTATGAGCATTGCGACACAGAGGGAAAATCAAATACTGTTTGGAGAAAAAATTCGATAAATTTTACTTTAGCCAAATTTTTGTAACCTTTACTAAAATAAGATCTGCTACATGACCTAATGCATATCATTATCAAATGTGAATATAAACAGTATGTCATTTAATATTTGTGTCTTTCTTTGTTGTCTGCGATAATACTACGAATCGATTTTGCAATGAAAAGTTCAGTACGTTTCTTCCATTACAATTTGAAAAATATGTAATGGTACAGTTGCTTAAAATTTTGTAAATATAAGTAATCAGAAATCATTCTTTGAATATTTCGAGGTGACGAAATATGGTTGTGCGTGATAAAATCTCTTATAAAGCTGTTTGTGATAGAATCTATCATAAAAACCCTTTGCACTTTATTGGATTTGATCATCTGGACCGTATTTGATAACCTCATCATATTAAAAGTAAGATTTCTTACTCTCTAAACACTTACAGTTGGCCTATGCTGCTATTGTATCCACGGCTTATTCCCTTCTGATGATGGTGGTACTGGTGGGCCTACTGGTGGAGGCGGCAGGGGCGGGCCTCTGCTCTGTCACTACACTATTTCTATTGTTTGTGTCGGGGGTGTTCGTCCTTTCAGCGCTTCTCCATCCACAGGTATGCTTCTGTAGTACATTAAAAAATCTTTGGCACAATAAGACATTCCTGTTGTAATACTCACCGAAATTATCCTCTGAATAAATTAATTGAGACGACCTTAATCGTCATGCGTAATGTTTTTTAGTATATTGCTACCACGATACGAGGTAAAACAAAAATCACAAAATTAACAATATCAAATTCCTGCTTCCAAATGAGGCGCATCTCAGTCCTTTGGAGATAAAAAGAAGGAAAGAAATCAATATTTAAAAAAAAAAAATATGCAAGGATGAGTTTAATTCAACAATTTTTTTAATATCAAGAGTTTTTAATATCCATTCGTACATATTTTTTGTTGTTAAAATGAAAAAAAAATTAAGTATCTACATTGAAGTATTACATTAGTATTACATTGAATTCCTTGTTTCTAGGAATTCTTTTGCGTGTTACACGGATTTTTATACTTCCTGTCCATTCCGTCAATGTCTATGCTTTTGATGATCTACTCTCTCGGTAATCTGCACGTGGTGTCCTGGGGAACACGAGAAACAAAAGTTGCCGCCCCTCCAACACAGCCGGGAAACCAACAATCGCAACAAAATAAAGTACAGAGCTGGTTGAGCAAACTTGGCGTTGCAGACACTGGGGGGACATCGGATTATACTTTTTCATGTGGAAATCTCCTTCGGTGAGTTAAATTGAAGTTTAAACTAAACTTTATTTATTTTACAAGAATTGACAATTTGGTTATCTAAATAAATATCTTCCTATGTTAATGTTCTCTGTAACAATCCTAAGCAGTGTTATTATTAAAAATGAAATCTTAAGAAATTTTAGCACACTTATTAGATAAAATCATTAAAAACATTAGTAATACACAAGAATAATTAACATGCATGAACTAAGTTTGTATAGAGAATTGTAAACATATAGTACTTAAAATGTGTCCATTTATTTGATGAAAAGTATCGAAAAAAAACAAGAATGTACTGCTTCAGACAAGTAACAATTTCATAAGTACAAGGTATGCTATTTCTAATTCTAACGAACTTGTTTTAATAGTTGTGTATGCTGTCCCAACACCTCAGCCCAAACCGAGGACATGCGGTTCCGGGCCATACTGGAGAGATTGGATGATATCGAGTCACATATGACGGAGGTCACCCGGAGTAGAAATCCGAGCCAGTTTGACGATGGTTCCATTATAAATTCAAAAACAGACGAGGAGCACCAACCATTTTCCAAACAAAACGGGCTTTTTGAAATTGCAGTAGAAAGATGTAAGAAATTTAATTGAATTTTGTTTTAAATGTTTTTTTTTTTAATTTTTACTTTCATTTTTTTCATTGTTGAAAAAATTGAGTTATTTAAGATATTAATTTCTTTCTTTGAAAGCAAACCCAGCATATGTTGAAGAGAAAGGACGTAAACGAGATGAAATGAAAGACCCTTATTGGATTCACGACAGCTCTTTGCAAGATGGTGCTAAGGACTGTTTATCTGAGGATGAAATTAAATTTTGGAATGAATTTATTCCTCAGTATTTGAAACCATTAGAATCGAACAAAGAACAGGAAAAGCAAGTGAGTATGAAAAATAAGAAGCAGATATCTTACTACTCAACAATCCCTGGAGTGATTAATCTTAAATTTTAGACATAAATGGTTACTTTACGAAAAAATTCTTTTACAGAAGAATATGGAATACGAACATTATCACATTTTTTTTTAAATTTCAGACACAAAAAGGTTTGATTGAATTGAGAAACAAAGTTTGCCTTGCTTTCCTTCTGATGAATGCGTTGTTTGTGACGATTGTTTACGTTCTGACGGAGGTGAACCTAAGTACCAGTCAAAGTCTCTCCATTCCCCTCCCCTGTACAGTGGAATCAGGACGACCCGGACAGGGTTATATTGAGCCCATATCATTTGCCTTTACCGCCATATTTGGAATAATGCTTCTTCTGCAATTTATTTGCATGCTTTTCCATCGGTTTTCTACCTTCTTGCACATTGCTGCTTCCACGGAGGTTAGTTTAAAGAGACAGCTGATAAACAGAGTGCGCGGAACTGAAACAGGACCAAAAGAAATTGGAGTAGAAGAAGGTTTACAACTTGTCAAAGAAATGCAAGCACAAGACAACTCAGACACGATGTCTGTAATGTCACAAGAAACGACTGTGAGCGACGATGTCGAACTTTCTGGTCAAACCAAGGGCAAAGACTTGTGGAAGAAACTAGGTAAACGCCAGAGAATGGAGGTTGGTGGAAAAACTTTGTCAAGAAACTTTGCCAAAAATTTCGCCAAATTGAACAAGGCTATAGTGGATGAAGATGGTTCCAGCACACGAGGATTGGCAGAACAAACACTTGAAGATGCGACACAGGAAAGAGTAGCAGCCGTTCAAAGAGTTTTCAAAAATCGATTTCAGAGAAAGTCTCTGATGACAATTGTTTCTCTTGCGCAAAACCAAAGACAAAAGGATGAAATAAAGAGAAGAGCGACGCTTCTTCAAAAGAAGAAGGTTGTTAGTGCATGGAAGGCAGCAGCCGAGAGAATCAGACTGCAAGAACGGATGAAGGAGCAAAGGGAAAGCGCTGCTGGAAATCGAAAAAGTAAAGTAGGCTTTGCCGATGTGATGAAAACTGCGGCTGCAATAGAGAGAAAGAAGAAACTATCAATGCAACAAAAGAAGGAAAGTGAAAAATTGATAACTGACATTGAGGAAGAAAAGGATGAGGAGCATTCACCTATTAAACAGATCAATGAACCATCACTAAAAAGACAGATGGACGAACGTCCACCGAAGAAACAAGTCGACGAAAGAAAAGCCCGGATATCTGTAGATAACGAAAAGGAATGGCCTAGTGAGCACGCGTACGCTGTACAGCCAACGGAGGAGCCAATGGCAGACTCGGAGGGAGATTATGCAAATGCTGACGTGCTCTTTTAAGAGGCAAACAAATTTCGAGAGATTTATACTGTGATAAAATGTGAGAATGTGTTTTATGTAAATTTTATATACATGTACATTATACCAGTATGAATTCACTTTTGCATCTTTTTTATTTATCAAGACTTTTATTTTATGTCTTATAAAATTTATTACTAGTATCGTTACATATTTATGTTTATTAATAGGAAAAGAATATTATGCAATTGATATAATTTATATCCCAAAACAGAAATTAAGCAATACCCCAAAAATGTGACTGTGCGTAGTCGGATAACCATCCAGCTTATGCTATTTTCTTCAATATAATTTTTATAATTTTATTAAGGAACACGTATATAATCTTATCAAATTTACTGCTTGCATATTACAATAATATTGTATATTTTCTTATCATTAATACATAAATATACCGAAATAAATTTCGCAAGATTGGTTTGTTGTCACTTTGAATGGCTAAATTATTATTTGATTACTATAACATTATTATCAGCCTTTACCAAAAAATCGATTAATTGCATGATTCTTACTGTATTTATTATAGGACCTACATTTCTGGTAAAGTTTAAATGTTTCATCATTTTGTTTTTAGCTCACCTGAGCTGAAAGCTCAAGTGAGCTATTCTGATCACATTTTGTCCGTCGTCCGTCTGTCCGTCTGTCCGTCTGTCCGTCTGTCTGTCTGTCCGTCTGTAAACTTTTTACATTTTGAACTTCTTCTCTAAAACTGCTTATCCAATTTCAACTAAATTTGGCACAAAGCATCCTTATGTGAGGGCGAATATAAATTGCAAAAATAAAAGTCCGATCTCTATTCAAAGCAGAGAAAACCTTGAAACTGTAGAAAAAGGGGGGTGCATTTTTAAAAATCTTCTTCTCAAGAACTACTGATTCCAATTCAACGTAGTTTAGCATAAATTATCCTTATGGGAAGGAAAATATAAATTGCAAAAATTAAGTGCTAATTCTGTTTCAAATCTGAGTTATTACGAAAATAATAATAAAGGAAATGAGTGTTTCAATCAGTTTAATAGCTTCGGGTTCGGCATCCGGTAATCCGGCATCCGGTAAAATGGGTAGGCAGGACTTGGTCTGGGCAAAACAAAGATTGGCAGTAATTAATCTGCCAATCTCATTAAAATTTCAGGATATTTGATGGACTAGTATATTTGTATTCGCTGTAAATATTGCTGCAAAATAATGCGTATTTGGAATCGACGATTGTCGATCTGCCTTGGCTTTTATTTTCCCACGGCCTGGGTTTGCATACCCATTTTACCTAGACTCGTATTCCATACTTCTAAAACGAGGTTCTTTGTTTAAAGCAGCCATGACATTATACGAAAAAGGGTCGATCTGACTATGATGAATTTGCTTGTTGTGCAACAGTTCGCGTATGAAGGGAAATCTTTGAAACATGCAAAATATATTGTTGCCGATTTTGTGAAGTAAATTCAGGCTAAATATTTCAATGCGTTGACAGTTTTCACACATGACGTTGGTGTTAGCTTGTTCCGATTTTCGTTTCGTTTTCATTATTTCTGCTTGTAACCTGGGAACTATCGTCTGTATTATTTCGTGATTTTTACGTATCAAATCAAACAGAGACTTTGGTAAATCAAACAGTTAACTGTTTACCTGCGCAAATTAAGCAAAATCTGATGTATCAAAAAATAATGAAATACAATTCATTCTATCGGTAATTCGATCGGCATTATCTTTTGCGTAATGGTAGATTAATGCAATAGGTTTTGTTGCGATGCTCGTCATTCTTGAGTTTATTCAGTTTAAATAAAGTTTGACATTGCTGACGGAAATATGTAGGTATATACATGTATATATATGATTCATTCGAAAAAATAAATTGTGTTCTTTATTTGTTATTGTGAATGTTTCTTGTGTTTAATTGTTTTCAATTTCTATTTACTAACCATATTTGAGTGTTAAGCTTCAAATTATAAGCAAGATACAGAAATTTTCTCACAATTCTATGTTTGTACACATGATCTTAAAAACTAAAGATTAAAAAAGTAAAAAAATTGTCAATATTTATTAAGAAAATTTTCAAAGTCTGTACGTTAAGAAACAAACTTTAACATCTTATTGTATTGTATACTTAACATGTTTTCGTCATTATTACTCCTACTGTACATGTGATCCTTCACTGTGTTTGTGTACATTTGGATAAACTGATTTTGAACCTCAAATACCAGTGAACTGGTCTTGAGTGAATAAAAGAATATAAAATCTTAGGCCATTCTTTTTTTTTCATTTTAAATGCTGAATAGGAAATACTAAGTTAAAAATCATAAGCTGAATGTAATAAACTCATGTGAACAAAATATGAATCAAACCTAGGCGAACTGTGAGCTCTGTATCTTGCTTATAATTCTACGATTGACGCTGAAATTTTGGTTGAACATTAGAAAATCTCTATGAATTAGAATATGTTAAATACTTGTACAAACAAAATAAAAGAATGATACTAGTATTCTGTATATATCTACTCTCTGGGGCCCTCTCTTTATACAATAAATAATGTGAAATCTACATCAATTTTGATAGTTTTTCAGACACGAGTAAATAAAAACATCTTTAAAACAGTTTCCATATTTCTGACACATTTCTGTTGCGGGGATAAAGTAATTATCGCTATTCCTAAGAATATCACATCGGAAAATTATCTTGGTTTGTACGCGAGGTAAATAACAGTCATTTACTTATAATGGAGAAGACAAATAAAATTTTTGAATGTTTTTAATTTGAGGAATTGAGCACATTGAGGTACAATTTTCTTCTTCACATCTATACATGTAGGGTTTTTAAAGTAAAAAACAATAACTATTATTTTTTTTAATACAATAACTAGTAGGTACTGAGTAGTTGATGAAAAAATGTACCTATATGCACTAATATATTTTGATCGCTTTACAACGTGGGGGGGGGGGGGGGGCAGAACGAAAATATAGGGATTTGGAAGTTAACAACTTAACAGTATACCTCTACCAAATGTTTAGTTTTATATCTTGCGTAGAATTTTCTTATTCTGGTAAAAAATAGTATTTCATGAAGGTACAATAATTATCAAAGATTACATGTATACAAAAATAAGTGTAAAATTCGAATACTTTACAATATTTATTTTTTGTTTTTCTACCGAGGGACCATATGACACAATATCTTTTGAACGCCAATTGTTGCTCAGGTGAGCGATGTGGCCCCATGGGCCTCTTGTATTTATCTTAAATGTTTAAGTTGGAATGGGATTTGAGAATGCCAGCCAATTTTCAAAAGGAATATGAAAAAAAAGATAGAATGATGTACGTAGGGACTGATGTTGATTCTTATACGTAAGCTTTCATTTATTGGCATATGAATTTTAAGGCATCTTAGTTGTATGAGTTGTATTGTAAGTTCAAAATTCGGCTAAAAAATAAATAGGAATAAAAAATTGGAAGAATTACAGGCCTGAACTTTAGTAGCTTGAATAATTTATTAAGTTTCAAGTTCATGTTGGTAAATTTTTCCGAGAATTATGAGATTTAGTAGCAAGCCAATGGAAGCGAGGGGCCAAAACGAATGGGGAGAAAAAAGTTTAACAACATACTTATACATGTTTTACACGAGAAATTTAACTCAGTGATTCTATCTGTATTTTTACAATTTTTTATGTTGTTTATCATTTGTTCAAAATTGTCTTATTTGATTTAAAAGAAAAAGAATTTTTTACACATCCTTTTTTTGGTAATGGTGATTGTATAATTATTCCCTGTAAATTTTCCAGTTTTAAAACAGTTGACTAAAGGAAGTAAGATTCAAATTCAAAGTCGAATACCCTTTTGAGGTGAAAATTTACACCTCCCTATTGTGACGTACTTCCTATCGAAATAAACAATAAAATCAATTATCATTTTATAACTGTTTTCTTTCCAAAAATTGTCACCTAACAGCGTTTTGCAGTGGGATACAGCATCATGAACTTCTTATCTGTAAGTCATGAGTTTAAATGTCGCTGGGTAAACAAGTTCAAACACTGCGTGCAACAGTAAAGAGATGTATTAAATATACTAGCATGTTAAATAAAAAAAAATCAATGTTTAATTGTATCAAACTCAAATCTTTGAACAACCGATGTCCATTTCAATTTTCACTTTTAAGCTATACCAACAGGTTAATTAAGATCCCAAAACTGAAGAATATTTCATAAATGGAAAGATAGAATTCTTTTTGTTGTCACTTCTTATATTACAAAACAGAACTTCAAGTAAAGTTGGTTTTCCCTTTCTTTAATTCTTTCTTTCTATCTATCGTCTTTCTTTTTGTTTATAAAATCTGCTTGTGATTATTGACTTATCTCTTTAATGAGAATTATATTTTGATAGATACATCACAATTTAGTTAAGGATTCTGAAAGAAATATAAACTGTTTTAGATTTATTGAAATAATATTTTTCTAGACATGTTTTACTTAAGTCACTTTTCATCTCTGAATAGCCCATCATCTTTTTGAGCTACATGCATCTGACGACTTTGTTTTTTAGGCGCTGTGTATCGAGACTTTTCACAGCATCGGACTTAACATATTTGTGTAGGTGGTTCTTCTTAGTTTTGAACCAGTTTCTGCCTGTTTGCTTTGCCAGAGCGTTTCGCTCATTCCAGCGGTTCCAAAAACAATTTATCCAGAGTTTCGACAATTTTGATTTCAAAAGGGAGATTTTTTGGAAACAAGAAATAAAAAATACAAATAGGTTTGGGAGCTATAGATTTCGTATTTACACGTAAAACGAAAGAGTCAAAGGAATGTTTTTTCTGTAACACAGGATTTATAATATTTCGATATGAATCTAATAATAGAAAACAAAAGTATGACAATGTTTTCAGGAAGACACCTAATTGAGAGTCACAGAAGAGATAGGGAAAACCACTGATTGGATTTCCAATAAGCGTGAAGGTTTCTAATTCTACTCTTCAAACAAAGATGACAACGAAAATATTTATCTTGCAGAAATCAGGTAAGGGCACAGTAACACGGAACGTTGTCACACTTTTCATTTGTAGTAAAATTATAACAAGATGGTGATTTACCTGTATAATTATAATCGGAGGGGTATCTACCATGTTAAAAAGTGTTGAATTTGCCATACTTAACATGCCGTGGTTATTTCGTATGAGGGTTATATCATACTATGGCTAGTTCATGTAAAGATTGTTTTTTTTCATAAAATGATATTGGTGTTTCATGATAATAGATTTTCAAAATTGATCCGTTTTTTCTGTTCAGATGGTTATTCAGTATTCTTCATAATTTTTTGGATCGTAGGCAGAGCTTGACAACTATTACAACTATATATAGTCATCAATCTTATGATAGAAATGACAAAGTATGCTAAAATTTGTAATAGGCTGACAAATTTGATTTATACTTATCTGATAATACTGTAACCTACTGTACATTTATTATTTACTTTTTTGTGATAAACTAGATCAAGGCGAGCTATTTTCGCGACTAACGTGCAGATTATCTGGAAAATGATAAACATTAGTCAACTGTGGACTAGTTTGTTGCCAGAAATATTGTAAAAATGTCTCGCACATGAATGAAAGTTTGTTTACAGAATAGGGAAATATATTTAATTTAAAAAAATCTAAATAACATGGTTCATTTAACGAAACATAACCTCATGTGCTTTACAATCATTTTTAGATAGTATAACATTTACATTAAGATTGCCTTCACATGACAAAACCACTTTACTACCTGTAACATTAAAAAGCAACATTTACAAATTAGTTAACCACAGTTTGATATAAAATGCACTATTTTGAGAAAATATTAGTAACCATAATATCATATATAAAAAAACACACACACCAAAAATGAACGAACCAGCTTCACACAGAATGCAATGAAAAATCACATCTTTTAATAATCAAGCGCCACAAAAGGCAAATGTTGCGATTTATACATTTGGTTGTTGATTTTACAAAAATATAGGAAAAACTGCCTAATTAGTCATGAAGTACGAATTACTTCGTACATTAATATGAGAGCAAATTAATTAAAGGGATCGTCAAATTACAATGTACTTCGTCAATAATCCCGTTTGTTAAGAAAGGGTGCAATTTTGAATAAATTTTCAATTTATCACAAACAGATAAGTTTTTAGATTATAGAGACTAATTGGGCTAATTTTAATATGTTTTAAAAAAAGTATACATGTACTTTGAATTGATATTGCTGGATGAATCATGAAAGGAGTTAAATATATAGGGGTTCAAAGTTAAAGATATGCTCTTCTTTATCTATTGCAGCTGACTATATGAAGGTATAACATCAAGTGATCCTTAGCCAAGTTCCGTTTCATACTTTTGAACCACGCCCATTAGTGAAAATGGAGGCTGGCAAGTCAACAGCCACTCGTAATTTGACCCAGTTTTATTTATTCGTTATCTAATCGAACGTCTACCATAGGTTGCTAGGCCTCTTAATTTATCTAAAAATTCTTGGAAAACTCACTACACAGTTGACAAAATCCTTGTCTGGTAAAATTCAAGATAGATTCTATTTCTTTATACCAAATAGATAAAACTCATGAAGTCTACGACGCACAAAATTAGCTAGTTACTAGTATTTTAATAACTTCAAAAACTTCCTCTCCAAACTTTTTTTCTTCCTTCTGCATAATTATCATATAAATTAAGTTTATATTAACCCATGTCATTGTAGTGTTGTTCCGACAAAAAATATTTCAGTTCAAAATATGTTGTTGTTCAATACTAACAAAAACCTGTTTTTCAAAACAAGAAACGTAGCCTTATATATGCATCTACGTCGGAAAATATACTTAAACCTGTACAAAGATTCGTACAGAAAAAAATATTAAAATTTCATTGGTTAATCATTTCGGTCTTAGATTTAGTAGAGTACTTGAGTGTAAAATATTAACAACAACTCTATGCTTGAAGGAAACTGGCCATGATATGTTTTCATAAGTTAGGGACTTTGTTGCTAAACAAATTAAAATATGACAAAACAGTTTACTTAAAACTAAATTATCAAAATACTGAAAGTTGGAGAAAATATATTGTAGACCTTAGCAAGGGCTTTAAATAGAAGATTAAGAATAATAGCTAGTTATAGCATCAAAGTATACACGAAGACGTTGAGGACAGCAGTATATCCTGGTAAAACTGAGTAGAAAATCTGTTGTCAAAATCATTGTTTGCATTTTCATCAACCATTTAATATCAATTTTTGCAACGGATGTGTTTGTAACTTAATATACCGTCAATCAAGAAAGTAGCACTATGTGACACATGTGACTTCAGGGATGCGCAGTAAGTAGTATTAGTTTCATGCCATCGATTTTCATTTGTTTACTTTGATAAAACTTATCAAAATTTCTTGATACATTAAATTGGTCTCTTGTTTTAAAACAATACACATTAACCTCATAGAAAAAATAACTTTGCACGTGCTCGTATAATGTTATATATAGTAAAGAAAAATTCATAGAATTCGTAGAATTTCAACTGTGCGCAATAAAGGGTGACACTGTTTATTTCTGATTTAGGCCACTAAATGCACTAATTGCAGCATTTGGAATCTGAATTGAAGTTTTTTAGCTGATTCAGCAATTTTAATATTGAAGTACTATAGAATCAAATTTCTGAATTGAAATACTGATCTATTGTATTGGGTCCAAGTGATTGTAGGTCATTTGATTGGAAAAGTAATCCTTTTGAAACATTTGAATTGATTATGTTAAAAGTAAACCTTATTTAAATATACAGTAGAATTAATTTTACTTTTACAAATATTTTGATATGTACATGTTGTCCAAATTTTAGGTCAAAATTAAAGCCAAACTAGATACTTAACAAACACGATTCTTTGTTTATCATTGATAATAAAGTAATAATTCAGATACTTGTACTTTACGCTCTGCATTACAGCTGTCAAAAATAATTTTGACTTTGAAAAATTGACTTGAAGGTAACGATAATCATTGTATTTTTATGTTAAAGCACACAATGATCTTGTCCCATGTTTGACATTAATTTTCATCACTCTAAAATGTTGAAGCGTCATCGGATTATTGCCGTCTATAAAAATCATAGCAAACTGTAGACGGAAACATGACTTTATTTTTTTATGTATTTTCCCCTTCCATTAAATAATATACAAAATATTGGGTTTCGACACACAAAAGAAGAACTTCGTCTTGCCTTCTTTAGACGTTAACAACTCAATATAATTCAGTATACAATCAAAAACAAACCCGTTAATTTAAAATGATATGTATATAATTTATATACAACATTAATTTGTCCTTATAATCCTTGGTTAGAGTTCTACCATGATCAAATCAAACTTCACCTTGAATATATAACGGAATCAAGAGCGACTAAATCAATATATTTTGAGCATATTTATGTACATATTATGAGTCAGTTAAAAATTTTTCCCTGATTTTTATTAAAGATGTAGATTTAAAAGTTATTGAATTTTTTTTTGAGTGGCCTTATTTTGCAATGGGCCATTTTAGTTTATGCATAATTAGAGAATCACTCTAAATGCATGAACAAGATCGCCCCCATGAACTGACCTAAAATTTTATCAATCAAGAACCAATGATAGACCTGTTTGATAATAAAGTAGTATGAACAAGATACGTACAACTATAAAAGCCTCCATCATAATTGTTTGACTTGATCTGTCAATGATGTTCTAGTTCTTTTATGTTGCAGCATTCCTTTTTCATTATGAATACAGGACTCACGGTAAGAACTTTGTTACAGACACGTACTTAATATGAATATGATCGCTTTTTTCAGCAATATTAATGCTATCGCAATTGGCAACAATACTGATTCTCACGTTGTGTATGTGTTACTTAGTCTTACATGTCATAATAATATTTTTGTCTTTGAGTATGTGCCTCTGTGTTTTAAAAACAACACATATTAAGACACTATAATCAAAACCGACAACTAGAAATAATAATATACCATTTAAGATAAAGAAATGCAAATTTGACAAAAAATATGCTCACATGTTTTTCATGTCAAATATGGCACCGATAGATGTTTATTATCTATTTCATTTAAAATGTCGTATGTGTTTTGATATATTTTATAGTTTGGTTGATTAAATAATAAATAAATAGATATTTAGATAAGTAAAATAAATAATTGAGTAATGAATATGATTTTTATTTATTTTACTTTTAAGTTCAAAGAAAAATTTCAAATGTTGTAAAATGTTTTTCTTGTTGAAAAACACCGCTATGAGTCTTAACCAATTACACTGAATGATTTAAAAAGGTAATTGTAAATAAATACAAATCATCAAATAGTTAATATTTCGTAACTTCCGAGATACAAATGAACAAGAAGTATTTTCCCAAACTAGATCTCGTTACGAGTAACGAGTAGGTTTTCAACTCGATTTTGTTTTATGAGATCGATGTAATATTGATACTCTCTGCCAAATTTGAGATCTTGGTGAAACTAGGTTTTTTGTCTCGAGACCGGAAACGGACGAACGAAAGTGATTAATGAAAATAAAAGCTGGTTTTTTTTTAGACATTTGCCTAGTGAACATCGTTGTTTATCATGCTGGCTGAAACACCAAAGACAATCGGTTAAACTTGTTAAAAACATGAATTGTTTGAACTCTTCTGGTGAGTACCGGAAGTAACGGTTGACAAAATCAAACCCGTTAAACACATCTTCAATCAATTGTCTATCATTCATAAAAGTTCGTGTATCAATCACTTTCAGTGACTAAAATCTCGCGGGTACTAAATTTGTAAAAAGGATAGGCACCTAAGATATTTGATATAACTGACCGGTAATAGAATATGTTTGCCTATTTAATATATATAAGATCGTGTAATGATATACCAGCATTGATTCCATGTATAAAAATAAAAATAAGGAAAAAAATATTTTTAAGTGCTTCCAGTGACGACCGGAAGTGACGACGATTCAAACAAAACAATTTAAACACGGATACATACTTAGGGCTATCATCCCACAAAGTTTGGTTGTTCAAGTCACCACCGTTTTTTGTTGTTGTTGTTTTTTTTTGTCTCTTGACAGGAAACGGACAAACGGAAATGCTCAGTGAAAATAAAAAGTTAGTATTTCTGGAACATTAAACACTTGTACTTTATTGTTTATCAATTTTACTAAAATTGTCAAAGAAAAATAGTTAACCTTTTAAACAGCTTGATTTGTTTGTACCCTTCCCGTTCGGACCGGAAGTGACGGTTGACAAAACGAAAGCAATTAAACACATTTTCTATTGAATGTCTATTATCTATATAAGTTTTGTGTATTGATCACTGGACTTTTTGAGATTTCGTGGGAAAAACATTTATTTAAAAAACGCTATCTGAGATACATGTATTTAAGATATCTCACCGGAAGTAGAATTTTTTGTTTTTATTTAACATCGAATACATGACATATGTAAGGATTATTACTTATATTTCAATTATATCTAAAACACATTTAATGCAAAAGAAAAAATGATTTTTGAAGTGCTTCCAGTGACGACCGGAAGTTATGACGAACAAAACAAAATAGTTTCAAAACATCTACAGCTATAGGTCTTTAATCCTACAAAGTCAGAATGCTCAAGTCCTTATCATTTTTTGAGATCTCAATGTCACAAGCTTTTTATCGCGGGATAGGAAACGGACGACAGGAAATGAACTTTGAAAAAATTAAAAATGGATACTCGAGATTTTTCTATCACTCCTAAAATTTCAAGAAAATATATCGAGCCATCTCTGAGAAATCGTGTGTACAAAAAAGGGGAACAAAATTTGTACCCAATTTTCGAGCCATAGTGAGCTCTTAAGAACGGCGCCAATGGCTTAACACAAAAACAATAGGCACAACTTTAGACTATGGTCTACCTATCTTGAATATTTCATAATTATATCTCTGATAGTTTTCGAGATGATGCGTGCACAAAATGGGTCGAAAAGGTTAAAAAATCAGCAATAAATCGGTACCGGAAGTGACGACGGCAAAAAAGTTTAAAAACAAAATTAATCCAATCACTTCCTATCATCTGTGAAAAAATGGTGTAAATCGGTTTCATAGTTTCCGAGAAATCACATGCACAAAATTTGTGGAAAAAAATAATAAGTAGATATGATCTCGTTACAAGTAACGAGTAGGTCTTCCGTTCATTTCTTTAAACAATACGAATAAAGAATCCTCTCCAGAGAAGCCCCACCGTGTCCGCTATAACTAATCTGTACTTCGTCATAGTTCAAATTTAGGTTTTCATTCACACGTGCGTCTAAACTGTTTAAAACAAATTGTTCGAATCTCCGCACAAAGGAATGACCCAGGATAAGAACTTTTTTAGTCATTGCATGGAAGGGATGAGAGAGTAGCCATAGCATAGGCCAACAGTTTCACTATAGTTGACGAAATTCACTCCGTACTTACATTGTTTGAGCTGCTAAAGTCTCACAGGGAAAGGAATGCCATGTCAATCGAAATGCTCCATATAAAACGATGACAATCTACCAAAAAAATCCAAAAAACTTATCAAAATCTTCTCCCTTCTAAAGTTGTGGTAAACAAAGATCACGTGATCAAAAATAATGGAGTCTGTAATATTAGAATCTAAAACGGTACACATGCCTAATCCGGAAAGTGACAAAAATAACAATTTAATATGGAGATGGTATAAATTACTTTATGCTTCACATAAATACAAATAAAAATGAATTTTAGAATTTACCCTCAACCCCTCTCTTTCAGATGATGTATACGATTGTCATATCCTTTACGATGCTTAACAAAGTGTTTTGCTTTTTCACATTTAAGATTTAAGATTTAAGTTCCCTAAAATCCCTGATAACGTCATCAATGGGTGTGGCAATGAGTTTTACAAACTGATATTGTTCAATCAACAGCTTTTCTTCTATAATGCATTACAAAAACTTTTTCGGTTTTAAGCTATGTGTAAAAGAGTTTCCGATTTTCATGACTCCTAATTTAAGGAGCCAGCCCCTTTTTCTAGATTTCCGTGAAAATGACTTACGAATACTAACTTTTTTTTGTTCTTACACCCATCTAAAATAATTGTTCATTTCTTGTGATAGAAATGATTGATTATTTTAGGGGCTAGCCCTCGAGATCCTTTAAGGGGACAGACATTTGTGTTTTGATTAGTGAAATCGATTAGAATCATCAATGCAAACATTTTCTCTTCTACATTGCCTAACAAAATATGTCTCCTTCTTTGAATATACAAATGTATTCCGTCAAAGTTTAAATACTTTGGCCCCTAAAAATCCCTAATTACGTAATAAATGGGAGTGGTAGTAATTTTTTCTGATAATTATTGTAAGGATCAACAACTTTGCTTCTATAATGCATTACAAAATTTTTATCATGTATAAGTTATTCGTTATTTAGGTTACAAGTGTCTTGGCCCCTAAATAAAGGGGACAACTCCTTTTTCTAAATTTCGCTGAAAAGCTCTTAGCAATACTAACTTCTTTTTTTCTTACACCTATCAAAAATTGTTGTTCATTTTTGAGATACAAATGATTGAATATTTTAAGGACCAGCCCTCTTGATCCTTAATCGGGATATACATTGGTGTTTTGATTAGTGAAATCGATTAGAATCATCAATGCAAACATTTTTTCTTCTACATTGCCTAACAAAATATGTCTCCTTCTTTGGATATATTGCTCAAAGTTTAAGTACTTTGGCCCCTAAAAATCCCTAATTACGTAATAAATAGGCGTGGTATGATTTTTTCTAATAAATTTTGTTAGGGTCAACAACTTTGCTTTTATAATGCATTACAAAATCTTTATAATGTTTAAGTTATTCGTAATAGAGTTTACGAGCGTCTTTGTCCCTAAAAAAAGGGGCCAGGCCCTTTTTCCTGATTTTATTGGAAAGAACTTTTGATTCTCCACCACTTTTGTTATATATGTTTTAACAAAATATCAACTGATAAAAAGATACTGATCAAAACGTATGAAAATTTTGAATGAAAATTCGTACCCAATTTTCGTCCCTAGGCGAGCTCCAAGAAATGGCGCCACTGGCGTAAATCAACATAATAGTGCACAACTTCAAACTATAGACTACCTATCCTGAAAATGTCGTATTCATATCTCTAATAGTTTCTGAGATCAGCTCTGCACAAAATAGGTCGTAAAAAACCCAGAACATCGGCCGTAACTCGTAACCAGAAGTGTTGATTTCAAAATTTCAAAAAACATCTAGAATTGTGACCTCTGGCCATCATCTGTGAAAAAATGGTCAAAATCGGTCGAATAGTTTCTGAGAAATTGCGTGCACAAAATTTGTGGAAAAAAATTAATAAGAAACAGTACGAAAACAATAAGGTCTTCCGTTGGAAACGTAAGACCTTAATAACTAGATACGACCTCGTTACGAGTAACGAGTAGGTCTTCCGTCCGATTTGTTTTTTTTATTTTAAATGATACCATGATACATCGATACAATTTCAAAATTAACTTCCCCCCACCCCCAAAAAAATTTTAAGGCAATGAATACAAATCCCTAATTACGTCAAACATGGGCCTGACGATGACTTTTTCAAACCGATAATGTAGTGTTCAACAACTTTAATTCTAGAATGCATAACAAAATATTTATCGTTTTCAAGTTATTCGTAATAGATTTTACGAGTCTCTTGGTCCCTAATTAAAGGGGCCAGGCCCTTTTTCTTGATTTTATTGGAAAGAACTTTTGATTCTCTACCACTTTTGATATATATATTGTTTAACAAAATATCAACTGATAAAAAGATACAGATCAAAACGTATGAAAATTTTGAATGAAAATTCGTACTCATTTTTCGTGCCTAGGCGAGCTCACAGAAATGGCGCCACTGGCGTAAAACAATATAATAGTGCACAACTTCAAACTATAGACTACCTATCCTGAAAATGTCGTATTCATATCTCTAATAGTTTCTGAGATCAGCTCTGCACAAAATAGGTCGTAAAAAAATAGTAAATCCGCCTTAACTCGGTACCGGAAGTGACGATTTCAAAAATTCAAAAAACATCTAGAATTATGACCTCTGGCAATCATCTGTGAAAAAATGGTCAAAATCGGCCGAAGAGTTTCTGAGAAATCGCGTGCACAAAATTTGTGGAAAAAAATAATAAGAAGAAACTAGACACGATCTCGTTGCGAGCAACGAGGAGGTCTTCCGTACGATTTTTAGAAGAGGAAATGACCTTGCCTTTTATCTTCATCAACAAAACATATCAGGAAATGCAGATGTGATCTAAAAGAGCGATGGATGAAGGATTATCCACCCTGTAGGATCCTTAATTTTAAGGACCAGTCCCATTTTATTTCATATAAAATAAGAGGTCTTTTGACCTAATAACAGGTCTAATAACCTGTAATAAAAAGAAACCGAAGAAAAAAAAGAGGGTCTTCCTTTGTAAACGGAAGACCCTAATAACAATAAGAATAGAAGGGTCTTCCGCTGAAGACGGAAGACCCTAATAATAAAAGACTGTTTTTGTCTAAATCTTAATTGAAGAGTGTTTTTCAACTTGTACTACAGTCCAACAACCCTTTTATGTTGATTATTTTAGTTAGAAAATTAAATAAAAAGGAGAGAAAGAAATAGAGAGAAATAACAAATCTTGGCTCCGGCGAGATTAGAACACACAGCCTTTGCAGGTGTCTCAAAACATGGCTGACGCGAAATGATTCCCGAATTTGTGTTTGAATTTGGGGCGTTTCCGCCCGGGAGAAGAGCTGAGTTTTTGTATGAGATGAAAAACAAAGTGTAAGATGTCTGACTATTTAGGTTTGGTAACAGTGTGAGGGCATTTGAAATATTGATGCGTGTTTGTGTCTGGAGGGGGGTGAAAAGACCCGAGCTTGATTTTCGTCGTAAATAAATCGAAAATAGAATTTTGAGGTGTGGATCTCGGATTCGGTCAACAACAATTTGGGGAAGTCCTAAAACAATGACTGATGCATTTTACCCATGTATTTCAGTGTTGATAATTTTTTTTCGTGTCGTTTACTTTTATGTTTGACTGTTTTAATTTAGCAGGATTAATGAAATCTTTATAAATGTAGAAATAACGAAATCAGTAACACGTAAATATTTGAAGACAGTAATTTCCACAGTTCTAACATTCAAAAGTAGTTCACACACTATCGTAGATACAGACTAAACGGAAAACAAGAAATATACATACAACATAAATATTACGCGGCTGCTTACATCCCTTGTACTCTGTACATTTTAAGTCCCCGTACAGGCTATACTCGCCGTTTGATCTCAGGAATTTCTTCTTAATTGTTCAATCCGCTGCATATTTGGCTGACAATAAGAATGGGGTCCGAGGTACATTTACATAAAATTTCATTAGGATTGAGTGAGGGGCTCGGGAGTTAGAATTTTTTTACAGTACATGTCAAACACAACAACTAAAACTCAAATGTCAAAAGCTTCATAACTCTGTTAATAATGAACGAATTGGTCTGCTAATTAGTACAGTAATTTAGAATGGTAATTAGTTGAAATTAAAGTCGAAGATCAAAGATCAAGTAAAATCGGGCCCTAAAAACTAAATGATTTTATGAATTTGGAGGGGGGGGGGGTCGGTCGATGACTTCAATATTAAACGTAGAATATTAAATTCTAAATATCACATATTGCAACATGTGGTATTAAATAAAATACATATGTTAGAACAATGTATAAGCGTTGTTTGAAAGATGTAACTATTGATTTTTATTTTTTTTTACATCTGTTTATTTATAGGCTCAAACACTCATAAACGGGTGGTCAGTTTTCAAATCTTGTCGCAGTCACCCGTTCGTTTGTATAGTTACGAGTATAAACTTCGGAGGATTTTCTTAATCCCAGACAGGCAACAGATTTGTAACAGTATATAGACATGCACAAAAAAGAAAAAAGTACACCATTTTTAATAAAAATGACTTTTTAGCGTTGACTTCCAATCAGTAAGAAGACAATCATTAAACAATGAATTTCAAATGATTTGAATCCATAGACATTATCCCGTAACTTGAAATAAATACATGTATAATTTTTGGACGCCAATGTACATTTAGCCTCTATCCAATTTACTGCATGTTACCTGTATTTAGTTCTTATGTACTTTAGAGAGAGAGAGAGAGAAAGAGAGAGAGAGAGAGAGAGAGAGAGATTGATTTTCTAGTTTTTGTAGTGTTTAGGGAATCAGTATATCAGCAACGTATGTCAATAAACGCATGCATACATGCAAGCGTGTATCTATATATGTGAACAAATACTAATCAGTCCTCCTTTTAAAGCCATGTAGAATAACGTTGGTGCATTGCTAAATGTTGTGTGCGTACAGCATAGAGATGGCGGCATTTCTTTGATGCCGGCAAAGCGACCCAGTGAACTCTAATGCGGTCGTACTGCAGGGGCGCTTCGGCGGCATGTCTTTGATGGCGGCGATGCGAACTGCTGACAAAAACGAGCTCTATATTTGTACTAAAAAGCCGTTATTATTTTAATTTATGATAAAAATAAAACGGAAAACAATAAAAACCATCATTTTAAGGTGCCTCACTACACCTTGAAAAAGTATCTCAAATCAGCAGAAAATTACTTGATTATGATAGAAAGCATAATGGATAAGAAGTATATATGTCAAATAGGCGAAACAATTTGCAATTTTAGTTAAAAAATGATATTTTAAAAAATTTAATTCAGTAAACATAAACAAAAGCCCCAGGTGGATTCGAACTCATCACCTGCGGTTCACAAGCCTGAAACTTTAACCACTGAGCTATTACGATATACATATGAATCGATTGATACAAATACTTTAACAAAACATTTAAATCGCCATCTTGTGGCGTAGTGTCTTAAAAAGTATAAGTCTCGGTGTAGTGAAGTACCTTAAAGGTAAAATCGTTAAACAAAACAAAATTAAGGAAGAAAAAATAATCGGCACTCGGGGATGGAGCCCGGGTCGCCTGGGCACAAGTCCAACACTCTAACGACTGAGCTACGCGGACTCTCGCTTCAGAACTTATGAACTCAAAATCTCAGGAATGCCTGGATCGATTTTAACACGAATTTCATATTCTGAAGTGTTTAAAGCGTCTCTATCGAATAAAAACATAAATAAAATTCAAATCTAAAAATTTGAAAAATTAAGGTTTTTCATTTCCTTCCGGTGACGACCGGAAGTGACGGCGGACGTTCGGATATGCGAAGGGCACTGCGGCCGTTCATTCTCTACCTTCTCTGAAAATTTGAAGGTTCTATCGTAAATACTTTTAGCAAAAACGTAAAATCTTCAATTTCTCGGTACCGGAAGTGATGACCAAAAAAAGCCCGCGTACTTTTCTTACAAATTTTGTCATGAATAAGATCTGAAAAATTCATGAAAATTGGCTGAAGCATTTTTGAGAAAACGTGACAGAAAAAAAACCCAATAAAAATAATAGTAACTAGATACGATCTCGTTACGAGTAACGAGTAGGTCTTCCGTTCAATTTTTTAAACGATTCGATTAAAATATCAATGAAATTTCAGAATTCTCCCTCAACCACCTCCTTTTAGATAATGTATACGATTGTCAATATCCTTTAAAATGCTTAACAAAGAGTTTTGCTTTTTAACATACAGCACATTAAAGATTTAAGATTTTAGTCCCCTAAAATCTCTAATTACGTCATCAATGGGTTTTACAAACGGATATTGCTGCTATCAACAATTTTGCTTCTATAATACATTACAAAATCTTGATCATTTTTAAGGTATGAGTAATAGAGTTTAGGAGTCTATTGGCCCCTAATTTAAGGGGCCAGCCCCTTTTTCTTGATTTTATACGAAAGGTCTCATGAATACTAACATTTTTTGTTCTTACATCCATCTAAAATTGTTGATCACTTTTGAGATACAAATGATTGAATATTTTAGGGGCCAGCCCTCTAGATCCTTAATGGGGACAGAAATTTGTGTTTTGATAAGGGTAATCAATTTAAATCATTTTTTCAAACATTTTCTCTTCTATGATGTCTAACAAAATATGTATACTTCTCTAGTTATATTGCGTCCAAGTTTAAGTACTTTGGCCCCTAAAAATCCCTAATTACGTAATAAATGGGCCTGGCAATGATTTTTTCAAATAGATATTGGTACGATCAACAACTTTGCTTCTATAATGCATTACAAAATCTTTATCGTTTTTAAGTTACTTGTAATAAAGTTTACGGAGGCCTTGGCCCCTAAGAAAAGGGGCCAGCCCCTTTTTCTTGATTTGTTTGAAAAGGTCTGAAGAATACAAATATTTTTTGTTCTTACACCCATGTAAAATTGTTGATCATTTTTGAGATACAAATGATTGAATATTTTAGGGGCCAGCCCTCTAGATCCCTATTGGGGACAGACATTGGTGTTTTGATTAATGGAATCGATTAAAATCATTTATTCAAACATTTTCTCTTCTATGATGTCTAACAAAATATGTATACTTCTCTAGTTATTTCTCGTCAAAGTTTAAGTACTTTGGCCCCTAAAAATCCCTAATTACGTAATAAATGGGCGTGGCAATAATTTTTTCTAATAGATATTGGTACAATGAGCAACTTTGCTTCTATAATGCTTTACAAAATCTTTATCGTTTTTAAGTTATTTGTAATAGAGTTTATGACTATCTTGGCCCCTAATTTAAGGGGCCAGCCCCTATTTCTTGATTTTGTTGAAAAGAACTTTTGATTATCTACCACTTTTGTTCTATATGTTTTAACAAAATATCAACTCATAAAAAGATACAGATCAAAACGTATGAAAACTTTGATTCGAAATTCGTACCCAATTTTCGAGCCTAGGCGAGCTCATAGAAATGGCGCCATTGGCGCCAAAAAACTACATTGTGCACAACTTCAGCCTATAGTCTACCTATCCTGAAAATTTCATATTCCTATCTCTGATAGTCACTGAGTTTATGTCTGCACAAAATTAGTCGTAAAAACCGGAAGTGCCGATTTCAAAATTTAAAAAAACTTCTAGAATTATGACCACTGGCAATCTTCTGAGAAAAAATGGTCGAAATCGGCCGAATAGTTTTCGAGAAATCGCATGCACAAAATTTGTGGAAAATAATAATAATAATAATAATAACTAGATACGATCTCGTTGCGAGCAACGAGGAGGTCTTCCGTCCGATTTTTAGAAGAAAATATGACATCATCGACTTTTGATTTTCGACATCAAAACATGATATCGAAAAAGGAGTGAAGTACTAATGCTTTAAAGTATTGCTTTTTAGTTCTTTTTAGCTCTATTACATTGCATTTCAAAATACTTGCATTTCTCCCAAATAAGATTGAAAAGATTAAACTTGTTAAATCCGGTCCCTAAAAACCCTAATTGGGTAACGCAAGAGCAAATCATCATATTGTTAGGATATATAGACGTATTATACTTAATCTAGCTTTAATAACCTTTCACAAGATGGCTCTCATTAAAGGGCTATAGATAAGAAATTTAGAGCCCTTTGATCCCCCTAATTTAAAGGGCCAGCCCCTTTTTCTTGGAATCAAATGAAAGGACATTTAATTCTGAACACATTATGTCAACAAGTGTTTAAAAATTCATTATCGTTCTAGAGATATATGAGAAAGAAGGTTTTAGGGGCCGATCCCTTATCTCCTTAAAGGGGCCGTTTAACGAAATTTTGAAGGTTGCATTTTGTTAAGAACATTAATTTGAACAACTTTTCTTCTGTATTGCATTACAAAATATTTTTCCTTTCTGAGATATGGGTGATCGAAATTTTGGACTTTTGGCCCCTAAAAACCCTTAATTACGTAACACATAATGAAATCATTACATTGCTTGGATACATAACTGTGAGAACAACATATTTGCTTCTAAAACCTTTCACATAATATCTCTCAGTAAAGGGCTACAGATTAAAGACTTTAGAGCCCTTTGGTCCCCTTATTTGAGGGGCCAGCCCCTTTTTCTTCATATTAAATGAAAGGTCATTGAATTCTAAACAATTTTTTTTCAACAAGTGTTTAGAAAACCGATACTGTACTGGAGGTATATAAGAAAGAAGGTTTTAGGGGCCGATCCCTTATCTCCCTATAGGGGCCGTTTAACAAAATGTTGAAGGTTGCTTATTGTTAAGAACATTAATTTGAACAACTTTTCTTCTGTATTGCATTTTAAAATATTTTTCCTTTCTGAGATATGGGTGATCGAAATTTTGGACTTTTGGCCCCTAAAAACCCTTAATTACGCAACACATAATAAAATCATTACATTGGTTGGGTACATAACTGTGAGATAAACATATTTGCTTCTATAACCTTTCACAAAATATCTCTCAGTAAAGGGCTACAGATTCGAGACTTTAGAGCCCTTTAGTCCCCTTATTTGAGGGGCCAGCCCCTTTTTCTTGATTTCATAGAAAAGGTCCTGTAAAAAAAAAACTTTTTTTACATTGCATGTCTTAACAAAATATTTTTTAGAAAAGAGATAATCAAAGAAAACCAGAAAAAATGACGACGTTTTTTCCATCTCAATTTTCGGGTCCAGGCGAGCTTCGGGGCCTTTTAAGTCAGATCAAAATGAAAATAAAATTGCAAATCTACAATCTTTTGTCTACTATCCCTGAAAGTTTGAACTCAATATCTTTTATAGTTTAGGAGAACGTAGAGGGACAAGCGACCCCTCTAAAAATCGCTAAAACGTCAAATTCTCAAAAACGGAAGTGACGTCATCAATATGATAAAAAACCTATAAGGTTTAGATCATTATCTATCAGATTTAAAAGTTTCATGAAAATAGGTCGAGCCGTTTCTGAGAAATCGCGTGCACAAAATTTGTAAGAAAAAAAATTAAAATAATAATAATAATAGGGAAAAAGAAACCGAAGAATAACAATAAGGTCTTCCGTTGGAAACGGAAGACCTTAATAACTAGAGCAAAGCTCGTTGCAAAGCAACGCGTGGGTCTTCCGTTAATGTCGGAAGTAAAGCTGGAAGTTCCTGTAAGAAGCAGAGCTCTTAAACCAATAACAAGAGTAACTAAAATAAAAAGATGAAAAATCGAATTATTCCTGGTACGACTTAACAAAATCAGAATGATTTTAAGTACGACTTAACAAAAACCTTTCTGATTTCAAGAACGACTTAACAAAAAAATCCGAATGTGTCCAAGTACGACTTAACAATTATTTTTGGTACGAGTTAATATTACTTTGAACATTACGCTATTTTTTAAACCAAGGACGCAGAATCAAAATTTCCGGAAAAATCAATTTTTAAACCCCGATATCTCTGCAATGCATCGTCCGATTTTAAAACGGCTTTCAGTGTTAGATTCAGCTTAATAAGCTCTACAAAATACATATACATTTTTGATAAAATCAGAAAATTCATTTTTTCGAAAATTTTGTTTTACTTCCGGTTTCGACCGGAAGTGATAGATTTTTATTTCCAGCCTTATTACAGAGGTAAATCGATCAAATCATAACCATTCAAAATTTCAAGCCTCTATCTTAAAGCGTTTTTGAGAAAAGTCCGGGACAAAATGACTTTTTGAAATTTTTAAAAATGACGTCACGTCAAAACGGGAGTGACGTTTTCTTCAAAACTTTAATATTTTTGAGGGACGCCAACTTACAAAAATCTCTGAAAATTTCATCAAAATCGGTTAAACATTTTTTGAGTTATGAAGCAAAAAAGGAGTCAGAAGAAAAGAAAAAGAATAATAACTAGAGCAAAGCTCGTTGCAAAGCAACGAGTGGGTCTTCCGTTAATGTCGAAAGTAAAGCTAGAAGTTCTTGTAAGAAGCAGAGCTCTTAAACCAATAACAAAAGTAGTTAAAATAAAAGGATGAAAAAATCGAATTATTCCTAGTACGACTTAACAAAACCCGAATAATTTTACGTACGACTTAACAAAACCTTTCTGATTTCAAGAACGACTTAACAAAAAAATCCGAATGTGTTACAGTACGACTTAACAATTTATTTTTAGGTACAAGTTAATTTAACCAAGAACTTGATACTAATTTCTTAACCAAAAACGCGGAATCAAAATTTCCGGAAAAATCATTTTTTGAACTCGTATATCTCTGTAATGCATCGTCCGATTTTAAAACGGCTTTCAGTGTTAGATTCAGCTTAATAAGCTCTATAAAACACATATTCATTTTTGAATTGATCAGAAAATTTATTTTTTCGAAAAATTTGATTCCCTTTCGGTTTCGACTGGAAGTGACAGATTTTCATTTCCAGCCTTATTACAGAGGTAAATCGATTAAATCATAACCATTGAAAATTTCAAGCCTCTATCTTAAAGCGTTTTTGAGAAACGCCGCGGACAAAATGACTTTTTGAAAATTTTAAAAATGACGTAACGTAAAAACAGAAATGACGTTTTCAAAGAAACTCCACAAACTTTGAGGTATTATAGTTGCACACAACCTCTGAAAATTTCATCAAAATCGGTTGTAAACTTTTTGAGTTATAAAGCCGAAAAGGAGTCAGAAAAAAAAATAAAAAGAATAATAATAACTAGAGCAAAGCTCGTTGCAAAGCAACGAGTGGGTCTTCCGTTAATGTAAAGAGTAAAGCTTGATGTTCCTGCAAGAAGCAGAGTGTTTAAATAAAAAACAAGAGCAACTAAAACTAAAAGATAAAAAATACGAACGATACTATGTACGAATTAACAAAAACCTTAACGATTCTAAGAACGACTTAACAAAAAAAATAATTCCGAAGGTGTCAACGTACTTAACAAAAATCGAATTATTTTTGGTACGAGTTTGAACTTTAATGGGCAAATGGGCCACATCGCTCACCTGAGGAACAATAGGTATGATAAAATCAGCTTAATGGAGTCACAATGCAAACTATCTGGACAATGTACAATAATACATGTAGATCCTGTTTAAATAAAATTCATCCCCCCCCCTAAATATTCTTATGTTTATGATCATTAGTTCCTTTACTAAAAGGATGATTTTATATTGATTTTATAGTCATATTGCATGTTGAGTATTGCAGTTCTCAAAAAGATCCTTAACAATAGTTTATATATGGGATATAAACCTACATCAAACTCTGAACCTTCTTGTGAGGCCAAAGAACTGTCCTGGGGCCAAAGTCTTAACAATTATAAAGAATCATCTGGCTGATTAGTTTCAGAGAAGAAGATTTTTAAATATTTACTCTATATATTCCTATGTTAAACTTTGACCCCCCCCCCCACCCATTGTGGCCCAAACCTACCCCGGGGTCATGATTTTCACAACTTTGTATCTACACTACCTGAGGATGCTTCCACATAAGTTTCAGCTTTCCTGGCTGATTAGTTTCTGAGAAAAAGATTTTTAAAGATTTTCTCTATATATTCCTATGTAAAAATCCATTCCCCCATTGTGGCCCCACCATACCACCTGGGACTATGATTTGAACAAACTTGAATCTACACTACCTGAGGATGCTTCCACTTTAATTTTAGCTTTTCTAGCCTAATAGTTTTTGAGAAGAAGATTTTAAAAGATGTTCTCTATATATTCCTATGTAAAACTTGATCCCCCTTTTGTGGCCCCTCCCTATCCCTGGGGACAATGATTTGAACAAACTTGAATCTACACTACCTGAGGATGCCTCCACACAAGTTTAAGCATTTCAGGCCGAATAGTTTTTGAGAAGAAGGTTTTTGAAAAATACCAACAAATTTTCAACAATTCTCAATTATCTCCCCTTTAAAGAGGGTGTGGCCCTTCATTTGAACAAACTTGAACCCCCTTCACCTAGTGGTGCTTAGTGCCAAATTTGGTTGAAATCTGCCCAGTGCTTCTTGAGAAGAAGATGAAAATATGAAAAGTTTACAACAATGACAACGACAAATTGGCTCAGGTGAGCTAAAAATAAAATAAAGGAAACATAATTGCATACTTTTATTGAAAAACAAATTTTCACAGCTAACAATTGTAAATTACTTTAAACAGCCATAATTTTGTTTGTTATAATTTCTTATCAAACACAAACTACATCAAGGCATGATGCTTTCTTAAAGTTCCATTACAGTAACTGTTCATTAATTATCCGATTTAATTTGAATTACTGGTAAATAGTCTGTAGAACACAATAAGGAATATGCATGTGGGTAGAGGTGACAGGTTAACCTCAAGAGCTGAAAAGAATCAACAGGTAAAAACCATGTGGCCACCAATAGCTGAAATTAAAAAAATCAATAGGCAGTGTTAATACATGTACCGGTACTAATAATAGCTGTGTTTACATTAACACATGCATAGTATTTCTGTAAAAAAAAATACACTGAACATGCATGCAGTGTAATTAGTATGACATATCCCGATTCATGACATTAGATGGCACAGGACAGTTTTTTTTTATACATTTCATTGTAGCCTAGGGACGTGTGTCTTCGGAACCCTGTAACTAGAATTTCCTCAGTTCCCATTCACCACAAATACCTTTAATTCACTCTTTATAAGGCCAATCACCAATTTCTGAAGAAAATTACTAGTCAAAACCTGTAAAGTTTTCTACATACTGGTTTTTATGAGATATTGACCCTTCCATATTTTGCTAATTTTTCAGCTTTTTAGACCTCCCCCAGCCAATTCCCTGCAAAGGTTTGACCTTCTGTACCATGTGCATGTTGCACCATCACATGTCAGAAACTTACCGGTGTTTAGTTTATAATATCCCATCCACCTACTTTTTGTGTTATTTACCCTCCCATCTGTAACTTGCATTTTCACTGTCTAAAGTCAACACAACAGTCATAGCCACAGATTTCGCATTTTACTTCTGAATCTCATGTACCTAACATATGGGGCCTACATATTGAATATCAATTTCAACAAGAGATATCCCTCTAACTAATGATAATCATTAAAAATCATTTCATGAATTTTAGCAACACTCATGAGCCTTCAAGTACAGCAACTCTCAATTTTACAAAAATATTGACGGGTACTTTATCCGAAACTGTCCCTTGCTACCTTTAACTTACACTAACATTCTCTGAAAAGTCATCTTGTCTTAAACTTACAAAGCTTATGCTATTCTGAGAAAAAGTATACCTCATTTTGCCAATTCCATTAAGGATTAAGAAAAATATGGCCATTTAAGTGAACCCAGCATTTCCACTTTCCTCTATTTAACACAGATTCATAAGGCTCTCCATAAATAAAGCATCTTTACCTAATCTTTTAGAGGTCAACTGTTGTTCAACCTCCCTAAATAAGAAACCTTATTCAAAACTACATACATATACATGATATTATCATGACAAAAGCATCACATCACTTAGAAATACCCTTACATGTATACCCTCCCCCTATTTTTTGATTTTCCTAAGAAGCATTAGTTTGAACACTTTAAAGTAGATCCAGTGTTCTGTAATGTCATACTTTTTTGTAAAACTTTGAGTTCTTTAAAATTTGTGCAAGATAGTTTTATCTATTTTATGCGAATATAATAACACAGAAGTAATTAGAATTATTGGTAGGTTCAAGATATTTTCGCAGCTTAATTTTATGCAAAATTTCCAATTTCTTTTACATTTTATCGATGCTAAGGGGAAATAACTCTTTTTCTTACTTTTCTATCAGTTGTATGTCTAAATGCCATAGTTTTTCTTATTCCAACAATGAATTTTAAAAGATTTTTGTAGTTTTAGTTTTCTGATAAAGTTGACAATAAAATTAAACAAGATAAACAAATTTCTGCCTACAAAATTTTTATTTTTAACCAAAAAAATATGGTTTTCTGATGCTAAAATGTGCTTTAGTTTATGTTTATCTGGCATCTCAAAAAGTGTGATGACATGTATATTTTTTCTAACAATTGATGAAATTAAAGTCTATTAAGTTGAAATCAATTCGGTTTTTCAACTTTCATCAGAGAATTTTACGAGTATGGAGTTACCTTAACCTAATATTATGAAACTTGTGGCAATTCCCTTGAGTCATTTCTCACACATATTTGAAAACAACCATAACTGATATTGAAAATTGATCTTTTCTTGATAAATGGATGAAATGTAACATTATTTTTTCACAAAAAGACATGCCGCCATACATGTGATTTCTTGTTTTCATGAAACAGTAAGCTTGTAATCATATTTAGTGAATATCTTATTTATTCTGGTTTCTAGTCTCCTTTTAACTTTGCTAAAATAGTAAGACCTACAAGTGTGATGTCTGCTCTTTATTAAAATGAAATTCAAACACAACTGGGAACCTGGGGACGGATGAGAATTCCATGATAATTAAATGTTCAAATTTTTACATGTTTTCCTACATTTTTGATGCATATATACAATAAAAGGGTAAAAATATGTTGTTTCTTGATCATTTCGAGAGTAATTATTATAGCAGATGTTATTTCAAGGTCAAATGTACATTTACATATCCAACATGTAATGGAAATGGAGACAATTGGAAAGAGGGGGTGGCTTTTTGAATTCTGTGAATATATCTAAAATATCACTTTTGGATAGGAAGGAGCAAAAACTTGAGTTTTTTGACATATTGTATACTTTGATAACTGCATTTGTCCACATGTGAATTTTATTTGAAAGAAAAATATGCTGTTTTAAAAAAATTGGGTTATATAAGTCAGGTTGTCTAATGTTATTTCATGAAATCAGACAGCAAAATTGCTGCAAATTTATCATTTAAATAATTCAATTGATCAAAACTCTTTTACAGTATTAATTCTTATCTCGGTAATTAACTTAAGCCTATTAATTGTCATCAGGATAGGAAATACCTACTTTCTAAGCCAATTTACTCTAGTGGTGGTCATTCTACACATTTAAAAGGGAGTTACTTCCCTTGTATATTATAGCTAATAAATCATGTAATGACATATATAACCAACAAAATCATCCATTTTCCCAAAATAGACTACTTTTGGTACAAAATTCACTCAAAATTACAGTTAAATGAGAAATCTGAAAATACCATATAGTCTTGAAACTTACACTAACATTCTCTGAAAAGTCATCTTGTCTTAAACTTACAAAGCTTATGCTATTCTGAGAAAAAGTATACCTCATTTTGCCAATTCCATTAAGGATTAAGAAAAATATGGCCATTTAAGTGAACCCAGCATTTCCACTTTCCTCTATTTAACACAGATTCATAGGGCTCTTCATAAATAAAGCATCTTTACCTAATCTTTTAAAGGTCAACTGTTGTTCAACCTCCCTAAATAAGAAACCTTATTCAAAACTACATACATATACATGATATTATCATGACAAAAGCATCACATCACTTAGAAATACTCTTACATGTATACCATCCCCCTATTTTTTGATTTTCCTAAGAAGCATTAGTTTGAACACTTTAACCAAATATTATGAAATTTAAATGCTTCTATTCTGATCAATTGAATTTTTAAGCAGCGTGAAATTAAAACCATCGCAATCGATACCTTAGTAAAAATCATGAAATTTTAACACGGTGGAATTAAAACGACTTACAGTATTTCATCTGAACAGCCTCAAAGTATAATTTTCTGCTATTATACCATTTTTTATTAAATGAATTCTACTGGGTTTTTTTTGCAAATAAATTTAGCGAGGATTTTTTTCTCTTTTCTTATTAATGACAGGTTTTAAAAACAATATTATGTTTAGTATGTATAAAATTCCATAAACAATTTTTCAAAGCTTTGGATTTTAGTTGCACAATGAAAAAATGAGGGATTGCACGATAATACATGCTCATTTTGAAATTTAAAGCATTGTTGATTTCTTTTACTAGATAGAGATATGCACAAAATGATGTTGCTCTGTGATGCTTTGCCAAGATTAAAAGCATGAGAGAGAGAGAGAGAGAGAGAGAGAGAGAGAGAGAGAGAGAGAGAGAGAGAGAGAGAGAGATCTGAGGCACATGTAGTAAAAATTATTACATACATTAGTCTTACTGTAAAAATTGTTTACAATGTAGATGTGTTCTGCATGTAAAGTTTACCTAAAATGAATCAATAAAATTTAATATATATAAAAGATAAACTAATCTCAAAGAGTTTACAATGGTTCTGTGAAATAATCAAATCTTGAGAAAAATGTTTTATAGATATCAGGGAACATAAATCTAAAATCTGAACTTAAAGTTCTTTTCATCTTGCACTCTGTTTTACATGTTTTACATACAGGCAATAATCATATATAACGGCGAGCCAGACAAAAGTTATAATTTTAATTAGACTGAATATTTACCATGTCAAATATATTTATTTATTAAGCACAAGCCTGTCTGAGTTCTTTAATTCATTAATTAAGTGAAGGTGATATGGTAAAGATCTGCTATATTCAAATATTTAGGGTAAAGTTATCATCATGTAAACATACACTCTAATTACAACATTCTACTCTTGTGTGCCTTTGGACCCCCAGCCCTTTTAACTGCACATTTTTACAGTGTGTGGTGTGTTGTTCAATACAAAATAAGACATACATGTACATAATAATAAATAGAAATTCAAAAGAGTAGTGTGCAAAACATACACGTGAAAATACATTGGACAGATAATATCCCGAGATTTCTCTGACTCAAATGCCCGCTTTTATATTGTTACGCACGTCAAAAGCGCTTAAGCGGAGGTTAGAGTCAGAGGAAGGTCGGAATAGATTGAAAAGTGCACAAACACTTTGAAAAGAAAAAGTCAATACGATATATCCTGTATTGAAACATACCTTTATAATCTGTCATACGTTAGTTGAGCTGAAATTTCCACTATCGCCGCCTTGCAGGCCATTCTTCTGACACACCGCTATGATCAGCTGTTGTTCGCAGCGCGCAGTCAAAACATGGCGAGTTGACATGGTGAATCGTACGATAATTATTTCGATTAAAACTATTAAGACTAATAAAAAACTAACAACGTAATTATCGACCGAATTAACGAAATTGTTTCAATAAACATTCTGATTAACTATATAAAAAAGGAGTTCGGTTTTATGACCTGTACGAAATCTTTTCAGCAGGAGTTACTTTCAGTGTGAATTTTGCACTATTTTTTAAACCAATAACGAGGAATCAACATTTCCGGAAAAATCAATATTTAAACCGCGATATCTCTGCAATGCAGTATCCGATTTTAAAACGAATTTAAGTTTTGTATTAAGCTTTGCAAACTCTACAATATGCATCTAATTTTATGTTTTTTTATAAAGTTTTATTATCAGTACGAATTGTTACAGTAGAAGTTACTTTCAGTGTGAATTTTGCACTATTTTTAAAACCAAGAACGCGGCATCAAAATTTCCGGGAAAATCAGTTTTTAAACCCCGATATCTCTTTATTGCATCCTCCAAATTTCAAACAGTTTTCAGCATTAGATTCAGCATAAAAAGCTCTACAAACTACGTATACGTTTTTTGTTTGATCAAAAAATTCAATTTTTCGAAAAATTTGATTCGCTTCCGGTTTCGACCGAAAGTGACGAATATTTATCATATAGCCTCATTACAGAGGTAAATCGACCAAATCATAACCATTGAAAATTTCAAGCCTCTATCTTTAAGCATTTTTGAGAAAAGTCCCGGACAAAATGACTTTTTTAAAATTTTAAAAATGACGTAACGTCAAAACGGGAGTGACGTTGTCTTTAAAATTTTAACATCTTTGAGGGACGATATCTTGCTAAAATCTCTGGAAATTTCATTGAAATCGGTTGAAAACTTTTTGAGTTATGAAGCAAAAAAGGAGTCAGAAAAAAAAGAAAAAGTATAATAATAATAAAAAGAAACCGAAGAAAAACAAAAGGGTCTTCCGTTCCGGAAACGGAAGACCCTAATAATAATAGAAAGAAACAATAGAATAACAAGAGGGTCTTCCGTTGAAAACGGAAGACCCTAATAAAAAGAAACAATAGAATAACAAGAGGGTCTTCCGTTGGAAACGGAAGACCCTAATAATAAAAAGAAACCGAAGAAAAACAAAAGGGTCTTCCGTTGGAAAACGGAAGACCCTAATAATAATACTAGAGCAAAGCTCGTTGCAAAGCAACGAGTGGGTCTTCCGTTAATGACGGAAGTAAAGCTGAAAGTTCCTGTAAGAAGCAGAGCTCTTTAACCGATAACAAGAGTAACTAAAATAAAAAGATAAAATAAATCGAATTATTCCTGGTACGACTTAACCAAATACGAATTATTTTAAGTACGACTTAACAAAAACCTTTCCGATTTCAAGAACGACTTAACAAAAAAAATCCGAATGTGTTCAAGTACGACTTAACAATTATTTTTGGTACGAGTTAATTTTACTTTGAACATTACGCTATTTTTTAAACCAAGAAAGCGGAATCAAAATTTCCGGAAAAATGAATTTTTAAACCCCGATATCTCTGTTATGCATCGTCCGATTTTAAAACGGCTTTCAGTGTTCGATTCAGCTTAATAAGCTCTACAAAAAAAATGTTCGTTTTTGATTTGATCAGAAAATTCATTTTTTCGAAAAATTTGTTTCACTTCCGGTTTCGACCAGAAGTGTCAGATTTTCATTTCGAGCCTTATTACAGAGATAAATTGACCAAATCATAACCGTTGAAAATTTCAAGCCTCTATCTTAAAGCGTTTTTGAGAAACGCCGCGGACAAAATGACTTTTTGAAAATTTTAAAAATGACGTAACGTAAAAACGGAAGTGACGTTGTCAAGAAAACTTTTACATCTTTGAGGGATAATAGTTTTACATTATCTCTGAAAATTTCATCAAAATCGGTTGGAAACTTTTTGAGTTATAAAGCCGAGAAGGAGTCAGAAAAAAAAGAAAAAGTATAATAATAAAAAGAAACCGAAGAATAACAAGAGGGTCTTCCGTTGAAAACGGAAGACCCTAATAATAGAAAGAAACAATAGAATAACATGAGGGTCTTCCGTTGGAAACGGAAGACCCTAATAATAACTAGAGCAAAGCTCGTTGCAAAGCAACGAGTGGGTCTTCCGTTAATGTCAGAAGTAAAGCTGGAAGTTCCTGTAAGAAGCAGAGCTCTTAAACCAATAACAAGAGTAATAAAAAGAAAAAGATGAAAAAATCGAATTATTCCTGGTACGACTTAACAAAATCAGAATGATTTTAAGTACGAATTAACAAAAACCTTTTTGATTTTAAGAACGACTTAACAAAAAAATCCGAATGTGCTTAAGTACGACTTAACAATTATTTTTGGTACGAGTTAACTTTACGATAAACATTATGCTATTTTTTAAACCAAGGACGCGGAATCAAAATTTCCGGAAAAATCAATTTTTAAACCCTGATATCTCTGTAATGCATCGTCCGATTTTAAAACGGCTTTCAGTGTTAGATTCAGCTTAATAAGCTCTACAAAACACATATTCATTTTTGATAAAATCAGAAAATTCATTTTTTCGAAAAATTTGTTTCACTTCCGGTTTGGACCGGAAGTGACAGATTTTCATTTTGAGCCTTATTACAGAGGTAAATCGACCAAATCATAACCATTGAAATTTCAAGCCTCTATCTTAAAGCGTTTTTGAGAAAAGTCCGGGACAAAATGACTTTTTGAAATTTTTAAAAATGACGTCACGTCAAAACGGAGGTTACGTTCTCTTTAAAACTTTTACATTTTTGAAGGACGCCAACTTGCAAAAATCTCTGAAAATTTCATCAAAGTCGGTTAAAAACCTTTTGAGTTATGAAGCAAAAAAGGAGTCAGAAGAAAAGAAAAAGAATAATAACTAGAGCAAAGCTCGTTGCAAAGCAACGAGTGGGTCTTCCGTAAATGTCGGAAGTAAAGCTGGAAGTTCCTGTAAGAAGCAGAGCTCTTAAACCAATAACAAATGTAACTAAAATAAAAAGATGAAAAAATCGAATTATTCCTGGTACGACTTAACAAATTACGAATGATTTTAAGTTCGACTTAACAAAAACCTTTCCGATTTCAAGAACGACTTAACAAAAAAAATCCGAATCTGTTCAAGTACGACTTAGCAATTATTTTTGGTACGAGTTAATTTTACTTTAAACATTACGCTATTTTTTAAACCAAGGACGCGGAATCAAAATTTCCGGAAAAATCAATTTTTAAACCCCAATAACTCTGTAATGCATCGTCCGATTTTCAAACAGATTTCAGTGTTAGATTCAGATTTTTAAGCTCTACACAAAATATACATTTTTTTAATTTGATCAAAAAATTTAATTTTTCGAAAAATTTGAATCACTTCCGGTTTCGACCGGAAGTGACAGATTTTCATTTCTCGGCCCTATTACATAAGTAAAATGACAAATGTAAAATCGTTAAAGATTTCAAGCCCGTATCTTCAAGCATTTTTGAGAAAAGTCCCGGACAAAATGACTTTTTAAAAATTTTATAAATGACGTAACGTCAGAATGGAAGTGACGTTGTCTTTAAAACTATAACATCTTTGAGGGACGCCAACATGCTAATATCTCTGAAAGTTTCATTGAAATCGGTTAAAAACTTTTTGAGTTATGAGGCAAAAAAGGAGTCAGAAAAAAAAAGAAAAAGTATAATAATAATAAAAAGAAACCGAAGAAAAACAAAAGGGTCTTCCGTTGGAAAACGGAAGATCCTAATAATAATAATAAAAAGAAACCGAAGAATAACAAGAGGGTCTTCCGTTGGAAACGGAAGACCCTAATAATAAAAAGAAACCGAAGAATAACAAGAGGGTCTTCCGTTGAAAACGGAAGACCCTAATAAGAAACAGTACGAAAACAATAAGGTCTTCCGTTGGAAACGGAAGACCTTAACTAGATACGACCTCGTTACGAGTAACGAGTAGGTCTTCCGTCCGATTTTTTTTTATTTTAAATGATACCATGAAATATTGATACAATTTCATATTTAACACCCCCCCCCGCCCCACCAAAAAAAAATTTATTAAAATATTGGATAAAAATCTCTAATTACGTCAAACATGGGCCTGACGATGATTTTTTTTCAAACCGATAATGTAGTGTTCATCAACTTTGATTCTATAATGCATAACAACATATTTATCGTTTTTAAGTTATTCGTAATAGACTTTACGAGTCTCTTGGTCCCTAATTAAAGGGGCCAGCCCCTTTTTCTTGATTTTATTGGAAAGAACTTTTGATTATCTACCACTTTTGTTATATATTATTTAACAAAATGTCAACTGATAAAAAGATACAAATCAAAACGTATGACAATTTTGAATGAAAATTCGTACCCAATTTTTGTGCCTAGGCGAGCTCCAAGAAATGGCGCCACTGGCGTAAAACAATATAATAGTGCACAACTTCAATTTATATACTACCTATCCTGAAAATGTCGTATTCATATCTTTAATAGTTTCTAAGATCAGCTCTGCACAAAATAGGTCGTAAAAAGATAGAAAATCCGCCGTAACTCGGTACCGGAAGTGACGATTTCAAAAATTCAAAAAACATCTAGAATTATGACCTCTGGCAATCATCTGTGAAAAAATGGTCCAAATCGGCTGAATAGTTTCTGAGAAATCGCGTGCACAAAATTTGTGGAAAAAAATAATAAGAAGAAAAAGTACGAAAACAATAAGGTCTTCCGTTGGAAACGGAAGACCTTAAAAAGAAACAAAGCAATAACAAGAAGGTCTTATGTTGGAAACGGAAGACCTTAATAATAGTGAAAAAGAAACAAAGCAATAACAAGAAGGTCTTCCGTTGGAAACGGAAGACCTTAATAATAGTGAAAAAGAAACAAAGCAATAGCAAGAAGGTCTTCCGTTGGAAACGGAAGACCTTAACAGTACGAATACACTAGATACAATCTCGTTACGAGTAACGAGTAGGTCTTCCGTTCAATTTTTTAAACGATACCATTAAAATATCAATGAAACTTCAGAATTTCCACTCAACTTCTCCCTTTCAGATAAGTATCCTTTCTAATGCTTGAAAAAGAGCTTTGCTTTTTCACATACAGCACATTAAAGACTTAAGATTTTAGTCCCCTAAAATCCCTAATGACGTCATCAGTGGGTGTGGCAATGAGTTTCACAAACTAATATTGTTAGGATCAACAACTTTGCTTCTATAATGCTTTACAAAATCTTGATCGTTTTAATGTATTTGTAAGAGACTTTACGAGTGTCTTGGCCCCTTATTGAAAGAGCCAGCCCCTTTCCCTAGAGTTCATTCAAAAGGTCCCACAAATACTAACATTTTTTGTTCTTACAACCACCTAAAATGGTTGTTCATTTTTGAGATACAAATGTTTGAATATTTTAGGGGCCAGTCCTCTAGATCCTTAATGGGGACAGACAGGTGCTTTGATTAATGGAATCGATTAGAATCATCATTGCAAACATTTTCTCTTCTACAATGCTTAACAAAATATGTCTCCTTTTCTAGATATATTGCGTCCAAGTTTAAGTACTTTGGCCCCTTAAAATCCCTAATTTCGTAATAAATGGGCGTGGCAATGATTTTTTTGATAGATATTGTTAATATTGTTACGATCAACATCTTTGCTTCTATAATGTATTACAACATTTTTATCGTTTTTAAGTTATTTGTAATAGAGTTTACAAGTGTCTTGGCCCCGAAAAAAGGGGGCCAGCCCCTTTTTCTTGATTTTGTTGGAAAGAACTTTTGATTATCTACCACTTTTGTTATATATGTCTTAACAAAATATCAACTAATAAAAAGATACTGATCAAAACGTATGAAAATTTTGAATAAAAATTCATACCCAACTTTCGTGCCCAGGCGAGCTCCAAGAAATGGCGCCACTGGCGTAAAACAACATAATAGTGCACAACTTCAAACTATAGACTACCTATCCTAAAAATTTCATAGTCATATCTCTGATAGTTTCTGAGATCAGCTCTGCACAAAATAGGTCGTAAAAATGTACAAAATGGCCGATAAATCGGTACCGGAAGTGACGACAGGAAAAATCTCAAAAATGTATTAAGTTTACCTCAAGTCCCATCTTCTGTGAAAAAAAAGTTGAAATCGGTTGAATAGTTTTCGAGAAATCTCGTGCACAAAATTTGGAAAAAAATAAGAATAAGAAACAGTACGAAAACTAGATCTCGTTACGAGTAACGAGTAGGTCTTCCGTCCGATTTTGTTTTCATATGATACGATGAAATATCGATATTCTCTGCCAAATCTGCGATCTTGGTGAATCTAGGTTCTTTGTCTCGAGACCGAAAACGGACGAACAAAAGAGGTTGATGAAAGCTAGGGTTTTTTTAATACATTTGTTTAGTGTACACTACTGTTAATCGTGGAAGATGAAACACCAAAGATAATCAGTTAAACTTGTGAAAAAAATGAATTGTTTGAAGTCTTCTGGTGAGTACCGGAAGTGACGGTTGACAAAAGAAAACCTGTTAAATATATCTTCAATCGATTGTCTATCATTTATAAAACTTTGTGTCTCAATCACTTACAGTGACTAAAATCTCGCTGGTATCAATTTTGTAGAAAGGCTAGGTACCAAAGATATTTGAAATCTTGATTTTTTTCAAGTTATCTGTAATATAGTTTACGTGTGTCTTGGCCCCTCATTTAAGGGGCCAGCCCCTTTTTCTTGAGTTCAATCGAAAGTTCTCACGAATACTAACATTTTTTGTTCTTACACCCATCTAAAATTGTTGTTCATTTTTGAGATACAAATGATTGAATATTTTAGGGGCCAGCCCTATAGATCCTTAATGGGGACAGACTTTAGAGTTTTGATTAGTGGAATCGATTAGAATCATCAATCCAAACATTTTCTTTTCTACATTGCCTAACAAAATATGTCTCCTTCTCTAGATATATTGCGTCAAAATTTAAGTACTTTGGCCCCTTAAAATCCCTAATTACGTCAAAAATGGGTGTGAAAATGATTTTGCCTGATAAATATTGCTACAATCAACAACTTTGCTTCTATATTGCATTACAAAATTTTGATCGTTTTTAAGTTATTTGTAATAGAGTTTACGAGTGTCTTGGCCCCTAATTTAAGGGTCCAGCCCCTTTTTCTTGATTTTGTTGGAAAGAACGTTTTATTATCTACTACTTTTGTTATATATGTTTCAACAAAATATCAACTGATAAAAAGATACAGATGAAAACGTATGAAAATTTTGAATGAAAATTCGTACCCAATTTTCGTGCCTAGGCGAGCTCCAAGAAATGGCGCCACTGGCGTAAAACAAAATAATAGTGCATAACTTCAGACTATAGACTACCTATCCTGAAAATTTCATAGTCGTATCTCTGATAGTTTCTGAGATCAGCTCTGCACAAAATAGGTCGTAAAAATGTACAAAATGGCCGATAAATCGGTACCGGAAGTGCCGACACAAAAAAATTTCAAAAACGTATGAAGTTTAAATCAAGACTCATCTTCTCTAAAAAAAATGGTCGAAATCGGTCGAATAGTTTTCGAGAAATCTCGAGCACAAAATTTGTGGAAAAAAATAATAATAATAATAATAACTAGATATGACCTCGTTACGAGTAACGAGTAGGTCTTCCGTCCGATTTTTTTTTTTTTAGTTTAAATGATACCATGAAATATCGATACAATTCAAAATTACCCCCCCCCCCCCCCAATTTGAAGATAAAGAATTAAAAACCCTAATTACGTCAAACATGGGCCTGACGATGACTTTTTTAAACCGATAATGTAGAGATCAACAACTTTGATTTTATAATGCATAACAAAATATTTATCGTTTTCAAGTTATTCGTAATGGACTTTACGAGTCTCTTTGTCCTTAATTAAAAGGGCCAGCCCCTTTTTCTTGATTTTATTGGATAGAACTTTTGATTCTCTACTACTTTTGTTCTATATGTCTTAACAAAATATCAACTGATAAAAAGATACTGATCAAAACATATGAACATTTTGATTCGAAATATGTACCCCATTTTCGTGCCTTAGCGAGCTCCAAGGAATAGCGTCACTGGCGCAAAACAACTAAATGGTGCACAACTTCAAACCATGCTCTACCTATCCTGAAAATTTCAAAGTCATATCTCTTATAGTTTCTGAGATCAGCTCTGCACAAAATTGGTCGTAAAAAATTACAAAATCGACCGTAAATCCAGACCGGAAGTGACGACGACAAAAAATTCAAAAACATATAAAATTCAGATAATGTCCCATCATCTGTAAAAAAATTGTTGAGATCGGTTGAGTAGTTTTCGAGAAATCGCGTGCACAAAATTTGGAAAAAAAAAATAATAATAAACAGTACGAAAACAATAAGGTCTTCCGTTGGAAACGGAAGACCTTAACAATCATTAAACAATGAATTTCAAATTATTTGAATCCATAGACATTATCCCGTTACTTAAAATAAATACCTGTATAATTTTTGTGCGCAGTGTACATTTAGCCTCTATCCAATTTACTGCATGTTACTTGTATTAGTTCTTATTCAAATGCTAAAACAGTTGTACTTAAGAGAGAGAGAGAGAGAGAGAGAGAGAGAGAGAGAGAGAGAGAGAGATATTTCATAGTGTTTTATAGTGTTCAGGAAATTAATATATAAGCAACCTATGTCAATAAACGCATGTATTCATGCATGCGTTAATCTATATAATTATGTAAATAAATACTAATCAGTCCTCATTTTAAAGCCATGTAGAATAACGTTTGTGCATTGCTAAGTAAATGTTGTGTGCATAGAGTCAAGAAGATGGCGGCATTTTTTTTATGCCGGCAAAGCGACCCAGTGAACTCTAATGCAGTCGTACTGCAAAGAGCTTCGGCGGCATGTCTTTGATGCTTGCGATGCGACGAGCGTCTGAATTAAGCCAACTGCTGACAGAAACGATCTCTATATTTGTACTAAAAAAGCTGTTATTATCTTTATTAATATAAAAATAAAACGGAAAACAATAAAAACCATCATTTTAAAGATAAAATCATTAAACAAAACAAAATTAGGGAAGAAATATAATCGGCACTTGGGGACGGAACCCGGGTCGCCTGGGCACAAGTCCACCACTCTAACGACTGAGCTACGCGGACCCTCGCTTCAGAACTTTTGAGCTCAAAATCTCGGGAATGCGTGGATCGATTTAAAAACGAATTTCATATTCTGAAGTGTTTTAAGTGTCTCTATCGAATAAAAACATAAATAAAATTCAAGTTCAAAAAATTGAAAAATTAAGGTTTTTCATTTCCTTCCGGTGACGACCGAAAGTGACGGCGGACGTTCGGATATGCGAAGGGCACTGCGGCCGTTCACTCTCTACCATCTCTGAAAATTTGAAGGTTCTATCTTAAATACTTTTTGAGAAAAATCGTGAACAAGCAAAAACGTAAAATCTTTAATACCTCGGTACCGGAAGTGACGATCAAAAAAAGCTCGTGTAATTTTCTTACAAATTTTGTCATGAATAAGAACTGAAAATTTCATGAAAATCGGCTGAAGCATTTTTGAGAAAACGTAGGAGAAAAAAAAAAGAATAATAATAATAATAGAGGAAAAGAATCAAAGCAATAACAATAAGGTCTTCCGTTGGAAACGGAAGACCTTAACTAGATACGATCTCGTTACGAGTAACGAGTAGGTCTTCCGTTCAATTTTTTAAGCGATTCGATTAAAATATCAATGAAATTTCAGAATTCTCCCTCAACCACTTCCTTTTTGATAATGTATACAATTGTCAATATCCTTTAAAATGCTTAACAAAGAGTTTTGCTTTTTAACATACAGCACATTAAGATTTAAGATTTTAGTCCCCTAAAATCTCTAATAAGATCATCAATGGGTTTGGAAATGAGTTTTACAAACTGATATTGCTGCGATCAACAACTTTGTTTCAATAATGCATTACAAAATCTTGATCGTTTTTATGGTATGTGTAATAGAGTATAGGCGTTGCTGGCCCCTAATTTTAGGGGCCAGGCCCTTTTTCTTGGTTTCATACGAAAGGTCTCATACGAAAGGTCTCATGAATACTAACATTTTTCGTTCTTACACCTATCTTAAATTGTTGTTCATTTTTTAGATAAAAATGAGTGAATATTTTAGGGGCCAGCCCTCTAGATCCTTAATGGGGACAGACATTGTTTTTTTGACTAGTGGAATCGATTAGAATCATTAATGCAAACATTTTCTCTTCTACAATGCCTAACAAAATGTTTTCTTCTCTAGATATATTGCGTCAAAGTTTAAGTACTTTGGCCCCTCAAAATCCCTAATTACGTAATAAATGGGCGTGGCATTGATTTTTCTGATAGATATTGTTACGATCAACAACTTTGCTTCTATAATGCATTACAAAATCTTTTTCGTTTTTAAGTTATTTGTAATAGAGTTTACGAGTGTCTTGGCCCCTAATTTAAAGGGCCAGCCCCTTTTTCTTGATTTTGTTGAAAAGGTCTTAAGAATACTAACACATTTTGTTCTTGTACTTATCAGAAATTGTTGTTCAGTTTTGAGATACAAATGATTGATTATTTTAGGGGCCAGCCCTTTAGATCCTTTATGGGGACAGACATTGGTGTTTTGATTGGTGGAATCGATTAGAATCATTAATGCAAGAGTTTACGAGTGTATTGGCCCCTAATTTAAAGGGCCAGCCCCTTTTTCTTGATTTTGTTGGAAAGAACTTTTTATTCCCTACCACTTTTGTTATATATGTTTTAACAAAATATCAACTGATAAAAAGATACAGATCAAAACGTATGAAAATTTTGAAAAAAAAAATGTACCCAATTTTTGTGCCTAGGCGAGCTCCAAGAAATGGCGACACTGGCGTAAAACAAATAAATAGGGCACAACTTCAAACTATAGTTTACATATCCTGAAAATTTTATAATCATATCTCTGATAGTTTCTGAGATCAGCTCTGCACAAAATATGTCGTAAAAAACTACAAAATCGCCGATAAATCGGTACCGGAAGTGACGACAACAAAAATTTCAAAAACATATAAAATTCAGATCATGCCTCATTATCTGTGAAAAAATGATTGAAATCGGACGAACAGTTTTCGAGAAATCGCGTGCACAAAATTTGGAAAAAAATAATGATAATAATAACTAGATACGACCTCGTTACGAGTAACGAGTAGGTCTTCCGTCCGATTTTTTTTTTTTTAGATAAAATGATACCATGAGATATCGATACAATTTCAAAATTACCCCCCCCCCCCCCCCCAAATAAAAATTTGAAGATAAAGAATAAAAACCCTAATTACGTCAGACATGGGCCTGACGATGAATCTTTCAAACCGATAATGTAGAGATCAACAACTTTGATTTTTATAATGCATAACAAAATATTTATCGTTTTCAAGTTATTCGTAATAGAATTTACGAGTCTCTTGGTCCCTAATTAAAGGGGCCAGCCCCTTTTTCTTGATTTTATTGGATAGAACTTTTGATTCTCTACTACTTTTGTTCTATATGTCTTGTCAAAATATCAACTGATAAAAAGATACTGATCAAAACATATGGAAATTTTGATTCGAAATCTGTACCCCATTTTTGTGCCTAAGCGAGCTCCAAGGAATAGCGCCACTGGTGCAAAACAACTAAATAGTGCACAACTTCAAACCATGCTCTACCTATCCTGAAAATTTCAAAGTCATATCTCTTATAGTTTCTGAGATCAACTCTGCACAAAATTGGTCGTAAAAAATTACAAAATCGACCGTAAATCAGGACCGGAAGTGACGACGATAAAAAATTCAAAAACATATAAAATTCAGATAATTTCCCATCATCTGTGAAAAAATTGTTCAGATCGGTTGAGTACTTTTCGAGAAATCGCGTGCACAAAATTTGGAAAAAAAAAATAATAATAAACAGTACGAAAACAATAAGGTCTTCCGTTGGAAACGGAAGACCTTAACTAGATACGATCTCGTTACGAGTAACGAGTAGGTCTTCCGTTCAATTTTTTAAACGATGCGATTATAATATCAATGAAATTTCATAATTTCCACTCAACCCATCCCTTTCAGATAATGTATACGATTGTCATTATCCTTTCAAAAGCTTAACAAAGTGTTTTGCTTTTTCACATACAGCACATTAAAGATTTAAGATTTTAGTCCCCTAAAATCTCTAATTACGTCATCAATGGGTGTGGCAATGCGTTTTACAAACTGATATTGCTACGATCAGCAACTTTGCTACTGTAATGCATTACAAAATATTGATCGTTTTTAATCGTATATGTAAAAGACTTTACGAGTGTCTTGACCCCTAATTTAAGGGGCCAGCCCCTTTTTCTTGGGTTCATCCAAAAGGTCCCACGCATATTAACATTTTTTGTTCTTACACTTATCTAAAGTTGTTGATCATTTTTGAGATACAAATGATTGAATATTTTAGGGGCCAGCCTTCTAGATCTTTAATGGGGACAAAAATTGGTCTTTTGATTAGTGGAATCGATTAGAATCATCAGTGCAGACATTTTCTCTTCTACAATGCTTAACAAAATATGTCTCCTTCTCTAGATATATCGCGTCTAAGTTTAAGTACATTGGCTCCTAAAAATCCCCAATTACGTAATAAATGGGTGTGGCAATAATTTTACCTGATAGATATTGTTACGCTCAATAACTTTGCTTCTATAATGCATTACAAAAACTTGATCGTTATTAAGTTATTTGTAATATAGTTTATGAGTGTATTGGCCCCTAATTTAAGGGACCAGCACCTTTTTCTTTTTGTTGAAAAGGTCTCACGAATAGTAACATTTTTTGTCCTTACTCCCATCTAACATTTTTGCTCATTTTTGAGATAAAAATGATTGAATATTTTAGAGGCCAGCCCTGTAGATCCCTAATGGGGACAAACATTAGTGTTTTGATAAGTGGAATCGATTTAAATCATCAATGCAAACATTTTCTCTTCTATGATGTGTAACAAAATATGTTTACTTCTCTAGATATATCGCGTCAAAGTTTAGGTTCTTTGGCCCCTAAAAATCCCTAATTACGTAATAAATGGGCGTGGCAATGATTTTTTCTGATAGATATTGTTACAATCAACAGCTTTGCTTCTATAATGCATTACAAAATCTATATCATTTTTAAGTTATTTGTAATAGAGTTTACGAGTGTCTTGGCCCCTAATTTAAGGGGCCAGCCCCTTTTTCTTGATTTTGTTGGAAAGAACATTTGATTATCTTCTACTTTCGTTATATATATCTTAACAAAATATCAACTGAAGAAAAGATACAGATCAAAACGTAGGAAAATTTTGAATAAAAATTCGTACCCAATTTTCGTGCCCAGGCGAGCTCCAAGAAATGGCGCCACTGGCGTAAAACAACATAATAGTGCACAACTTCAAACTATAGACTACCTATCCTGAAAATTTCATAGTCATATCTCTGATAGTTTCTGAGATCAGCTCTGCACAAAATAGGTCGTAAAAATGTACAAAATGGCCGATAAATCGGTACCGGAAGTGACGACAGAAAAAATCTCAAAAATGTATTAAGTTTACATCAAGTCCCATCTTCTGTGAAAAAATAGTTGAAATCGGTCGAACAGATTTCGAGAAATCTCGTGCACAAAATTTGGAAAAAAAAAATAATAAGAAACAGTACGAAAACTTTAAGGTCTTCCGTTGGAAACGGAAGACCTTAATAAGAAATCGTACGAAAACTATAAGGTCTTCCGTTGGAAACGGAAGACCTTAACTAGATACTATCTCGTTACGAGTAACGAGTAGGTCTTCCGTTCAATTTTTTAAACGATACCATTAAAATATCAATAAAATTTCAGAATTTCCACTCAAACCCTCAGATAATGTTTAAGATTGTCAAAATCCTTTAAAATGCTTGATAAAGAGTTTCGCTTTTTCACATACAGCACATTAAACGTTTAAGATTTTAGTCCCCTAAAATCCCTAATTACGTCATCGGTGGGTGTGGCAATGAGTTTTACAAACTGAAATTGTTACGATCAACAACTTTGCTTCTATATTGCATTAAAAAATCTTTATCATTGTAAAGGTATTTGTAGGAGACTTTACGAGTCTCTTGGCCCCTTATTTAAGGGGCCAGCCCCTTTCCCTAGAGTTCATTCAAAAGGTCCTACGAATACTAACATATTTTGTTCTTACAACCACCTAAAATTGTTCTTCATTTTTGAGATACAAATGATGGAATATTTTAGGGGCCAGCCCTCTAGATCCTTAATTTGGACATACATTGGTGCTTTGATTAATGGAATCGATTAGAATCATCAATGCAAACATTTTCTCTTCTTCAATGCTTAACAAAATATGTCCCCTTTTCTAGATATATTGCGTCCAAGTTTAAGTACTTTTGCCCCTAAAAAAACCCTTATTACGCAATAAATTGGCGTGGCCATAATTTTTCTGATAGATATTGTTACGATCAACAACTTTGCTTCTACTATGCATTATAAAATCTTGATTGTTTTTAAGTTATATGTAATAGAGTTAACGAGTGACTTGGCCCCTAATTAAAGGGGCCAGCCCCTTTATCTTAATTTCTTTTAAAAGGTCTTAAGAATACAAACATTTTTTGTTCTTACACCTATCTTAAATTGTTGTTCATTTTTGAGATACAAATGTTTGAATATTTTAGGGGCCAGCCCTCTAGATCCTTAATGGGGACAGAAATTCGTGTTTTGATAAGTGGAATCGATTTAAATCATAAATACAAACATTTTCTCTTCTATGATGTCTAACAAAATATGTCTACTTCTCTAGTTATATTGCGTCAAAGTTTAAGTTCTTTGGCCCCTAAAATTCCCTAATTACGTAATAAATGGGCGTGGCAATGTTTTTTTTCTAATAGATATTGGTATTATCAACAACTTTGCTTCTATAATGAATTACAATATCTTTATCGTTTTTAAGTTATTTGTAATAGAGTTTACGAGTCTCTTGGCCCCTAAAAAAAGGGGCCGGCCCCTATTTCTTGATTTTGTTGGAAAGAACTTACAATTATCTACCACTTTTGTGATATATATCTTAACAAAATATCAAATGATAAAAAGATACAGATCAAAACGTATGATAATTTTGAATAAAAATTCGTATCCGAGTTTTGTGCCTAAGCGAGCTCCAAGAAATAGCGCCACTGGCGTAAAACAACACAATAGTGCACAACTTCAAACTATAGACTACCTATCCTGAAAATTTCATAGTCATATCTCCAATAGTTTCTGAGATCAACTCTGCACAAAAAAGGTCGTAAAAATATGCAAAATGGCCGATAAATCGGTACCGGAAGTGACGACAGGAAAAATCTCAAAAATGTATGAAGTTTATCTTAAGTCTTATCTTTTGTGAAAAAATGGTTGAAATCGGTCGAATAGTTGTCGAGAAATCGCGTGCACAAAATTTGTGGAAAAAAATAATAATAACTAGACACGATCTCGTTGCAAGCAACGAGGAGGTCTTCCGTCCGATTGTTAGAAGAGGAAATGACCTTGCCTTTTTCTTGATCAACGACACATACCAGGGAAATGCAGATTTGATCTAAAAGAGCGATGGATGAAGGATTATATATCCCGTTGGATCCCTAATTTGAAGGACCATCCCCATTTTATTTTTCATATTAAATAAGAGGTCTGTTGACCTAATAACAGGTCTAATGACCTGTAATTAAAAGAAACCGAAGAAAAAAAGGTCTTCCTTTGTAAACGGAAGACCCTAATAACAAAAAAGAATAGAAGGGTCTTCCGCTGAAGACGGAAGACCCTAATAAAAAAAGACTGTTTTTGTCTAAAGCTTAATTGAAGAGTGTTTTTCAACTTGTACTACAGTCCAACAACCCTTTTATGTTGAATATTTTAGTAAGAAAATTTAATAAAAAGAAAGAAATAGAAAGAAAGAACAAATCTTTGCTCCGTCGAGATTAGAACACACACACCCCTGCAAATGTTATTGTCATTCAAATCTTAGACCACGTGGTTTTATTTGACCCTTTCAGTTTCGCAGTAAAAATCGTACCTCGTGTATAAAGTCTATTTCACAGTATTTACGTTCTTGTAGTCAAATATAAAATCTAGAAGTTTATTGATTTTAAACTTTATCTTCATTAATTGGTGAATTGAATGTGTTCTAGAAATAAAAATAAGTTTTTGTCTGCTGTTGCAACAACTAAGATCCCTCCTGAGGATTAATTTTCGATCCGCGCCTGACCTAGTAATAACATCAATAGTGAAACAGACTTTACCATTTTATGCAGAATGTTCCTTGAAAATGGCTCGATATACTAAGTTTTAATGCAAAACAGACACCCATTATTTTTTTTTAAAACATGGTATTGCACACCACAAGCATCAAACATTGTTATGATTTTATTAAGCAACCCAGTGTTTATATTTTCAACCACTCTACACGTGGTTGAACACGAACGATAACTCTGTTCTGAATATTATCGTTTAATATAAATAACTGGTAGATGGTGAAATAAGACATACATCTTGAAAGCTTTTCTCGCTTTAACATAAATCAAAGTAGGATATAATATGAAAAACGACCGGTACTTACGTATTTTGAGAATATTATCCGAACACTTATACTTCCGCTTGAAATTTCACAGGAACTAAACAAATCTCGGTGAAGTCTCGTGAACTTTCATTCGAGCACCTCTGGATTTATTTCTTACTTAGCAACGATAAAGAAAACATTCCGAACACATTCGCAGGGGTGACACAGCCTTTGCAGGTGTCGCAAAACATGGCTGACGCGAAATAATTCCCGAATTTGTCTTTGAATTTGGGGCGTTTCCGCCCGGGAGAGGAGCTGAGTTTTTGTATGAGATAAAAAACAACGTGTAAGATGTCTTGACTATTCAGGTTTGGTAACAGTGCAAGGTCATTTGAAATATTGATGCGTGTTTGTGTCTGGAGGGGGGGGGGGGGGGTAAAAAGACCCGAGCTTGATTTTCGTCGTAAATAAATCGAAAATAGAATTTTGGGGTGTAGATCTCGGATTCGTTTAACAATAATTAGAGGAAGTCTTTAAACAATGACTGATGCATTTTACCCAGAATTTTTTTTTCGTGTCGTTTACTATTATGTTTGACTGTTTTATTTCAGAAGGATTGATAAAATCTTGATAAATGTAGAAATAATGAAATCATTAACACGTAAATTTATTCGGTAAAAATTTGATGACAGTAATTTCCACAGTTCTAACATTCATAAGTAGTTCAAACGCTATCTTAGATACAGACTAAACGGAAAACAAGAAATATACATGCAAAAATATTTCACGACTGCTTACATCCCTTGTACCGTGTAAATTTTAAGTCCCCGTACAGGCTATACTGCCGTTTGATCTCAGGAATTTCTTCTTAATTGTTTAATCCTCTGCGTATTTGGCAGACAATAAGAATGGGGTCCGAGGTACATTTACATAAAATTTCATTAGGATTGAGTAAGGGGCTCGGAAGTTAGAATTTTTTTCTACAGTACATGTCAAGCACGCCAATCGAAACTCAAATGCCAAATACTTCATTACTCTGTTAATAATGAACGAATTGGTCTGGTAATTATTACAGTAATCTAAAATGGTACTTAGTTGAAATTAAAGGCCCAAGATCAAAGATCAAGTAAAATCGGGCCAGAAAAACTAAATGATTTTATGAATTGGGAGGGGGGGGGGGGGGCGTCGGTCGGTGACTTCTATATTAAACGTAGAATATTAAATTCTGAATATCACATATTACACAATTTCTAAATAAAATACACATGTTAGAACAATGTATAAGCGTTGAAAGATGTAACTAATGATTTTTTTTTTATATCTGTTTATTCTTAGGTTGAAACACTCATAAACGGGTGGTCAGTTTTCAAACCTTGTCGCAGAGAGAGAGAGAGAGAGAGAGAGAGAGAGAGAGAGAGAGAGAGAGAGAGAGAGAGAGAGAGAGAGAGAGAGAGATTTTCTAGTTTTTACAGTGTTTAGGGAATCAGTATATCAGCAACGTATGTCAATAAACACATTAATATACATGCATGCGTGTATCTATATATGTGAATAAATACTAATCATTCCTCCTTTTAAGGTCATGTAGAATACCTTTTTAAACGTGGGTGCATTGCTAAATATTGTGCGTGTCATTGAGATTGCGGCATTTCTTTGATGCCGGCAAAGCGACCCAGCGTACTGCAGGGGTATTTCGGCGGCACGTCTTTGATGCCTGCGATGCGACGAGAGTTTGAATATAGCGAACTATGAAAAAAAAGCCGCTATTATTACGAGCGTCTAAATTTAGAGAGCTGCTGACAGAAAAGAGCTCCATATTTGTACTGAAAAAAAGCCGCTATTATTTTTAATTATGACAAAAATAAAACGGAAAGCATTCAAATCCATCATTTTAAAGACGAAATCATTAATCAAAACACAAATAAGAGAGAAAAAAGATTCGGCACTCAGGGACTGAACCCGGGTCGCCTGGGCACAAGTCCACCACTCTAACGACTGAGCTACGCGGACCCTCGCTTCAGGACTTTGGAGTCCAAAATCTCAAGAATGCGTGGATCGATTTTAAAACAAATTTCACATTCAGATGTTTTGAGAACGTCTCTACCAAATGAAAATAAAAAAAACATTCAAATCTCAAAAATTGAAAAATTAAGGTTTTTCATTTCCTTCCGGTGACGACCGGAAGTGACGGCAGACGTTCAAATATAAGTAGTACACTGCGGCTGGACACTTTCTACCATCCCAGAAAATTTAAAAGTTCTATCTTAAATTCTTTTGGAGAAAACTCGTGAACAAGCAAAAACATAAAATCTTTAATATCTCGGGACCGGAAGTGACGACCAAAAAAATCCCACGTACTTTTCTTACAAATTTTGTCATGAATAAGATCTGAAAGTTTCATAAAAATCGGCTGAAGCGTTTTTGAGAAAACGTGGGAGAAAAAAAAAAAAATAATAATAGAGGAAAAGAAACAAAGCAAAAACAATAAGGTCTTCCGTTTCCAACGGAAGACCTTAATAAGAAATCGTACGAAAACTATAAGGTCTTCCGTTGGAAACGGAAGACCTTAAATGAGGTCTTCCGTTGGAAACGGAAGACCTTAATAAGAAACTGTACGAAAACTTAATAAAGGTACACTAAGTAAAGAGTAGTATTTGCTATTACCTACAAATATTGTTAGGTCACCTGAGTTTTACTCAGGTGGCCTATTGCTATCCGTTTTCGTCCGTTGCCGTGCGTTAACAATTTTACATTTTTAACTTCTTAAAAACTACAAGGCTGATTGTTAACATTTTTGGTGTAGGGCATCTCTAAGATAAGAGGAATCTAAATTGTGAAATTTAGCTCCACCACGCCCGAGGCGCCACATGTGGGGTCTATTATGCCAAAGAAAGCCTAATTTCCAAATCTTCTTACCTACTGCCACACATGTGAGGAAAAAACTGGTTGCAAAGTTATGATGTCCATGAGGCCCTCTACCAAAGTTGTGAAATTCATGGCCCCTGGGTCAGGGGTTCAGGCTCTAGGGTTGGGCCAATATGGCCATATTACATCTTAGAAAATCTTCATCTTTACTCCCATATATATATATTTGTTAAAATATAAATGCCTGGTTATAATGTCCATGAAGCCCTCTACCAAAATTGTGAAATTAATGACCCCTTTGTTAGGGGTTCGGGTTCTAGGGTTGGGCCAATATGGCCATATAGTGAAAAAAAATTAAATCTTAAAAGATCTTCTTTACTCCCACACAAATGGGCAAAAAACTGAATACATTGTTATGATGTCCACTAACTCTTCTACCAAAATTGTGAAATCCATGGCCCCTGGGTTAGGGGTTCAGGACATGACGGGGGGGGGGGGGGGGGCTATATGGCAATATTGTGTCAATGCATATAAAATGTTTAAAAATTTTCTTCTCTATTCTCATACATCTGTATAAACAAACTGACTTATAATTATGTTTACCAGGAAGTCCTCTACTGAAATTTTAATTTTCATGTCCCCTGGAGTACGGGTTTTGACTCTAAGGCAGGACCAAAATGGATGTATAGGTGTTTATGCATATAATGTTAAAAAATATCTTCTTTACTTTAGAATATCAATGAATGTTGAACGGTTTTATTAAAATAAATTATTACTAAATATTTTCTTATCGGATCATTTTTTAGCTTATTTTTGATTTTTGCAACGCTTTACCAATTAAAGTGTCAAGTCGTATTCAATTAAATTTTTCAACTTGTTTAAATTCGCATAAGTTTTGATTAAATGAAAAATATTTGGATGTATATAAAGAAAGGTAAGTTCAATTAGCCAATCATTAACAATAAATTACATTTTCACGACTGGTATATGATCTAATAGGCTCAACGTCTAATAGATTGAATTCAATTGTGATAGAAAATGTACAAGCATTCAAATAAGTAAATAAGTTCACTTAATATTCAATATGATATCATGTGACAGAATCATTGTTTTTATGTTATTTCTTCACCAAGCAATCGAACTAAAATGAAAATTTTGAGAAAATATTACTAAATCAAGAGTCTTTCTACAGCAAAGACAGTAAACTAAAAATATTTCTAAACCTTTTAACAAGAGACTTAACTAATAATAATCATCAGAAATCATTTCATGAATTTTAGCAACACACATCATTCTTCAAGTACAGCAACTCTCAATTTTTCAAAAATATGAAACATATAAAACACTAACATTCTTTGAAAAGTCATTTTGTCTTAGAATTAATCACATTTTGCCAATTCCATTGAGGTTTTAGAAAACTATAGCCATTTAAGTGAACCCACCATTTCCACTTTCCTCTACTTAACACAGCCTTACGGGGCTCTTCTTAAGTAAAACATCTTTACTTAATATTTTTGAGGTAAATTGTTGTTTAGACTACTTGAATAAGAAACCTTATTCAATACTATATACATCTACATGATATCATCATCAGATTATGGGGTACTTTTTTGCTACTCCATAATGCCCCACCGCAAGGTCGAGCATGCGTATTCCAGTAAAAAAGACTGACGTACTTGCGCTTGAGAGCGCTAGCAATGAATGTATTGGTAAATAAGAAAAGGTACCACAAAACGTAAATTTTAAAGAAAAGGGGCTAAGAAAAAAAAATAACCATAGTTATATTTTATCTCAATTTCCATGCAAGTGTATGAATAATAAAAGCATACTGTGCAAATGACTATCCTTTTTTATGTTACTAGATGGAAATGGACTCAATTCCTGAAAGATTTGCAAAAAGAAGCACTAAAATTGGAATAGAAGGTCGGTGTCTAAAACGATATCAAACGTTTGTTTCATTTACAGAGGCATTGTCACACTTTTGATCAAGTTTAATTTTTCTATTTTTATTGTTTACAATGCTTGAGTAATGTTAATAAGGGCCAAGCCATAGTTTTATTTACATTGGTTAAATATACCGGTGAAAGTTCTTTATATTACAAAGCTGATATTTCAGGCTTTTTATTTGTTTTTAACAAATAAACAGTTCCAACAGTTTGTCACATTTATTTTAGTCTAAACTTGGAATTTTCTTTTTGACGTACAAAATGTCAGCATAAACATGGCCCGAGCTTTGTTTACATAACGAAGAATTTTGAGCTCTGTATTTCACCTAAGATTCAACAACTGACACACTAATTCTGGTTGACTATTAGAAATATATTACTAAAGCTTTGCAACATTAAAAACGGAAAATTCAACTTTGACCGAAATCGTGACCATTCCCGTTTTAATGGGCTGAATGATCGAAGCCATTCTGAATTCTGAATTAAGATAGAAATTATTCAAATTTTAAAGTTATGTTATGTGAAACATTTCTTCAATCTGTAATAACTTATGAATAAGCACATACAGTTGTATCATATCATTTATTTAAAAAAATAATCATTTTCTGATGTACAATTGTTTAAAAGGAATGCTTCATTTTGATTTTTGATGTTTGAACATAACTCAGTACATTTACATTTTTTTTCATTATAGTAACACCCGATGTGTCCAGTCACGCGCTTAATACGGAAAATAACAGTAGGGGACAAAGTAACCAAGCTTACGAAAACGATTCCTTCAATTCAGTCCATTCTTTGGGTATCCCTGCAAATAATGTCTCATTGGACCTAGATGATAATAAAACTGAAGTTAAAACTATAGATGGTTCTAATAAAGAAGTTGAAGATGCACAAATCCAAAAAAGGTTTATACTATGTCCCAAGATATCCTGGATTCACATTTTGCTTAATTGCATGATATTTATAAATACCTCAGGGTTCAAACGATGTTCATTCAAAAGTATGAAAAATTTCTAAGAGTTCTCAGTCGAAACTATATCTTGGAAATTATCCCTTTCAAATATTTCAATAGTACATCTTTCATAGGTATGTGTATTTTTAATAAAAATCGTCCAAATGTGTTGCATAAATATCTTGGGACAGACAAAGTGTGATCAAGTAGTCTAATTTACTGAATTACTCTATATATATATTGGCATATCATATACGATTTAGGTAGAAATAAACATTGATCAAACTGAATTGTTTCTTTAAGGTCTGAGACTTATTCCTTTGATATATTTTGTGAAACTTCCGAAGAAAACGTGTCAAATTCCAGTGATGAATGTTGGAACAGCTGCTATGTAATCAGCAGAATAATTTACATTGCTCTTCTTTTTTTTGTTTGTACTTGGAATGTCCATTGCATCGAAAATGACTTTCCTATTAATGATAGGCAATTTATATCCAACTAAAAATAAAAAAAACCTGAAGACGTTAAACGGAGCATTATTATACTCGTTGAACTCTACTGACGTGAGGTGGATTTGGGGAATTCTTATGACCATTACAGCTCCTTATTTGTTTACCATTCTTAAGTATTTACGGAAGACGATGGTAATAAAAAGCACACCAATGCAGTGGAAAACACTAACAGGGGTATATTTAGATGAAAAATATATCCTGCATTATCATTTTCTTTATGGTGTTTATTGCTACATTATGATTTCTAACAATATTTTTCTTTTCAGGCATTAATCATTGAAACAGTTCACTCCGCTGCATTGTGTATTTTTGTTCTAATTGTTCTGCCAAGTTTCGACCCAATGACTGCGTGTGTTGTTTCTTTCTGTATTAGTCCAATTCCTGGGATTCTAAACATAATATGTCATATAAGTGAATACAAGGACAGTGATGACTTATCACTTCGTACGCACGTTTCTCTCGTTCTAAAAATACTGGCATTAAGTGGTCAAATAGCTTCAATCTGTCTCTGGGCCTACTATATTTATTGTTCTGAAACTGACAACTCTCTTCTCACATCACTATGGATTTTGTCTCCATTTTTTATATCAATTTCATGGTGGGAAAACTTTGTACCGCAATCTAGTACAAAGAGCAAAATTTTTTTTATAAACTTCGCCAAACTTAAACGTATAATTTCATTGATTGTTCGCTTCAAAAAGAACATGAGGAGGGAGAAAGAGAGAATTGGTATCATAACTAACTTGTGGAAGATAATATTGACATTACTCATCATGCCTACTCTCCTATTTGGTACAAGTTGCAAGGACGGGGATGCTTGCATGAAAACCATTTTCTTTGAGTCAAGCAGAAAAGCTACAATTAACATTGTTTATACAAATCTCACATTTGAAACTCATCAGAATGATAGCTGTTATTCTTACCTTCCATTTGTGGTATCAATCATCAACATAGTGTCTAGTGGGATTTGCTATAAATGTGTCAAATCAGCCAGCAAAATCCTTGCACAAAAAGTGTCTTATGCTATTCCGGTTGTCTTATCTACGCCTGTTGTTATTGGTTTATTTTGGGGAATATATTCAGAATTAATAACTCTGAAAATCAGAACAGATGATAAAACTTGTGCCATTCCTTTGCCAGTTTGGACAAATAAAAACGATGATCCATCTTCAATGTTCAAGAATATGGAAATCTCTTGGTCTGCTGTTTTAGCTGGGCTTTTTGGATTTTTGTCCTTTTTGATGATTTCTAATCATATATGGTCACCAGGCAAGGAACGGTTAATTGCTACTGATCGGTAAGTCTAAACTTAAGATACAACAATTACTTTGAGTATATTAAAATTGTGAGAGCAGTGTTTATCTATAATTGATTTTCCCATGATAAAAATATGATATATATCTGATAACATGATACCTTGCATTAAAGCTGACATGAATTCATTAAAGCATTAGGTCGCCATATTAATTTTGATCATTCCTCAACTGCCTCTGGGGTATATATACCGGTCGAGAAAGTTTCCGATCGAGGCATTCAGGTTGCACGGACTTCTAAATACATGAACTACACATTGTAGTAAAATGTTTTTAAAAAAAGAATAAAGGAAACTACAATCAATAAAACACAGATATATTTATTCTTTGAAAGAATTTTCAAGGTATCCGGATGATTTTGCACAAATAGGGCTGTTTTACTTCGCATGCACATCGAACACGTGTGTCGTTCATACGGAATGCATAAGGTCTTCTTTTTTTGAAGAACCCCGCAGCACTACATCCAACACAGTAGATAAATGATAATAAATCCAAAAAAGTAACAACGTAACATCGTTTCCATCACTTAAAAAAAACCCAACACTCCGTTTCTTGAATGCATGCGGTCATTGTCATTGCTCGATTTACCACAGTGTGTGGATTGCGCATGTGCGATGTCACATACACAGGAAAATGTTCTGCAATTATCGAAGATTTTTGAAAGATGTGTGCCTGGATTTCAGTCTGTCTTGTTTCGTCGTTCATTGGGTATTCCTTACCAGTGTAGTGGTTGTATTATTTTTATTCAAAACGCTTTTCTACAAGTTTTTTCGTCCAGTGTAACGTGTTCGGGTGAATGGAATACCTGAATGCGGTGAAGCATGAATAGGGCTCTCGGCCTTATATAGGGGGTGTGTAGCGATGAGCAGAACAATAGAAAACTACGATGAGCAGAACAATAGAAAACTACAACTAATTTGGCGGTAGAAGGAGATAAAAGGGAAAAAATGCGTGTTTATGAATTCATGTCAGCTTTAATCATACTCAATATACATGTATAATTATTGTCTTTCCTTTCAAGGGGAGACATATATTGTTTGTGTCGATTTTCTTATCAAGGTCTTCCGTTTCAAAAGGAAGAATTATTGTAATCGCTCTGTTTCCTCTTTCCTATCATTAAGGTCTTCCGGTTCCAACGGAAGACCTCTTTAATTTTGCTTGGTTTCATTTTCCTATTATTATGATTAAGGTCTTCCCTTACTGTTTTCGTTCGGGCTCTTCTTCCCTATTATTGTTATTTTTCTCAGTTTTTTTTTTTTTTTTTTTGGGGGGGGGGGGGGTTTATATAGGAATCACCTTGTCCGTTCGTCCGTCTGTGCGCAATGTCCGGTCCATATCTTCCTTATAGAGAGACAAAGGAAGTTCTTACTTCACACAAAGATTGTTTAGGACCTGAATGAGTGTCATGTTTTTCTTACGAGGTCATTTTGGCAAGATCAAAATCACTGACAATAAAAGTGCAAAATTCGTGTCCTGTTCATATTCTTCTATGGAGAGACGTTGGAAGTTTTTAAATCACACATAGATTGCTTATGAACGGAAAGTGTGTCATGACCTTGAACCAAAGTCATTTGGGCAATGTCAAAATCACTGATAGGAGAAGTACAGCATTTGTTCCCGGTTTCTTTTCATTGAGAAATATTAGAAGTTCTTTCTTCACACAAAGATTGAGTTGAGTTGAACATATTTTATTGACTAATGATGCCAAAGGATTGGACACAAGTTCCAAAAACTTAGAGAATCATCTCCTTGTTGTACATTATCTATTTCAATGCCATACAATGCCAGTTAACATTTTAACAGTTATAGTATACTTAATGAAATAGAAAGATTGCTCACGACATGAAGGTGTTTCATGACCTTGACAGAAGGTCATTTTTGCAAGTTTAAGGTCATCATTTAGAAAAATTTAATACCTGTCTGTGTAATGTCTTGTATTAATAAAATTGATTAAAATTTGACACAAAACTTGCTTTATCAGGCCATATAATTTTTTATTAGATTCTCATCCTCGTCTGCCTCTCTGAAAGTGGCCTGCCCTAATGTATATATATCTTTTAAATTGTGTTGAAATTTTTTTTCGGAAAACAAAAAAATCGGGCTTGGTATACCAAAAATTCAAAACCTTGAATGGATGCATGACAGGTGGATTATCGTTTGATTCCAGTCATGTTTGTTATTATAAGGCTGTAAATGTTCTTTCTTTAACAGTTAAGTAGAAATAAGATTGAATTTAAAGAAAAGAAATTGGTTTGTGAACTCATATTCGCATTTACAATTTTTAAAAGAAATATAGCAGTTGTTATTCATAGAACATGGACGGTGATATAGATAGTGTCCATTATTTTTTTTTTTACAAGGAATAGCTTTCCAAATAGCTTGCCTGACTAAACAAAATTATTCAATGGAAGCACGCATGTAGGCTATCTTATAAGAAATGAATTTTCATTTTCACTGCTGATAATAAACTCATGATTTAACGGAACGTGCAGATTAAAGAAGAAATTTTCTTCGATCTAGTGCATGTACATGTACAGTATATCACGTAAAAAATTCATTAAGTCAAATTGTTTTAGGAATGTAAACATATAATAATTGCATGTACTAAGCTTGAAAGCGGAAGATAAACAATTTTAGAAGCAAAATCAACTGAAAGATATTTTTTAAAAGTTCCAACCATAGGAAATAAAGATTTTCAAGCACACATTGTTTTTTGAAAGCGATGGGGTAGCTTCATCCAAATCATCTTGACAAGCGATTAAAAAAGGATGAATTTTCAAAATCATGAAAAACTTTAATTCAATTCAATTAGAGTTCCTTATTTTCAGTTTATTTTATTAAATGCTCCGACAAAAGTGGAGGGGTGGCAAATCCACGATATTTCCATTAAATAATATATGTAAAGTTAAGAAAAGTGCCTGCTGCAAAAGAAGTGGGGGGAGGTAGCCCCCCACCCCCACCCCCCTACACCGATGCTACGTGCCTGTGATGTGTACACACGATTTTCTGGAGTTGGCGTGCAAAAACTATGAATGAGATATTATGGTGCGAAGTCCTGCTTTACCATTCACGCAACGACTGAGATCTTGATGTGAGGATTTTAATGACCTCATCCATTGGCATAGATTAATAGGGAGGGGTCAAATGAATTGTTTGACATTTGTTTTGTAACAACTTCATATATTATACTTTGGATCGAATGTTTTGGAAGAGAATTAATACACACACTTGAGTAGTAATTGTTTAGTTAGTAATGTACATTATTTAGGCTCGCGAGTTATGTACCCTTTTCAAGATGAATGAAATCACCCAATCGATCAAAATTTGGGTCACACCCCGCTTCGGCGATTTAGTTACTCCAGTAAACATTCCAGCCATATGAATATGTATTTGTTCTAATCCAAACTGATGATTCTTTGGCAATGATGATAATCCAACACAAATTCCTATACTTACATTGTACCGTAATAGACAATATGTAACAACTGGTAGCAATCCCGTTCAAATATGGCTTATCTATTTTTGAATCAGGATTACACACGTGCATGGTGTACATCCCTTTTACCTGAAAACTCTTGCTCACTGTGTTATTACATCCCATATAACATTTTCATCAGTTGTGAATGTAATTGCCGACACATTAAACAGTTAAACAAGCATTGGTTAATCTTTTTTTGTGAAAAATGTTGATATTGCGTGCTCCAATTGTCTGCACTGTTTCGGAGAAGGCAACTTTCAAACCTTAGATATGCCTGACGTCAGGCAATAATAGAAAAACACTTGGGTTATGATTTTTTCTTAGCGTAAAAAAATTGCAAAAATATCTATGATTTGTTTAAAGAATTTTTTTGATTAGGGTTTTCAACACAAAAATGTTGTCAGTAATTTTATGATTTTTTTCTCTACAATCCATAACTGACTTGGCAGGTTATTTGATTCAAGATAATTGTCAATGCGTTCCTGAAAAAGGCCTGTAAAGAGTTTTCCTAATCAGCTTATAACACTGAGACCTCTATAATTGTTTGTATTATTCGGGTCACCGTTTTTAAATCATAATGTTATGGATAAAAAATTCCATTCTTTGGCTTCTTTCCATTTTAAAGTCAGATATTAAAAACGTTTTGTAAGTACTGGTAACAGGATAATGTGGTTGGTCTTAGCAAACTCATCCAGAATTCAGTCAGTCCAAGAACGTTGTTCATTTTTCAGTTTCAAGATGCTTTGTTATATTTCATTTAAAAAAAACAAAAAGTCTAAAGTTTTTAGTTTCATATTTAGTTCAGTATAATCTTATTTTGAACTTTCCTCGTCAGTTTTACGTCAGTTTTAGTGAATGTTAAATAAAGTTTTTTAGTGATCAACAAATATTGCAATTTCGACAGTTTCTGTATTAGTTTTCCTATATTTGTTTTCTTTAATTTTATTCCAGGATTTTTAAAAATATTTGAGGTAACAATGAGTTTATATCATCTGCAATATAATTTGGAAAATCTGATAAAAGACTTTTCCTTATCTTACTATTACTCTTTCTACAATTAGCAAAAACCATGTTTTAGTCCACAGTTGTTTGTATATTTTTGTTGTTTTTTACAAATATACTCTTCAAAAAAAAAAAGAAAAGCATGAAGTTATTTTGGTAGATACTAAGGTAAACAAGATAAAAGATATTTTATATTAAATAGATTAATTCAACATCACATTAAGTTTTAAATGATCATTTTTAATAAGACTTTCTAGCACATCATAAGTTCAAGGTCACAAATGTTCAATATCTTGTATGCCGATCGTTGGCATCAATAACGGCCTGGCATCGTCTCCCTATTGATGACGTCAAGTTCCTAATCAGTTGCTGGAGAATATTGGTCCACTCTGCTTGTAACGCTTGCACAAGTTGTTGCAGCGACTGAGGTGCAGGTTGCCGCTGTCTGACACGTCTGTCTAGTTCATCCAAAAGATGCTCTATTGGGTCCAGACCTGGTGATTTGGAGGGCCAAGGAAGAAGAGTAATGTTGTTTGTCTGTAGGAAAGTTGTAATAATTCTTGCTGTATGCTGTCTGGCATTGTCATGTTGAAGAATTCTGCCATTATTCTGCATTATTGAAACAATGTGCGGTTACAGTATTTCGTCACAGTACCGCTGAGCCGTCAAAGTACCGTTTACGTGTACCAGATCTATTCTTCTGGTATGGGATATTGCAGCCCACATCATGACACTTCCACCTCCAAATCTGTCGACTTCCTGGACACAATTATCTGCAAAACGTTCATGTCATCTTCTGTAGACCTTGCTCGACCATCTGCACGGTGCAACAGGAACCTTGATTCATCACTGAACCAAACGGTATTCCAGCGCTGCTGTGGCCAGATCCTATGCGTGCGAGACCACTAAAGCCTGTTTTGATGAGGTCGCCGGTTCAAAACAACAGATTTTACAGGATGTCTTGCTCGGATACCAGCATCTCGGTTTCTGGCCGTTTGATCGGAGATTCTACACCATCCAGGAATAGATGAAGCAGTTGAGGTTGCTGTTCTGAATCGTTCGCGCAAATGCTGTAACCTGATGTAGCGGTCTTGAGCAGCAGCGGTGATCCGCGGTCGGCCTGACCTTGGAAGTTCACGGGTTGACCCATGCTGTCAAAACCTATTCCAAAGATGAGAAATTGTACTCTGGTTTACATTAAAGACCCTCGCTACAGCTGTCCGAGATTCACCAGCTTCTAATTTTGCGCTGGGCTTCATTTAGACATGGCATAATGTGCGAGTCTACGGTCCAAAGAAAGAACAGATTTTCACATCGAAAACTTCTTATTTTTAAATGTCCAGAGACGCTGTTTAGCATGAAAAGCATGCGTTGTTGATTTAAATTTGCTTTTCGTGAAAAGCAATTGAGTACAATTTAAATTTGACCAAAATTCAGGACAGTCCTTTTAAATGGCTTTTAATCTAAACAATCAGTTTGAATTCAAAACAGTCTTATGTCATCAATTTTCGGAAAAATATAATTTATACTGCACAGTGCTTAAAAATTATTTTTCAAGTAAAAAAATAATGCTATACATTTCTTATTTTGAAGAGTATACTTGACCAATGGTATTTTCCTTTCAAACTCGGGGTTTGCTTTTGGGGTCCACTGGACTCAATGAATTGTGAAACAGACTCTTTTATATCATATCATTTTGCTGCCTGTAATTCCTGCCCCTTGTATATTCCAAATACACATGCAGCGTCTACTTTCAGGGGTATACGTCTAATCGGGGTTTACTCTGTGTCCACTCTCAGTTTACTTTGGGTGTGCTCTGGGTCCACTGTTATAAACGCAGAAACCGCGAAAGTAAACCCAAAGATTAGGTGTTGAGGTTTACTTTCTGTTAGGTTGGTTATAATCAATACTTGTAATCATAAAAGACATATTTTAAGAAAAGACATATTTTAAGAAAAGATGCTCATAAAGATGAATTAAACAATATGCAATCAAGAAATATCGGTAAACGATCCCGAGATAAGGAAATAAGTGATCAGCCAATACAACATTCTTTTTTCATTTATCTTAAATACGGTAACACATTTCTAAACACGTGTTTAACAAAACGACCAAAAACTAAATGACCTGTATTTGATAAAAGGGAAAGGGTCTGGCTCACAATAGGTTAATGTTTACATATGTTAGGTAATAAGGGTTTTAAGGGAATCAGAAGGAGAAATATTTTGAAAAGCCGTATCTATACTTATAAATTAAGGCATTTTGCAAATAAACTAACAAATGCCTGCTTACACCTTTGGTATTTCAACACATGCGTGATGATGTCCGTAAGATATATTTGAATTCTAACTGATAAGTTATTGTTGTGAAATTAATCAAAAAGCTACTTTCATTTTCGATATACAAGCCCAAAATAGCAAAAATGAGAGTATGGTGGTGGACACCCTTTGGCAGATCCAAGTCAGAAATATTTTGCATCAAATGTATACTTGCAATAAAAAAATATTGAATGATTACGTAAAGAGTGAATATATTTACTGTGAGCCTATTTAAAGAATACAATGTCATAAAAGTAAAGATTTTACAAATTCATTTCTTTAGTGGGCGATTTTAATTTTGATACATACTAGCTTTAGAACTTTCCAGAACGGGGTAACCAAGAACGCAGATTGACTAATTTACGAAAAGTGTAGGACAAGTTCACCATGCATCGCGGGCAGATACATCTACCTTGGATCATACTTCGATTCAATCTCTACCCAGAGTTATCGTTCCTGCTTCGCTCCACTTATACCTCTGTTAACGTCTAAAATGTAGTGCCACGAAAACATTGGTAATGTAGTATTACTCCGAGAAATAGTTCTTTGTTTGTTACCGTGATTTACCAATAAAAATCTTTTTATTTCAATATTTTTTAGCGAGACTTTAACATCGAAATGTAGACTGAATATATATAAAACTATAATTTATAATATCATGATTGAGAATGATTCTTGGCATTTAGACGTTAACAGAGGTGTTGTAGCGCAGCGTAATACGCCCTCTGGTGAGAGATTGACTTCTATTAATACAAAATTTTTATAAATAAAATACGAACAATCAATGCGACTTTATTACTAATGGAAAGAACTTTCCAGAACGAGCTGCCCAGAAACGGGTTAACTACTAGTAATTAACAACATGGCGATATATGTAGGGCGAGTTAACCATCGGCCAGACTCTTTAAATCTGACAACTTTGGTTTAAAATATGCATGTAAATGGATAATAATTCATAACCTAGCGTGTTTTAATTTCATGCTTTTTACTACCACGGCAGATTGGTTGTAAACCTTAGACTGTAATTTGTAAACATAAATGAACAGATTATTGTATTCTACGTCTATAAGTTTAATGGGGATGCCCTCCCCCCCCCCCCCCCCCCCCCCGCCCCTCCATATTGTTTTTCAAATCAGTCTTTTATTTGAAATTCTTATTTGGGAGAGTAATACAAGTTATATTGAAAATTGACCAAAAGAACCAAATATAGAGAGAGATACACTAAATACCCATTTATTGATTTAAAATAAATACAATAAAAAAGTTTATTATTTTCATTCAGCTGCAACAAACAGGATTAAGACCACGTACATGTATATAATATCCATTTCAGTTTAGATTTTTCATCCCTGCCCGCTCCTCTAAGTATCAAAAATGCAGTCTGTTTCTTTTAAGAATAAGATAAGGAAAAAATTGGACAAAGTTTATACAAAAATGAACAAAAATATGGTTCAACATTTTAAGCATTATATGATAATGTGTAAAGTGTTAATTCCCGCGCTTGCGCGGGGTATCATCTAGTTGAAGAAAAGATGCTCATAATGATGTACTAAACAATGCTAACCATAAAAATTGTGTCTCAAGAACGGTAACAAACGCTTGTTAAACAGATTTGTTTAAAATTATATGATCTTTTATTTGATATCAAGAATAAGGGGTTTGCACCTCAAATTCGGGTTTTTCTCATGTGTTACATGATTAGGGGCTATAGAAATCAACGGTAAAAATCTTCTCTTTTTCTCAAATGGAGAAACTGCTCATAAAGATAAAGTACCTTATTATATGCAGCCACTAGTATGTCGTTAAATGGTCATAATAAGGAGATAGGGGGTCAGCTTTCCCAAAATCCCAATAGCGGTAACAAATTTATAAACAATTGTCGATCAAAATATGGTTAAAATCTGTTTAAAACTGTAATCCATATATCTTTATTCTCATGTATTAGAGAAGCTTTTTGAAGAGCTATACAGAAAAGCTTCCAAATATTGTACTGGTCGTAACTTAAATACCCTTTGACATTAAAACTTGCAACATAGATATACGTTAATGAGAAAGAGTGCATGCTACCAAAATTGTTGACCGTGACCTATTTAATCTTTCCAGGTCAAGTGTTTTCTTAAAAATGCCCAAGCCATAACAAAAGATTTTTCATACATACAAACTAAACTTGTATCACAGATAGAATAGTACCTAGCTGAACCTCACCAAATTTTTTACTTTGACCTAATGTTTTATTTCACGGTGAATTTAGAAAAAACCCATAGTCATTCATTTCCTGAATATACTTTGTAATAAGGACTTCAAACTTTAAACAAAGAAGCCTTTTCTTTACCCAAGGTTAAACTAAGAATTTTTTAAAAATTTTGACTTGACCATAACTTTTTCATCCCAAAGCCCAAAGACTTCAAACTTGGAACATACAATAATGTTAGATGATCTTAAAGTGACCAATACCCACGTTTTTTACCTTGGCTTATTTTGTATCTCAAGGTCAAGCATGATATGAATAATATCGTTTCTGCATTGCAATTAAATTTCTTTATCAAACAGCTTTCAAATTTTTACCAAAGATATATAAAATTTTAATTCACCTTGCCATTGTATTACCATGATCAATTTTATATCTAAAGTACAATGCTTTTCTGAATAATATTGTCCATGCCATAACATGAGATTCCTTATTCATACAGGCCTTATACTTGTATTGTAAATAGATGGCAGATAACCGTCTTGATTATATCAACATTTTTTACCTTGATCTAATATTCTTTTTCAAGGTAAAATTAGGGGAAAAACACATTCTCAGCCATTTCCTGAATATACATTAAGAGACTAATAATAAATCACTAAGATGTTGTGTGATAATTTTTAGAAAGTCCAGAAGATAAATACAAAACCCTTTGGCTGAGAGAATTCAAACTGAAAACATCAATGGATAATATTAAGAACAGTTAAATCTAGCAAATTCAGACCTTAAATCTTTGAACTTAACTTTTTGTTAATTCTTAAGGTCATTTATAATTTGAAAAGATTATCCTAATCATTACATAATAATTCCTTAAATTAAGGATTTCTACCATATATTGATGATATAAACATAGATGAACCCTACCCAAAAAAATTGACACTGACCTTTTTTTTTGGATTTTTATGGATAAATCGAAATCAAATTTAGGCTTAACCTAAATTCACTGGTATGACCTTTAGACTAGCTATCATTAAACTTTTTTACCTATTAAATTTGCCCATATTACAAACCAAGGGGAGAAGGGGATACGTGTTTTTTTTAATTTAAAAAACCCACACAATACCCACTAGTTTTACTATATTTTTATACATAAACGACTGTTGCATGTTCTCATATACGATTGTGCACTTTTCTTAATCTAATGGGTGAATAGATGTGCACATTATACATGTGTTATTATAACATGTGATTATATGAGGCAATATATCTTATGTACATTACCTAGTAAATTCTTTAATTTTTACTAATTTGGATTTTTTCTTTCAGTCTTTATATCCGCGCATTGTACTGTGGTGTTTTCCCGGATCAGTCACTTTTTCTTAACCGAAGAAGAATTTATAATGAAGCAGATGTAAGTTGTTTTTCCTCATCGCTTTATTGTTTTAATAAGGATTTAAATACCGTTAATGTTACAAGGGTTACCACCCACATCTTTAAACTTTAATAACTATTTTACAAAAGGAATAAACTGAAATGTTAAACACTTTATAAAATGTGGTGATTAAAGAGATCATACATTTTCGGCAGACATATATTTTTATGAAAGTGTGGTACTGAGCAACAATATAACAAAGAAGTCCACCATATTATATTTACATTTACTTATACATTGTGTAAATGACAATTTCTCCACTAATATGCTATATGGTAAAAACTATGTCACCATATCAGTTGACTTTAAAGAGACAGTACGGCGCATCTTATTACAAAACCGACTTTAAAAAGTTTAATGTTGGGTTTCTGTAATACTCATAAATGTATTAACTTTCAGACAATTACACATTTTTTTATTCAATGAATTTAATTATTTCATTAAAATAAAAACAAAAATCATTTATTGTCCATAAATATATACTCTATTCAGGGAAATATCCCCCCCCCCTCCCCCCGTTTTATTTTCGTCCCTTTCGCTCTTAGAGTCAGCGGGCAAATTTAATACTGGGCGACTTACAAAGTTTCAAATGACACATCTTTAAAACCAACTGTGTCTGGGCGAATTCAAGACGGGGCAAAACTGTTTGTAAGTATAGAAGGGCGAAAATTACACGGGGCGAAAATAACCCTGCATACGATATATCGCATCTCCCCGCCCTGTATACTACAATGTATCTGAATCAATAAACAAAACAGCATGGCGTATAAGAGAGCGGGTAGGCCTGCTTTCTTTACTGAATTGGCAAAGAAAAGACAAAAAATAGACTGCGACCGAGCCAATTCGGAAACGAAAATATATTTGAAAGACAAATATGTTTGTTGGATGACTAAGAAACGGGACCTGGGCGAGACACATGCAGGGTTCGCAAAGATTCTTCTGGACATGAATTTGTCTTTTCTACTTCCCCCAAATATAATTGTTCAAAGTTTTTTAAATAGCCAGAATATTTTTTGTAAGTATGTTTTATGCGTTTTTTTAATTCACGGAGCTGCTAGATATATGTACTAAATTCATTGTGTAAATGAAGTCCCTTGAAGGATTATTTGACATATGTCTGTTCATGTTTAAATGAACTGAAATTAGTTATCATTGTTTAAATTGTCTCAGGTTGTCAACAAACAATTATTTGTCGTTTATCGCATAAATTCTAAAATAATTCCGCTGAACATGTTTTTGACATTTTGCAGCGAGATTGTTCAATTAAATAGTTTCCCATTTAAGGCCTAAATATGCACAGGTGCTTGGGGACAGAATCGACCCCTCCCCCCTCCCCCAGTATATAGACCCCCGGGACTTTATTCATTTTTTAGAATCAAATTATCCTTTTAGGACATATTTCTAATCTAATTTATTCATTCATTGCCCAAAATTACCTAAAACAAACATTTTAAAAAAATCAGACCCTCTGTGTATTAGCTGTATCGTCTCTTCACTTGCCTCGGATAATCTTTTAAACACCATCACCAGTCCCGTAAATCCATATGGTGCACTTTGTTTACATGTAAAAATGGCGACTCTCGATCTCGATGTAAATTCAACATACTTGATTTTCCTAGGTCGGTAGTGTGTTTCGGAGAAAGTCTGAGGCAAATAAAGAGGCGATATCAGTAGTAAATTGCATGAAGAATTTAATGGTACTAATTGTTTTCACAGAATTTGCGTATAAATAAGGTAAATCAGTCGAAAACTAGCGCACGTTTTTTTGCGCAATAAATAAAAAAATTTTCAATGGGTTGCCCTGTAGCTCTCCGGTCTGTCAATATTTTTTTTCCCCGGAGAGCTACAGTTCTGCAGCTATCTGTGTATATAATACAAGAAGGTTGTGAACTTCGTCCATCTAGAATCAACGGAAGTATGGGTTTTATCGCAAGAAAGATAACTCGTGACATTAATTTTTTAATTTTCTCTTTTATGTCTTCCATTGTAATACAATCAGTATAAATGCCTTCTTTTAGATTTCCCAGTACCCAAGACGATAAAAAAGTTTTCATGTCTTCGCGGCTTGATTAAATTTCATACTTCTAATGAATTGTATTTTTTTTCGAGTTAAGTGCAATTGCTCTGTTTACGAGCGGAGTTATCTTCCTTGCGATAAACCCTCACTTCTTGATGGATGGTTCAAAACTTGAAACTTGTCGGTGAAAATTGTCCTAATTCACCCAATAAATGTATTTACATGGGCATGGCATGCAGATATTCAGTGAAGGGAATTATCGGGCTACGACATAAAGTCACCGTTTTTACTGGTAGATGTAGTTTGATAGTACATTGCAGGCACGTAGCATCGTTTTTGAAAGTGGTGGGGGGGGGGGGGCAGACTCATCAAAAAAAATCTTGACATAACTTCAATTACACTCCTCATTTCCTTATTTTCATATCAATTTTTTACATACTTCCAAAAAAGTGGGGGGGGGGGGGGGCAACTCCATAATAATTCAATTTTTTATACGTAAATTTTAAAGAATTGATCCCTGCAAGAAAAAGTGGGGGTGGGGCCCCCCCCCCCCCCCCGCCCCTAATGCTACGTGTCTGCATTAATTTCAACAAATATTCATCGGCAGTGCCTCTCGGCTGGCAAACGAAGTTAGAAACAATTTCATACCTTAACAAAACTATTTTTGAATTTTTGTGGAAATCTAAGAGTGATAAAGTTAAGAGGTCAGTCATTACTTAGGGTTATTCGTCAGGAGGGTTGAAAATGGTTGACTTTAACAATTTTATAAAATCTCTTAAGTGTTCTTGGATTAAAAGGCTTACAAAATCACACAAACCTTGGATGGATTTTTTGTTTACCTTTTATGGAAATGATTTTTTACAGAAATTGTTTGATTTTGGTGATAGATTTGTAATTGAATGCTTACACAAGGTAATCAATGATTTTTGGAAAGATGTGTTAAATTCATGGTTATGTTTTATTACTACCTATAAGAATCACCCAAAGGTAAAAGATAATTTTTTAAATACTCCAGTGTGGTATAACTCAAACATACACATAGCAAATAAATATGTTTTCAATAAAGCCTGGTACAAGACCGGTGTAAAGGTTATATAAGATTTTTATGATGAAAATCGTAATTTTTTAGATATTGAGGAATTTAAATGTAAATACAGTCTCAAGGTTATATGTACAATGCAATACAATAGTGTAAAAACAGCAATTTTTAAGTTTTTCAAAATGTCTAATATTGACAGGACTTCTGTTAAAAGAAATCCTAATCCATGTATACCATTTTTTTTCCCCAAACAGTTATACCCCATGAAAAGTGTACAAAAATTATCTATAATGTTTTGAATGAAAATGTAGTTGTTCCAGTTGCTGTAACCAAATGGAAAACATATCTAACGGATTATAATGTTGAAGAGCTTACTGTACTATGTATGCGACATTTTTAAAATTTGTTTTAAAACTACCAAAGATTCTTCTGTACAATGGCTTCAATTTAGAATTTTACACAAAATTCTTCCAGTTGGCTTCTACCTTTAAAAAATCCATGTCAAAACTACTGACAGATGTGGGCTCTGTAAAAGTAATGTTGAAACTATTATACACGTTTTTAATTCTTGTGAGAAAATACATACCCTGTGGAGTGGACTTAGTTTATACATTTACAGATCTAGAAAGACCTCTGAAAGAGTCGGATTTAATATGTCTAATATTATACTTGGCCAACTTCCATTGTAGTTTCATAACAAAGTCATTAATTATACCCCCGCTCCGAAGGAGAGGGGGTATACTGTTTTACCCTTGTGTGTCTGTCTGACTGTCTGTCTGTCCGTCTGTCTGTCCGTCCATAACAAAAATTTCTGTCGCATTTATCTCAGCAACAATTTATCGCAGATGATTGAAATTTTTACACAGTGTTTGTTACGGCATGCCATAATGTGGGATATATTTTTGTACCAATCGGACGTCAACTTCCTGTTAAATGACGACTTTGGTTATTTTTTAACCAAAATTTTCAAACAAATTTTCGTCTAAGATTTCTCGGCAACTATTTATCGCAGATGCTTGAATTTTTTACACACTATTTGTTTAGGCATGCCATATTGTGGGATATATTTTTGTATCAATCGGACGTCAACTTCCTGTTAAATAATTACTTTGTTTATTTTTAGCCAAGATTTTCAAACAAATTTTCCTCAAAGATTTCTCAGCAGCTATTTATCGCAGATGCTTTTACACAGTGTTTGTTAGCTCACCTGAGTTGAAAGCTCAAGTGAGCTATTCTTATCACATTTTGTCCGTCGTCCGTCTGTCCGTCCGTCCGTCTGTCCGTCTGTAAACTTTTTACATTTTGAACTTTTTCTCTAAAACCGCTTATCCAATTTCAACCAAAGCATCCTTATGGGAGGGCGAATATAAATTGCAGAAATATAAGTCCGATCTGTATTCAGAGCGGAGAAAACCTTGAAACTGTAGAAAAAGGGGGGTGCATTTTTAAAAATCTTCTTCTCAAGAACTACCGAGTCCAATTCAACGTAGTTTAGCATAAATTATCCTTATGGGAAGGAAAATATAAATTGCAAAAATTAAGTGCTAATTCTGTTTCAAATCTGAGTTATTAAGAAAATAATAATAAAGAAAAGGCGTGTTTCAATCAGTTTAATAGCTTCGGGTTCGGCATACGGTAAAATGGGGAGGCAAGACTTGGCCTGAGCAAAACAAAAGATTGGCAGGTATTAATCTGCCAATCTCATTAAAATTTCAGGATATTTGATGGACCAGTATATTTGTATTCGCTGTAAATATTGCTGCAAAATAATGCGTACTTGGAATTGACGATTGCCGATCTGCCCCGGCTTTTATTTTGCCACGGCCTGGGTTTGCATACCCATTTTACCAAGACTCGTATTCCATACTTCTAAAACGAGGTTCTTTGTTTAAAGCAGCCATGACATTATACGAAAAAGGGTCGATCTGACTATGATGAATTTGCTTGCTATGCAACAGTTCGCGTATGAAGGGAAATTTTTGAAACATGCAAAATATGTTGGTGCTGATTTTGGTGCTGCGTTGACAGTTTTCACACATGACGTTGGTCTTAGCTTGTTCTGATTTTCGTTTCGTTTTCATTATTTATGCTTTGTAACCTGGGTACTATCGTCTGTATTTCGTGATTTTTACGTATCAAATCAAACAGAGACTTCGGTAAATCAAACAGTTAACTGTTTACCTGCACAAATTAAGCAAAATCTGATGTATCAAAAAAGTACTGAAATACAATTCATTCCATCGGTAATTCGGCATTATCTTTTGCGTGATGGTAGATTAATGCAATAGGTTTTGTTGAGATGCTCAGCATTTTCTCGAGTTTATTCAGTTTAAATAGAGTTTGCTATCGCTGACGGAAATATGTAGGTACATGTATATACCTGTATATATATGATTCATTTCGAAAAAATAAATTGTGTTCTTAATTTGTTATAGTGCATGTTTCTTGCGTTTAATTGTTTACAATTTCTATTTACCGGTACTAATCATATTTGAGTGTTAAGCTTCGAATTATAAGCAAGATACAGAGATTTGCTCACAATTATATGTTTGTACACAGATCTTCAAAACTAAAGATTAAAAAAGTAAAAAATTGGTCAATATTTATTAAGAAAATTTTCAAAGTCTGTTCTTCCAGAAACCAACTTTAACAACTTATTGTATTGTAAACTTAACCTTTTTTCGTCATTATTACTCCTACTGTACATGTGATCATTGACTGTGTTTGTGTTCATTGGTATAAACTGATTTTGAACCTCAAATACCAGTGAAATGGTCTTGAGTGAATAAAAGAATTGAAAATCTAAGGCCATTCTTTTTTTCCATTTTAAATGCTGAATAGGAAATACCAAGTTAAAAATCTTATGCTGAATGTAATAAACTCATGTGAACAAAATATGACTCAAACCTAGGCGAACTGTGAGCTCTGTATCTTGCTTATAATTCTACATTTGACGCTGAAATTTTGGTTGAACATTATAAATTCTATATGAATTAGAGTATGTTAAATACTTGTACAAACAAAATAAAAGAATGATATTCTGTATATACCTACTCTCTGGGGCCCCCTCTTTATACAATAAATAATGTGAAATCTACATCAATTTTGATAGTTTTTCAGACACGAGTAAATAAAAACGACATCTTTAAAACAGTTTCAATAGTTCTGACACAGTTCTGTTGCGGGGATAAAGTAATTATCGCTATTCCTAAGAAAATATCACAGCGGAAAATAATTCGGTTTGTACGCAAAGTAAATAACAGTCATATAATTATAATGAAGAAGACAAATAAAATTGTTGAATGTTTTTAATTTGAGGAATTGAGCACATTGAGGTACAATTTTCTTCTTCACATCTATACATGTAGGATTTTTAAAATAAAAAACAATAACTATTATATATATTTTTTTTAAAATACAATAACTAGTAAGTAGTTGATGAAAAAAATGTACCTATATGCTCTCATATATTTTGATCGCTTTACAAAGTGGGGGGGGGGGGGCAGAACGAAAATATAGGGAATTGGAAGTTAACAACTCAACAGTGTACCCCTACCAATTGATTAGTTTTATATCTTGCGTAGGAATTTCTTATTCTGGTAAAAAATAGTATTTCATGAAGGTTCAATGTCAAAGATTCTTGTATGCATTGTTGCTCAGGTGAGCGATGTGGTCCCATGGGCCTCTTGTTAAGGCATGCCATATCATGGGATATATTTCTGTACCAATCGGATGCCAGCTTTCTGTTAAATGTCGACTTTTGCTTATTTTGCATATTCACATCAGAGCGGGGGTATCACTAGTGAGCATTGGCTCACAGATATCTTGTTTTATAATTCTTTATATGAAACAATATATATTTTGTTGTCTTATGTCAAATAAGATTCCATGCTTAATTGGTTTCCTTTGTCATATAAAACTAAAATACAATATTGAAAGATATGCTGCAATACAAACTTGTAAATTACAATATTTTGAAAAATTATGGGATAGTTGGAAAGGTATCTTTGATGCTGACATCTAATTTATTTTCATTATGACTATTTTTTCCATTTCTCTTTTGTCTCTTAAACTTTTTTTTTTTCTTTTCATGTAGGCAAGTAACCACTAAATAATACATTAAGGTGTTTTTTCATAAGTGTGGGTTTGTATTTGTGTGTGTGTGACTGAATGTCTGTTCTGTATGTCTGTTCCTTGAAAAAGAAATAAATTATATAAAAAAAAAAAGTTAGCAACCTTCATGTATTATATATGTAGAGGGTTTGATTTTTAAAAAAATGTTTGTTTTAGGTTATTTTATGCAATGAATATATAAATTAGATTAGAAATATGTCCTAAAAGGATAATTTAATTCTAAAAAATGAATAAAGTCCCGGGGGTCTAAATACTGGGAGGGGGGGGCGGTCCTGTCCTCAAGCACCTGTGCAAATATGTATACATATGTGCATCTTACTGTTGCAAATACTTCTTAAAACCGACTGGAACGTAAACCATTCATTATTTATAGAGAAAGTGATGATGTGCTCCGGTTAGAAAGTCCCTTTTACCTTGTATTCTATGATGACAGTAATCGGGCCTAGTTTTCAGCACGTGTCAAATAATGTCAATCAATATCCACGTGATAATAAACGATAAAAGATTAATACAGTTTCTACGACCCTTCATTTCCGAAAGCTTATAAATACATTAATTAAGTATGTGAAAGGGATTTGTACTTTATATATCTGTCACATTAACGTTATTTCTTATGTCCTAACGATGCAATGTAGGTAAATCTGAAGTAAATCAGACGTGTTTTTTTTTTAGCTGTACTGTCTCTTTAAGGAGTAAAATTTGTCCTTATGTAGAGATAGTGACCATTTTCAAAGTGTCGTATTATATAACTGATACCTTAACCTGTTCGATTGTATAATTGCACCACCTAATGGTATCGTATGGACGAAATGTCGCTGTCAACAGCAGAAATTTATTTTATGGCTGTTGAAGTATGGTATTAAACTTTGAATCTCAAAATGAATTCTTACAGGTTGACGGACATTTTCAGTCAGTTTACATTAGTAATCATCATTCTTCCTGTTAAGTTGAACCATCTTAATAAAATACACTAATTAGATGTATACTTATCCTCAAACAGGTACGTTACATGGTTTATGCAGTAATGGATAACAGTACCTTTTTAATGATAAATAGCGAAAATGAACATTGTGGATAAATCTTCTCAGAATTACTATAGCAGCCATTTGTGGTGATATGTCAGAAAATCTAAGAATTTTTCTTTTACTAGGGCCTGCATATGAGACGTTTCGCATTACAAGAAGTATGATTACTTATCGCATGATTAAGCTAACAAATCTTTTCAAGAAAACAATTTTTCTAACATATATGGAATGCTATGGCGTTTCAGTAGTGGCTTCATTCACACTTTAACCTTTCTGGTATTCAAAGACATGTACGTGATAAAGAGATATGTATACGTTCCTACAGTTTACCAGGATTTTTAACCCGTGTATGGTTATTTTTACGCTTTTTAGAGTCACAAATGAATATCCGATTTAAAAGTTACTTATTGCTTTGTGTTTTTGAAATAATATGTGGTCAAGCATTTAAGATTGGCAAATATATCATACTTGATGGTTTGTTTTGTTTCTATTTTATGACTAACATTTATTTTGAATCATTTTAAAAACACCTAATAAACATGCTCTCATATGCTACAATGTATAATGAAAAAATTGTGATGTTTTTATTGATACAACCAATCAAATTTCCGAAAAAAAGTTATGATTACATTCCTTTTCTGGATGGTAACGCATCTGTTTTGCGTTTACTTTTGACATCCTAGATGAAGTTTTGGTTTGCCATTTTCAATCAAATTACTGAAGTACTGACGGGAGTTGATTTTATTGATTATTATTTATTTTAAAATCAACGATGTGTTAGTAGTTTCCTATATGTATTTGAATTACGCATATTTTTATAGCATGACTTCTCCCACAGGAATTTCGTGAAAACCCAATATGAATCATGTGTAATATTCAAAGAATTATTCCATCAAACTACGTATCAGTAATCGAAATAGTTATGAGAAATTGTATAGACCCAAGCAAAATTGAACTCTAGTCTTGTTCAACCAGACTCTCAGCTGTCTCCGGAGAGACTCTCTGCTTGTCGGAGATTTACGGAGACAGCCGAGCATCTTGTTGAACGAGACTATATATTGAACTCTGGCGTAGGAATACATAAATTGTACTGAAAAAATATTTAAATTATCCGTACCATTTAAAATCTGACTTTTACAAGGTATCTGTAAATAAGTTTCCTTGAAAAACAATGCTTAAGAACTCATTACATCGAATTCATCGTATTAGTAATCGAAATAGTTATGAGAAATTGTATAGACCCAAGCAAAATTGAACTCTAGTCTTGTTCAACCAGACTCTCAGCTGTCTCCGGAGAGACTCTCTGCTTGTCGGAGATTTACGGAGACAGCCGAGCATCTTGTTGAACGAGACTATATATTGAACTCTGGCGTAGGAATACATAAATTGTACTGAAAAAATATTTAAATTATCCGTACCATTTAAAATCTGACTTTTACAAGGTATCTGTAAATAAGTTTCCTTGAAAAACAATGCTTAAGAACTCATTACATCGAATTCATCGTATCAGTAATCGAAATAGTTATGAGAAATTGTATAGACCCAAGCAAAATTGAACTCTAGTCTTGTTCAACCAGACTCTCAGCTGTCTCCGGAGAGACTCTCTGCTTGTCGGAGATTTACGGAGACAGCCGAGCATCTTGTTGAACGAGACTATATATTGAACTCTGGCGTAGGAATACATAAATTGTACTGAAAAAATATTTAAATTATCCGTACCATTTAAAATCTGACTTTTACAAGGTATCTGTAAATAAGTTTCCTTGAAAAACAATGCTTAAGAACTCATTACATCGAATTCATCGATTAGAACTATATGTTGTCAGCGGTGTGTTAATTTGTGCTTAGGTCTAAACACTGTTTCACTTTCGGTTTGCCCGTGTAACTGCATAGGAGAGTTGATTTAAATCAACTCCCCAAAAATCATGTCTCGCTGAAATAACTTAATATATTTTGAATTTTATTGTTGCGTCTGTGCTTCTCGCATCTCTCTGCCACAATGGAATTTAAGTGAAGACCCCCTCCCATTTTTGTTCATAAAAAATAAATCCCTTTACTCATTTTCTAAAAAATAAAAAAAAATGAAGTAATCAGATAAAAAGAATTATAATAAATCATCCGAATCTGTATTTTTTAGCATAGGGAAAATAAATGTTCTTAATCCTTGAGTTGTAATTGTCCTAGTACATAAATTTATCTTTCATTTTCATGCTGTTCTTAAAGCTTTGATTAAACGACATGCTATAAAAATCGCAATTTTCGTTTTATTGAGATCAGTCCGACCCACGGTGGTTGGCAAAAGACGTTCGTTGAATATGATATGCCTGACTATTGTACGATTGAAATCGCTTGAGAGCTAATGTTTTTCAGAGTTTTAGATGTAAATTGATAAATTTGTAAGTGCATTTGTATATGAAAGAAATTGACAATATTTTGGTAAAGTGTGTGATACATGTTAATGGAGATGCTAATGCCATCGAAGATAAAACAAGTTTAGGTGGTTGTGTCTTTGTGTCTAAGGTTCTTTGTGCAGTACTTTCGCACCTTAACACTGAAAATTCTACCCGCATGTTTAAGCTGGTAGATGAAACCAAATATGATAACCTTCAACATTTTGATAAACGAATACTTAACCTTAAAATGTGAACACTGTCAAAGCTATCAAAATTTGCCTGAACTTTGAATTTAGAAAAACAATCCTTTTCGTTTACTTATTAATTTTGGTAATCATTTTGTTATCAAAATTTTCATTTTGACAAACAGAAGAGGAAAAACAAGATATGATCAACGAGTAATTTAAGTATATCAGATGATTTAAGTATACTAGTAACAGATGATTTAATTTGTGGGGTTTCCATGATTATTTTACTTAATGTCGAAAAGATACGTTATCATTTCTCTGATCTAATTTGCCTTATTTTTGCATCAATGTTGATATATTGTGTCTTATATGTCGAGTGCATTGTACTAGTAATAAAAATGGACACGGTAATCTAAAATTAGCATTGTTCAATAAGGAAACTTAAACTGGTAAATGTTTCTCTGCAAGGTATGTGTGAGCTTTTATTCACAAATGACTCCACCTTTTATTGACATAGCAACTACCTGCAAGTTTCTGAATTCTTTTATTTGTTATGCATCATTAAAACAGAGAGAGACAGATACGCTTCCTCCAACTAGTGATTCTGGCCAACCTGCACAAGAAAATGATAACCAGGATCGAAGAAAAGATGAAATACCGATGATTTATTTGTGTGCAACAATGTGGCATGAATCAAAAAAAGAAATGGAACAGATACTAAAATCTATATTTAGGTACCATAAATCTATACTAATATATTTAAATAATAGACTCGAATTTTTGGGCTTTAATACCGAGAAATCGGAAGAGTACTGTCTTCTTTTTTTTTATATTTTAACATCATTGGTATTTGAAGATTACCAATTTGTTTTTATTTTTTCTCAATCAGGCTTCGCTAATTAAAAATCAACGAAAAACCCGTTAAAAAATCCGGAAATAGTCTGAATTTTTCGGATTTCACAATCTTGCGCATGCGCATTACATTCCCGCTAAATCAGGGGATGCTCTTTAGTTTATGGTTTCACAATATCACATTTGCATGGATAAACTAATAACGATAATACAAATACGTGTAAATTTTCATTAAAAATTTTCTATATATTCTGTTCATGAACGAAAATACGGGAGATAACTCTAACTCAGTGCGTTTAAAATTCCGAGAGTTCTGAATGTTAACATGGTGTGCAAATTTGATGTATCTATTTTGTATTACATATAATAACATAAAGTTCCTTGGCGATAATCGTTATGGTTGTAAATAAAATTCATCACCGTAGCCTTTCAAAAAGGATAAATTGTTTGTTAAAAAATACGTGTTCGTACTAAGTTTTCGGCAGCTATATTTTATTGCATCAATTTCTCAGTAATAAATTGTTCTTAGGCGGACTTGTAAAGAATTTTGTTAAATTTCTTATAAAACGTATCGTAAGGGAGTCAAATAAAATGTCTAATTTTAATGAAATGAGGTAATCTTTAATTAATCTAAATTAAAATTACTTAAACAGAATATTCACTAACTATCATTCAGAATACTCATTTTTAATGCAAATTCAATACATTAAAGGCAAGACCGTGACCAGGGGACTAGGAAAGAAAGTAAGAAAGAAAATAAGGGGTTTGACCCCGATTTCTACGAGTTTGAAGGTAAAAGTGTTAATTTGACTTTTAAAAAAATGTCATTCATGGAAGTTGGTATATGTTTCAAATTATTTAAAGGGTATAAAATGATGTCTTTCTCTAATTAAAATCCTCTTTCAGCTCATATTTTCTTTGATGACGCTTTTGAATACCGTCAAGACATCAATGGAATATACATGGTCAACAGTTATGTTAAACAACTTATCGCATCAGTAGAAACAGCAGCAAGGTATCATTATACACAATTGTTATAATATTGACCATGGATTCATCATTATTCGTTAACAACCAATTTTAGGGTGGCTATAACTAGACATTAGGGACGTATTTCAAGGTCATTAACATGTGAAACGAGTCGTTAAGTCAGTGCAAACTGCAGCAAAGTAACTATGCATGCCTATATTATCCTTATTAAGTATTTTCTAGTTTTATTAGAGAGCTATCTGATTAGTATCGGTTTACCACCTTTTGCTGAAAACTATTGAAACTGTCATGAAGATTTATGTTCAATGGGTAAAACCAATATCTCACATAATTTCCTCTTTTCTGATCTAGATATGCACAAACAAAATCAAAAACATTTGAACCACCTCGTCGAACAAATACACCTTATGGAGGTAGATTGGAATGGCATCTTCCGAGAGGAAATAGACTGATTGCTCATCTTAAAGACAAAACCAAAATTAGAGCCCGAAAGAGGTGGAGTCAGGTACGTGTATAATGATATATTATACGATACTGTACACATGCAGATAATATATGAAATAAAATTGCTCACATACACATCGGCCCCTATAGTGGTCACAGAGCGAATCTTACACAAACTTTACAGTTTTTTACTTAGATATTTAGGGATATGTTTTGTTGTTTCTTATCATTGCTTTTTTTATATAAATTTAATAGGTGATGTACATGGCTTATATCTTAACGTACAAGTTGGGAAATCAAGAGAAAAAGGAAGAGCGGACTATAGCAAATAACATATTTATTCTGGCTCTAGACGGTGACGTCGATTTTCAGCCAAATGCTGTTCAACTGTTGGTGGACAGGATGCGAAAGAACCCTAACGTCGGTGCCGCGTGTGGCCGAATCCATCCTATCGGATCGGGTAAGTTTATAATCTACCGACTTTACAAGATAGATTAGAAATTATAACATCGTCTGTAATTATCTCAATTCACTTTCAAAGGTAAAATGGTTTGGTACCAAAAGTTTGAATATGCTGTGAGTCATTGGCTTCAAAAATCAGCGGAAAATATTTTCGGTTGCGTGCTGTGTAGTCCAGGATGTTTTAGTTTGTTCAGAGGTTCAGCGCTTATGGATGAAAACGTTTTGGCTAAATATAAAAACCTTCCGTCTGAACCACGTCACTATGTCCAATACGACCAAGGTGTGATTCAATTATGTCTAAAATACCAGCCTTTTTTCAAATCTATGAATTGTGAACAGAAAAATTAATATAAATGTATTATCCATAGGTCAATTTTTCTACAGAAAGTATCCAAAATTTAAATTTCAGGAGAAGATCGGTGGCTTTGTACTTTATTGCTACAACAAGGACACAAAATTGAGTATGTGGCTGCCAGTGATGCTTTGACATACGCTCCAGAAGATTTCGATGAATTCTACAATCAGCGAAGACGGTGGTCTCCGTCAACTATGGCTAATATCATAGACCTTTTAAAGGACTGGAGAAATGTAACTAAAAAAAATGAAAACATATCAAAGCTGTACATCTTGTATCAAATGTTCTTGATGATGTGTTCCATTTTGACCCCGGGCACAATCTTTCTTATGATTGTTGGCGCAATAAACATGGCTTTTCCAGCCATTCCACCATTTGCAGGGATGATAGTAAATCTTATACCAGTGATTGGAATGATCATATTGTGTTACTTTGGCAAACCAAGCACACAGGTATAAAAATATAAGTTAAATAATTTGGTGCTGATTTTCAAACAAATGTGTGTATGTGTGTTCATTTATCATGGTTGTTTCATTACATTTAAGTTGCGGTATGCTTTTGTTGTGTCACTTGTGTACGGTGTGCTGATGATAGTTGTTCTCATCGGTATACTGAAGGAAGTCTTTACAGCCGGACTATGTTCCGTCACTTCACTGTTTCTTTTGTTTGTCGTCGGAATTTTCTTCGTTTCTGCAGTTGTTCACCCAAAGGTATGAATGATTTATTTAAGAATGCTCCTGTTTTTCGGTAATTAAAATTTATCTATATTTCTCTCTCTCTCTTGCATTTTTTGTTACAGGAGATTAAATGTGTTTTGTATGGATTTCTGTATTTTCTTTACATCCCATCCATGTCCATGTTATTAATGATTTATGCCCTTGGAAATCTGCATGTGGTATCCTGGGGAACACGGGAAACAAAAGAAACACCGCCACAACAAACAAGTCAAACAACAACTACAAAATCAGCCAGATCATCGACGTTGTTAGACTCGTTTGGTCCTGGGGAAGAGAAATCTGAGTATTTGGTATCATGTGGACAATTTATTAGGTATGGTTGAATTGTATTAAGGTATTCAATGTATCATGAAGAAACATTGAACAATTTTGAATCATTTTAAACTAGTTAAATATGTATTGCTAGATAACAATGAAAGTGAAATGAACCAAATTCACATGACTGACAACATATAAGAAGCCGGTCATTCTGCACCTTAATTTTTTTTAAAGAGTTCTCTCCCCTTGTTGAAAAAAAGAGAAAATTTTACTTTCGTCAAAATTTCTGCGGTAAATGATTCATGTTATTTCTTATTTTAATAAAGAGAAAGTTTATGCATGTATTAACCAAGAGAGTTTTACAAATTTTAAGTTACTTTTTACAATATCATATTAAAACATATGTTGCCCATAGACTTCAATGCAAAATTCAAGGTGTAGTTAGTTGGACCATAATTAGTATTTTCAAAATTCCTTTGGTTGAGCATTTTATTTGATAACACCTTCAAAATGATATCATGATTACGAATATCGGACCATTCATTTATTAGGTACATAATGTGGTCGTTATACATCGAATACCTTAATTTATAATCATAATATGGCTTACTGATACAGAGTGTTTGTTCTAAAGAAACATCAGCTCTAAAATCAAATACAATGACGAAACTAGACATATCTGCAATTTTAATTGAATCAAATGTCGATAATCATTTGAAAAATATTTTAGGTAGTTTCAATTAATAGTATTTACATTTTTAAAACGAGGCAATGAAGACCGAAATGATTCCAAATCAACTTGAAACGGAAAAGTCATTTAATTTATTACTTGTTAAAAATATTGCATCGGTAGCAGATTGATTTTTAATATCCTATGTTAAGATTTTTTAATCGCGTTGTATTTGAACAAGCTTTGTTGTATATATACATGTACTTTTCGCACAATTTTTACAATTAAAAAAAATATATTAATTTTATCACAATTTTATCTTAAAGATAAAGAATTTTACTAATTTGGTAAATATTCAATTAATTCATTCTCAGAAAATGTTGGGGGAAAATTAAAGAAATTTTCCCAAGGTCGATTTAATCAAGCGATGCGGATTAGTTCAGGTTCGTAAGGTTGTAGAAAAAAGGACCGCGTTACCTCTATATTTTTTCGTTAGCTTTCTAAGTGAAAAAGATGTAAATCTAAATTGACGTGTCAACCATCAAATTGAAAATTAATTTTAAATATTACAAATCAGTTATAATCTTTAATTTCTTATTTGGTATTTATTTCCCTACAAAAAGTCTTTTTTTCAGTTAATCTATAAAACTGACAACAAAAATATGTTTCTCATGCAATACTAGGTTTAATGATATAAATGATAACTTATTGTATTTGAAAAATGTATTTGAAAGTGCAAACGAGGGAAATTAGCCAAAAACATGTTCTAAAAAAGGCGGGAAACATATTGTGCAGATTCTGGTAAGAAAAGAAAAACGTTTGGATATGATATATGCACCTTAATCCAACATTTATTGTGAAGGTGCAAAGAAGACTAATTTAGAGAAACGTATTTAAACTGTCGGTGTTACTGTCTTATGACAGGTCTATTTATGTTAGATATAGTTCGCAAGAAAGTGGATATTTGTAGTTTTTAGCTCATCTGAGCTAAAAGCTTAAGTGAGCTTTTCTGATAACATTTTGTCCGTCTGTCTGTCTGTCCGTCCGTCCTTTCGTTCGTCTTTTCACATTTTTAACATCTTCTCCAGAATCACTGGGCCAATTTCAGCCAAACTTTACACAAAGCCTAAGTTCACAAAGTTGTGAAAATAAAGGACAACGCTCTCTTACAAATGGAGATTATTAGGAATTAATGAAAATTTTCGAGAAATGTTCAAAAATCTTCTCTCAAGAACCATTTGGCCAGAAAAGCTGAAACTTATGTGAAAGCATCCTCAGGTAGTGTAGATTCAAACTTGTGAAAATCATGACCCGTGGGAGGTAGGATGGGGCCACAATGGGGGTTCGACTTTTTATATAGGAATATATACAATAAATCTTTAAAAACCTTCTTCTCAAAAAACGTTAGGCCAGGAAAGCTGAAACTTATATGAAAGCTTCCTCAGGTAGTGTAGATTCAAAGTTGTAAAAATCATGATTCCTGGAGGTAGATAGGGTCAAAATGGGGTGGGATTTTTACATGGGAATATTAGGAGTAAATTTTAAAAAATCTTCTTCTAAGAAACTAATCAGCCATGTGATTATTAAATATTGTTTAGATTTTGGCTTCTGGATGATTTCTGGACGATTGGGTCTCACAAGGTGTTCAGAGTTTGATGTATGTTTATATCCCATATATAAACAATTGATTGGGATCTTTTTGAGAGCTGCAATGCTCAACATGTGATATTACTATAAAATTATCCTGTTAGAAAAGGGACTAATGATAATAAACATAATAAAATCCAAGGAAAAAATTTGATTTTTATTTATACAGGATCTACATGTATTATACTACATTGTCCAGATAGTTTGTATAATGACCCCGTTAAGCTGATTTTATCATGCCTATTGTTGCTCAGGTTAGCGATGTGACCCATGGGCCTCTTGTTTTAAATAATAAACGTATATAAAAATGTTAATCATGATGAAACGAATTTCGCACGCAACAAGCAGAACAGAACAAATTTAAATGCAACATGTCCATTTTAAAAACGTCACAAGCAATTAAAGATTTAAAAGTCGATTTTGTTTCGGTTATGTCGAAAACCAAGCCTCAAATTTGTCAGTATGGTGAACTGCATGCAAGGAAATATTGTGACAACGACGACATATAAAGATTTGTATTAATTGATCTTCTAATTATTTATGGTTCTGCTACTTGTATTCTATACATATTAAGACATTTACGTTAGGAAAAATCAGCCATGATCGAACTAATAACCTAGTTTTTAAATCTTGAAGATGTTGCCCAGTAGAACCGGATGCATATATACTAGAAAGACTTGATGTCATAGAAGCTCAGATAACGAAAAGTACAACAGAGGGGTCTGAACTTGGTGAGAGGAAATCTCAAGAACAGTTACATTTCTCACACCAAAGCATCATGCCCGACGGAGCTGTTGAACGAAGTATGTTTAAGTTATCGAAAGCATAAACATGTTTTTAAGATTAAAATATTTTGTTTAAAGAATAAGATTATAAATGTGTTTTAGTTAATCCCATATTTTCCCAGATGACAAGGATTCCGAAAATGAAGAAGTTTCATCTTGGATAGACGACAAGGATCTGAGTAAAGGTACCGTTGGTTCGCTAGAAGCTGAAGAGGAAAACTTCTGGAAAGATGTCATTGAAATGTTTTTAAAACCACTGGATAGCGATAAAAATTGTGAGACAACGGTAAATACTTTACTATCTGTTAACTTTTTCCGAAATCATTTAAATTTCATGATTGATTCGGTGTTTTTTCTTGTTGAATTTACAGATGCGGGAAGGCCTAAAAGAGCTTAGGAAGAACGTATATGGCCAATTTTTGTTGATAAATTTATTCCTTGTTGTGATCGTGTATACCTTAACAGAGGTTAATGCAAATACTAAACATGCACTTTCAATAAAGCTTCCATGTACTGTCTCAGAAGGGCCACCTGGCAGAGGTTATATAGAACCAATATCATTTACTTTTACAGCGATATTTGGTATCATGTTATTTTTGCAATTCATTTGTATGCTAATACATGGATGGTCAACATTTAATCACATCATTGCTTCAAATAAATTAACTTTAAAAAAAGATACTACATGTAATGAAAGTTAGTAAAGGAAACAAAAAGTACCCAATTATAAAAAAAAGGCTTTGAAAAACACAAATGTAACAAACTTTGTTGTACTGCAAATAATTTTATACAATTGGTTTTTTTTAAATTTATGTTTATGCTTAAGAGTTATATATGATATGAGTCGAATATGGCCCTATAATTCGCCACTTTAAAGTGTTTCAAGTATATTAAATTGTTGTGTTATTTTTTAAAAAAAATTGATATAGAATATACTTTTCACCTATTCATTTTTGTTTTTTGAACTCACTGGCATTATCTGACGTCAGAAATGACGTTTTTTTAAAAAATTCAATCAAAACAATTTTAAAAAAAATCCTTTTTCTTATCATTTTTTCGAAAAGGAAATAAAGAGCGACACTTTGAATAGGGACATATTTTCTGTCCATTAATTTTCTTGAAAGATACATCTCTGATAAATATGTTTTGTTTGTTCAAGCAGTCGCTCAATGTTTTCTGAAAGAAAAACAAGTCGTTTTGTGCTGAAAATGGAAAAAAGGCGGGAAAAGGTTAACTTTGTGATGTCATAGTCCAATCCAATTGGATGCTTACCTGCTATACTTGTTTATTGATAGGTAAAGGTATATACACATACAATGTATATTATATAATAAATTATTTTCATGGGTAATTAATGTGTTTTATATTTGGAGGGTGGGGAAGGCTTTATAAGGGGCATTTTGTCACCAATGTTACCAGTAACCATTGTAACCAGTCACAAATATGAAAAATAAATATTGTCACCATTGTCACCAGTAACCGTCTGAAAACCCCAAGAAACTTTAACTTTTAGCATTGTAACCAATGTTACTGGTAACAAATATAGTGGGGTAAAAGTCAGGACTAATTTCTGGCCATATATGCGATCTGCCACAGTGTGTAGTTTGAGCAAGTGCGATGCTGTAATATACACAGGAAAACGATCTACACTTATGAAGGATTTTTGAAGTGTCTGTGGCTGGATTTCAGTCTGTCTTGTTTCGTCATTCATTGGATATGCCTTGCCAGTGAAGTGGTTGTCATATTATTTTTGTTCCAAAGGTGTTTCTACATGCCTTTTCGTCCAAGGTAACATGTTCGGGAGAATGAAATACCTGAATGCGATGAGGCATGAATAGTGCTTTCGGCCTTATATAGGGAGTGTGTAGCAATGAGCAGAACAATAGAAATCGACAACTAATATGGCGGTAGTCGGAGATAAAAGGCCAGAAATAATGCGTATTTATGAATTCATGTCAGCTTTAATATATATATATATATATATATATATATATATATATATATATATATATATATATATATATATATATATATATATATATATATATATATATGTTTTTCCTGTTTTTTCAAGAAATGAACATTTATTGAAACCATAATTTTTCACATTTTTTATTTAAGATTTAAACATGCTCTGCACTTGTTTTGAGTTTAAACTTTATCTTGTACTTTGTGTGAATTTTAATAAGATTTAGGAATTAAATTCTAATGAAACAATTTTTCTTCATACTACTTCATACTCGTTTAATAATTGTTATTCATCGATTTATATTTACATCTACCAAGTATTATTACCTCTATTTCTTACGGAAACTTATAGTTAATTCATAGCTCTATAGAAACAGCCAGACTGAAAACTACACGCCCCTTTTATCGATTGGTCGAAATCTACAGCGGTTGAAACTAACAAAAAAAAACGGATATCGACACGCCCTGTTTATCGATTGGTCCTAACCTACAGCGAACTAGGAAAAATCACGGACTGCACGAAATAATCATGACGCTATTTGACTCAAAGTCTCGCAGGAGACGATTTGGCTTTTTCTTTTAGCTAACCTATTTACGTACATTAACAGTAATTTAGTAAATTATACTTACTTTTCATAATCAATTTATCAATTAGACAAAAGAAAGATGTGAATATATAAACAATGAAATACTTTCTTTGATGATTCATGCGCGTTATGGAGGTAGCGATCATTGCAGAAAAAAATTTACACAACCCACTATGGTTTTTTTCTGCAATGTCGCTACTTTCATATTCCAAATGAATCACTAAAGAAATCATTTTATTGTTTAAATAATCACTATGTTCAGTGTCATAATATATATATGCTTGTAAATTGTAACTTTACCAACCGCCGTATACATAACTTCTCATTATGACATCGGTAAATTAGTGTTTTGGTGAATTTAAATACTTACGAACGATTGCCTCTTAACTCTTAACTTAATTTGATTAATTTTCACGTTATCAACATTTATATCGTAAATCATATTTTTATATATTATATTTATACACTGTTTGTGAAAGGCCGGTTCCTTATCTTATGAATCGATTTTTTTACGTCATCATATTTATTTTTTTAAAGTCCACTTTCTTGAAAGTTAGATAGGTCTCAAGGGAGGACCTAGATAATTAGCATTGGATTAAACACAACATAGAAGTAGCGAGATCGGAGGGACTCGAACCAGCGTTATTTGTCTAACTAACCCTACATCAACGATGACCTGCTCAAAATTTTTTGACCGAATCTACTTTTCCCATCTGTTCTTATTGAACACTATTTATAGAACGGGAATTTCCATAATAAACTGTAAAGTTGTGGCTGTTTAGTTGTCAGAAAACAAAATACAACTTTATAAATATAAAATATTAAAAGTTTAACTTTCAAATATAAACAATATACATTATTTAATTCACTTAATAGAAAATTAAGCGTCTTCTCACGATTTTGTCTGCTTGAAATCAATATACATTTACTGCGAGGCTGGCTGTTCCTTTTCCAAAAATAATTATAACAAACATATATTCACAGTAACACTGCTGTTCAAATTAGGTAACGATGAGTTTTAAATTTACAGACGTACATGATTGGTCATCAGAATTAATAAGCATCGTAAAGCAATGCTATGAGTAGTGCATCAACTCCTTCAGCACATTCCAAGCGGCAGATATATCATTTTAGTACATCACTGGCTATCTAGTTACCACAACGTTTACAAAAGTCGCTTATGCATACTATTCTTTGTCTACATATCAGCTATTTTTCGGTTTTGCCTAGTTGCATATTCCAGCGATCTCTAATGAAAACAAGTTTAAATGAATCTTTCTGCACAGTGAATAATATCACATGCTATCGCCTGTATTTTCCTTTCGTTTTCAATTCAGCCGATTTAGATTTTAACTCTCTATTTGTGTTTAATCCATTAAATTCAGCTCAATAGCTCTGCATCAGCTGAAGGCGCATATATTTTGAATATTGTTGCTAGATGTTGTTGTTTTGTAATCATACGCGCCTCTTCATTTACATTATTTACATTTTCGATCAATGAAACTTCACATTTCATGATTTGAAAATGTTTTATTAAATGATAAGAAATGAAGATATTAATTTTTTATTGATCGACGTATCAAAGAAAAAATTTACCGGAAAACTTCATCAATGCGCGTAGTAGCGCATTGGTGAAATTTTCCGGTCAATAATTTTTTTGATACGTCGATCAATAGAAAAATTATTTTCATTTCTTAAACCTTTTGGCCCTAATGATATGCAAACATTCTGACCTTGCTGACCTGATTATATTATATTTCCAGATTTGGAATTTACTGGTAAAGTAAAATCAGCCACGGTTAAGTTTAATCGTTTTAAGTCTGGAAGAGCTTTGGTGTGTACAAGAATCTTGGTAAGAACAGGATGTTGTTTAATAACTAGATAATGTGCTAATAATACTCAGTCACTCAGGTGACATATAACTGTTTTCGTTGGTCATCGCGAGTCTTGCGTAAAATTTAATTACTCTCAGCTTCGTCTCTCTGAAACTACATGTCAACGGGTTGTATTAACCAAATGTTGTATGCATTGTTTATAGAATGAGAGGAACATTAATTGTGAAATTCATAACGCCCACCCTGAAGAAGCCATAAATAAAATGGTGCATTTTTCAAAAATATAGACATTCAGCAGACAAACTAAGGAAGCATCTTAAAAATATGTCGTCCCATGGTCACAAAAGCATGTGTTAACGCAGAGCTTTGGTAGTAAGATAATCATAATTTATTTTTTGAAATGTTATGATGAGTAAGGAAGCCCCTCTACTACAATTGCGAAACTCATGGCCTCAGGAGTTCTGGTATTAGGGCAGGGCTCCATAAGTTGTGTTAGTGAATATGCATTGAATAATTTAGTATTTTTTCTTAACGTTTTGACATTCAGCAGATACTCTAAGTATAATGTTATTACCAGCATTGAGTTTCCTATTATAACTATAAAATCCAAGGTTATGAGTTCTGGTGTGAAGGCGGAGCTCATATGGAAATATACAAAATTCACATTTATTCTTTAAGGTGGAATATCCCCTCTGATAAGAGAGATAACTAAAGTTATGAAATTTAAGGTCCCAGGGTACAGGTTTTTTTGTATTAGGGCGAGGATGTATTAGTATATAAAAAACATTGATTCATTCTTCAAGCAAGAATCTTCTTTTTTTTCTTTCCAACTGATGGATGAGACTTCAATTAATTATATTTCTATGTGTATATTTTCTAAAAAAAAAAAAAAAAAAAAAAAAACAAACCTTGATCCTTGAGTAAGTGGGGTTTTTTTTAAAATTATATACGCAATTTATTTGATTAAATAAAAAAATGACTGATTTAAACCATATGTACACATATATTATGACGAGGATAAATAAATAATATTATTTTTGACAACCAAATTTTTCCAGTAAAGGAAATCCACCATACACCAGAAAAACCTGTATATTATCATAATCCATTGAGTCCAAGTTTATTTGCCAAAAAAATTGAACAAGTTATTGCATTAAATGTCGTTTATTCAATGAATTACATTTGTATTGTTTTAAAATGAAAACAACAGAGTAAATAATAAAAAATCATTGAATAAATGACAATAATTTTGCAAAGGTGGGGTTAAAAACCGACACCTCACAAATAAACAGTGTTCATATGAAAATATGGGGGAAAAAAAATCTTACATACTATATGGTATGTTTAAAGGAATGTGGGTGGGTGGGTTAAACAAAGTTCATGAAAATTTCTTGCGTCCAGCAGCCAGAACAGAAAAAATAGTAATGAGATAATATTCACATCTGAAATGATATATTACGACAATAATTACATAAAGATATTCGATGCTAGACGTGTTAATTGAACTATGGTGAAAACATACTTGACACCTAACACTCGGTGACCCTGTTGTGCGCAAATGCAAATTACAGACTATCAAACAACCTGGGTAACTTGACCATGGGGTGTTAATGGATATACCCCCTGCATGCGTACATCTGCTTATTATACATTTATAATGCCAGCTTGATTTACAAAGAGATATAAAAGTGACACATACATCCCATGAAAAATTACAAAATTTGTTCCCAAAAATGTTTTTATTTACAATGAAATTTTCAAGTAAAGGAAATCCACCATACACCAGAAAAACCTGTACATTATCATCATCCAATGAGTCCAAGTTTATTTGCAAAGAAAATTGAACAAGTTATTGCATTAAAGGTCGTTTATTCAATGAATTACATTTGTATTGTTTTATAATGAAAACAACAGAGTAAAAAATAAAAAATCATTGAATAAATGACAATAATTTTGCAAAGGTGGGGTTAAAAACCGCCATGACCGAAAGACCCCCACCCGAGGACTCATTGGAGGAAAAAAGAAAATAAAAAAATAAAAAATGAAAGAAAAATATTAAAACAAACACACAAAACAGAAATTTTGCTTTAACCTATCGTTCGTAAGGTGCGCCAAATATAGACAACTGAAGATAATAAAGTAGAGCTAACCTGTATACGTTATCCATACATTAAAATCTAAATACAATATTGATAATTTTTATAATCATCACATTGAAAATTAAGTTAGAGCAAGCCTTGTTGACCTCTAATCAATACAATATACGTGATTAAGTTGTACAGTGAAATTTCTGGTAGAGCAAGCCCTGTTTAACTCTAGCAAAAATTCCGAATAAAAAACAGTCAAACATTAATTCAAATTACTTCTAAAAATCCAATACAAAGCAAGCCTTGTTGACCTTTTTCGCAAACTAAAATGACATAGAATTTTTGATAGAGCAAGCCTTGTTGACCTCTATCCTATTGCTATGGCATGTATAGGGATATTATGAGAAAATAAATGTGAACACCTCCTTGTTAAAAATTGTTCATACGGATGTAGTTTTTAAATGCATTAGATTTCCATCTACCCATATGTTGGATTACTGTTTGGGGTATGCCTTCAGCTGCAGCACTCGTTGCCGCCCCTATTCTAAAACTATGACCTTTGTATATTTGAGTATTTAAACCAATGAATGTCAAAACTGATTTTAGTGATGAGCTGAAAAAAGCATAAGAAACTGGTGTACATGTAAATAGAAATAGTGGGCCCGCTTTGTGGTTTGATAATGTAAGGTACTTTGTAATAGCATTTACTGGACATAGTGGATCTTGTTGATTTGTATTTATAGATATGGATTTTGTCTGCATGTCACTGTGTTTATAATGTGTAATTTTCACTGTCATGCCTGTCGCCCTTTTGCTTTCATAATTCACCACAACATCCTGCACTTGAAGAACTTTGCCTTTTTCACTTCCAGACTTAAGCGCCATTTCGCCGACTCGAAGAAAACAATAGAAAGCCAAGGACATCATAGCTTTTAACAAAATTTGATTAAAGTGACTTTGAATTACAGAAGGTACTGCTGTCATGAGTCTGGACAAAATTTGTTTTGTTATTGGTAACCTGTTATCTACTGAACCTCTTAAATTCTGTGCCCCTTTCATGACCTTTTTGACCAAAAATGAATCTGTTGGGTCTGAATAGAAGTTTATCTTGTGCATGTAACTGATAGCTGATATGTATGAGGCTATTGTTGATGGTTGGTAATTTTTGATAAACAAAAATGAAATAAAATGAGCTATCATAATATGGTTGGATGGCAATGCAGGTGAAGATGGAAAATGTTCTTTACAAAACTGGTCATAAGAGCTAAGCATACGAGTGTATGATGCTCTTGTTGACTTAGACAAAGCTGACTGTAGAAGTGTGTTCATTACAGACTCAAGAGATGTTCCGGAACTGAGACTGGTGTTTGGCTTAACCATGGAGCAACCTGCCGAGCCTTCTGAAAGGAAAATCGAGACAGGAAATCAGCAACCACATTTGTTTATATATTAGGCCGTAGATTCGTTTTTGAAGGTGGTAGGGGGGCTTCAAAATCAACAAACTCCTAAATCTCAATTCGGGGGGTGGGGGGGGGGGGGTACATAGTACACGTTGTAACTTTAAAGTTTATCTCCAATCTTGAATTACTTATTTTTACTTTCGATTATTAGAAACTTCAACAATAGTGCCCCCCCCCCCCTTGCTACGTGCTTGAATAAGTATACTGTAGATATATTTCATCATTGGTAAATAGTTCGATTTTAATGTTTACAATGCCTCAGTGAGGCATTTGTAATAGGTAACCAAAATTTGAGTGTCATTTGTTGATATCTAAGCTAGTTACAGAGCTTACAATTCTTTGCTATGTAAACAAAGCTTTTGTTTTCATTCTGAATGATGAAGTAAAAATTCCAGTTTTATGCTTTAAATGAATGTGTTAAACGTAAGCAATTGTTTATTGATGTATGAAATGAAAATGAAGATAGACAAATCAGCTTGAAAAAGATTTTCGATGGTATAGGGAACCTACGTAAACAAAACCAGGGCACGAGCCTTGTTTACATGACAAAGAACTGTGAGCCCTGTATCTTTTTTTTAACTGAAATTTCTACTTTTTTATTTTTATTATTTACAATGCTTAAGGAATGCATTTCTAATTATCAAATGAAATTCCGTAGAGTAATAAGCAAGATACAGGGCTCACAATTCTTCGTCGTGTAAACAAGGCTTGTGCCCTGTTTTAGTTTACATAGGTTCAATATACCGGTAAAACAATCTTTTTCAAGCTGATTTGTCTATCGTTTTGTTCATTTTAAACATGAATAAACAGTTCCTAACCTTTAACAAATTCATTTAAGGTCTAAAAATGGAATTTTCACTTCGACTTTTAAATGTAAACAAACGCTTTGTTTACAAAGCAAAGAATTTTAAGCTCTGTAACTCGCTTATAACTCAGCGAATGACACTCAAAGTATGGTTGCCTATTAAAAATGCCTTACTGAAGTATTGTAAACATTAAAATCGGAAAAATAATTTTTGACTAAAACTGTGATCATACCTCTTTAAGGTTTAAAGGAATTAAAGCAAACAATTTTCAATCATCAAAAACTTGCCCCACTATAGTTGCATCAGAAATATTATTCGGTATCCCAACATTTAAGAAAAATAATACATGACTAAATAAATAATAGAAAATCTAATATGACTAAACTTTTACTGGCACAATTGTTTGCGCTCCAGACATAAAATCATATCCTTAAATATACATGTAGTTGGACTTTTTTTTTTAGAGTTTTTTTTAATAATATTCATATATTTATTTTTATATAAAACAAGTTGCAAAATTGTGGTAATTAAAAACCATATACATAAATAAGAATTTCAATTCAAATTATAATTCAATTTCAAGTACAAGTGTACAGTATACGTACATGAAAACATTATTACGCACTCAATGATACATATAACAAAACTTATTACAACACATAGTGTTTTGTATACGAAAACATAATTAAACACACAAGCGAGTATAAAAAATTGTTACACTCTGTTTATGTAGTAAAATAAGCTTAACACCTGGCTTATCCGGTGGACATAACATCACATAATTATACAGTCCATCACTAGGTCACCGGGTAAAGCGCTAATACACATAGACAGTCCCTATATGTATCGGGTACACCATTGTTTTGAAAAGAACGTCAAACTTTAGATATCAAAAATTGAAAAAAATCATTTACTTTTGTATTTTTGAGCATTGTCAGAACTGCATAGTGCGCTGTAAAACATTCTTTGAATGAGTTTTTTATAATTAAAATTGATTCGTGTAAATTTTCAAGTCTACAATACATTTTACATTTGTATATTCTATATGCAATAGATGACCAAAAAAATAATTATATAATTTGGTGACCTGTGTATCTTCCAGGTAGAACCCAACAACAATATTTTTCCATTTAATATCAAAATTTAAGCACTCGCTTGCCGCTCTCCAAATGTGTTCGACATTCACACATTCAAAAGTAAGGTGTTCCGAATTTTCAATTTCGTTACAATGTTTACATTTAGCAGTGGTATTTTTATTCCATTTGCTCGCTTAAAGATTATTACAAAACAATAGTTTGTAATTGAATTACGCTCAGGCTTTGTCTTTAGTATTTTTTTTCCTATATGTATATTAATTTCCATTCATTTTTGCTTTCCAGCTTCTTTTTCTGATTTAAATACTGTAAATGGTATTTTCTTTGATGAACAGAAAAAATTTCCAATGAAAATTAACACGCATTAGTTTTATCGTTTCCAAGTTTATCCATGCAAATGTGATATTGTGGAAACATAGAATAAAGAGCCTTTCGTGATTTAGCATGAATGTAATGCGCATGCACAAGATTGTAAAATCCAAAAAATTCAGATGATTTCCGGGGGGTTTTTAAAGGAATTTTCGTTGATTATTAATAAATGAAGCTTGATTGGGAAAAAATAAAAAGAAATTGGTAATCTTCAAGTAACAATGATGTTTAAAATATATAAAACAAAAGACAGTACTCTTCCGATTTATCGGTATGAAGGCCCAAAAATTCGAGTCTATTTATCTTAATATAGTAGTATAGATATACTGCTTAATGTGTTGAACCATTTTTTTTTCATTTTTGTGTATATTTTGTCAATATTTTCCCTTATCTTAATCCTTTACAATTGAAATAAAAAACAAACTGCATTTATCTTAATATAGTAGTATAGATATACTGCTTAATGTGTTGAACCATTTTTTTTTCATTTTTGTGTATATTTTGTCAATATTTTCCCTTATCTTAATCCTTTACAATTGAAATAAAAAACAAACTGCATTATTGGATATTTAGAGGAGCGGACAGGGATGAAAATTCTAAACTAAAATGGACAATATACACATGTACAGTACATGTATGTGGCCTTAATCCGGTTTGTTGCACCTGACTTGAAAAAAGAAACAACTTTTTTATTGTAATTATTTCAAACCAGTGAATAGGTATTTAGGGACAGTATCTTTCTCTAAATTTGGTTCTTTAGGTTAATTTTCAAAATGATTTCGAATAAATAAATAATAATTTCAAATAAAAGAAAAACCGTCGGGGAGGGGGGCATCCCCATTAAACTTTCCCGTTTTATTCATACATCATTTACCCATACAGTATAGCAATCGCAACTTCCCGAGAAGGATATAGACGTAGAATACAATTATCTGTTTATTTATGTTTAAGGTTTACAACCAATCTGTCCTGGTATGAAAATTTATGAAATTAAAACATGCTTAGTTATGCATTATTATCCATTTGTATGAATATTTTAATCCAAAGCTGTTAGATTCAAAGTAGCTGGTCAAAGCCAACGGTTAACTCGCCCTTCACTTATCGCCATGATGTCAATTAGTCAACCCGTTTCTGGGCACCCCGTTCTGGAGAGTTCTTTACATTAATACCAAAATCATATTAATTGTTTCATTTTATTCATTAACTTTTTGTATAAATCGAAGTCCGACCAAGGTATCTGCCCACGATGCATGGTGAACTCGTCCTACATTTTACGTTAATTAGTCAATCCGCGTTCTTGTTTACCCCGTTCTGGAAAGTTCTATCCCATTCTCTCACCAGAGGTCGTGCTTCGCAAGCGAATGAGTATCAAAACTAAAATCGCCCACTAAAGAAACGAATTTCCTAATTTATTTATTCAACATTTGTCAAATCTCAACTTTTATATATTTTCTAAATAGGCTCACAGTAAATATATTCACTATTTACTAAATCATTCATTAATTTTATTTACCAAACAGTATATCTTTTATTGTCTTTGTGATAAAAAAAACCTAAACATTGTTGGGTTGATGTGCCATTTACGTTTTAGATATGAAATTGAAAGTTGTCTAGCAATTAGAAATTCTTCTTTTTATACAAACATATTACAATATGGTCCGAATGGAAAAATATTTTCTGTAATATGATTATAATATATACAAGAGCAGAAGACATATAGATTTCTTTTCTGATTGTATCAACTTCATATAGTATAATATTACTTATGATCTATTGTGTGTTTGTGAATGTGAAAAATGAAATTACAAAACAAAACAAAAACATCATGGAGAAGGACAGTGGAGAACGAGCTTAAGCCATGCAACAGACCTGGGGATCAATGGCCTAGGACACGAACGGGTGAAGGAAGTTAGTTGCTGCCCTACACACCACATGATTTAAAGGACAATGATGATAATGATGATGATGACATTAATATGATACAATGCTTAAAATGCTTTAAATTTTGAACCATCATTCATTTTTGTATATACTGTGTCCGAAAGTGTTTTTAGTTGATTTTTAGACATATTAATTTTAATTTTTTACTTACCGAAATAGGAATTTCAGAGGTAATTCCAAAGGTGAAAGACAACTTAAGAGCCCCCCCTCCCTCCTCCCAAACCTCTTATTCAACTTCCCTATTATATGCAACCAACAATTATTTATGTAGACGTAGAACATAATCTGTTCATTGCTTACAAATTAATGAAAAATGTTTACTACCAATCTGTTGTGGTAAAAAATGTATGAAATTTAAAAAAACGCAAGTGTATGCACTTTTTTTTTTTTTTTTTTTAAACATATTTTTAACCAAAGTTGTCAGATCCAGAGTCCATGTCCGACGGTTACCTCGCCCTACACTTTCTGCCATGTTGCTAATTAGTCAACCCATGTTCCTGCACACACCATTTAAGAAATTTCTTTCCATCAAATCTACAAACGCATAAAATTGTTCTATTTTATTTACTAACCAAATTAAAGGTATCTGCCAGCGATGCACTTTTCGCCATGACGCTGATTAATCAACCAGTGCTCTTGGTTACCCTGTTGTGGCTTATTTATTCAACATTTGTCCCCAATAAATATATTCACTCTTTATGTAGTCATTCACTATTATTTCATTGCAAGTACACGAATATATTCTGATGCTTTATGTAACTCCTACTAACTTGGATCCGCCATATCGTGTCCACCACCTTAGTCTCATTTTTGTTATTTCAGGCTGATTTATCAAAAATGATAGTTGGTTTTTATTGATTTTTCAATAATTACTTATCAGGTAAAATCCAATTATAGTTTACAGACATCATATCACACGTGTTGAAATACTAAAATACCAAAGGTGTATGCAGATACTCTGAAGCAGGTATTTTTTAGTTAATTGACAAAATGTTATAATTTATAAGCATAGATATTCTCTGCTATTGGACCTACATGTATAGCATGTTAATAAGAACATGATAAAAATGATTAAGAAGGTCTATCAACTTGTAAAATTCCTGACCGTTGAGTTTTTAGGATTGATTTTACTGATTATATATAGGGAAACATTAATCTGAGTATTCAATTGATTATTAGCCTTTCCTACTCTCTACTCTATAGGCATTTTCAAGTAAAATTAGAACCATTCTGACAAGAGCTTGGACTTTGGGTAGTTGTGTCAAACAGCAATGTGACCTAGGCCTGTCTATTTCATTGCTGGCCACTCAGCCACTGCTCTTTGAAATCAACAAGATTTGTCTGGCTTTTGAGGCAAGACTACGAAATCGGTGCATATTTCGCTTGACACCACGTCATATTTAAACTTGTTTTGACGCAAGAAATAGACAGCTACGTCCAACCGAAAGTGCAAGGTCATGTTATAATGGTTCTAATACCTGGCAATTTAAAAAAGTGTAAGGCAATAAAGATGATTTTTGTTTAAGGTCTTTATCTTGAAAAGTTACTGGTCAAGTTGGTATTAAGCATCACTACTTTTACATTAAGCCGAATCATAAGGATTGTTCAAAATTTTCCAAAAATAGATTTTTGTAGTAATTTCCCTTTTAAAAAAAAACAAATAATCGCTTTTTTTTCCTTAGGAAAAATGTAATGAATGGGTTATTTGAAAATAGTAGTTATATAAGAAATTCAAGTATACAAGTGTGTGATACAAGCATACGTTCTTTCAGCTATTGTTTGTGTTTTTTATTTAACAGTGGCATACAGAAGCAAATATATGAAAATACGTTTTGTTTTTACCCTTGGACAGTTTTTATTCAACCTTTCTACTGCTGTCATATGAATTTGACGATTACGTAATTCTCCATTTATGGACATTGAACCAAATTAAGGACTAGTATGTTAAAAACTTCAGAATACAAAACCCATTTTTTCTTGATCCTCTTCTTTGTAATAGATCTGCTCTAAATAATTCATTGGTAACCGTAATACCAGTCACGTTCATTCAAAACCAAATCTATGCGACATCGTATTTCCTGGATACACAGAATCAAGAATTCTGACAAATATTACCGATAGTAGAGATATGTTGTTGATCTATTTACCTTTGGTATGACTTATCAAAAAATTGACACATTAAATAAACAATAAAGGAAAGATCACTTTGCATGCATACTTGAGCGTTATCTGTAAAAGTATGTTCGTATGCAGAAGTAGGTACAGTGTACGCGGAAGGGGGCAGTCTGTCTCAACTTGTTTGATTTATCATTATCACATTTATTTATCATTATTGTAAAATCCTAATCCAGTTACTTGGACTTTATGCGTAGCGCTGGCGTTTTACGACAGTAGGTAAGCTTGATTAAACGACACAGTACTAAATGTTCTCCAGTAAAATATATTTTTAGTCTCGAAAAAATAAATTCTCGAAAAATGCGTAAACAACAGATAATATCATATCGGTTCGAGAAGTTATCAATATATGAAAATGTTTAGATCTTAGTATTCAGTTAGATGGAAATGGCATCATACCCTGGAGGATCAGTGCTTAGAACAAAAGAAACAGAAATGATGCAAGGTCAGCTCATTTTTCTCATTTAAAAAACCTTTTTATGTGAACGGTTACAATTTGATACTGTCTCATATACAGATTACTTCTTATCCGTATATATCCAAATGTTAAATTACGTTTATAATCTTATATAACATGTTAAAAATGAAACGTTTAACATGCAATTGACATTTATTGATATGTTTATTTGTAAAAATGTCCATACATGTGCTTAGAAACGAAAAGCGTATTAATGAAGGTTACCAAATGATACTAGTCACCTGAAATTACTTCGAACCTGTTTATACGTAAAAAAAAAATCAAATGTTTAACATGCAATTGCCATTTATTGATAGGGGTGAAAATGTCCATAAATTCAATTAGCAACGAAATGGACATTGGCGGACAGAGGAACCAAGCTTATGAGGAGGATTCCTGTGACTCGATTGATTCTGCAAGTGATGCTACAGACACAGAATCATCGGCTGCAGATGATTTTAGTATAGAGGAAACAAAAGAAGTCCAGTACCGCCAAACAGAACCTATATTTAAATCACCAAATCAAGAAAGGTCTGCACTTAAGCTTGAATTAGTTTCTTTAAAAAATTATATTTTTGAATATGTTTACACACATATTGTACTTCATTAAATTTATGTTTCAGGTCTGAAGCCAAGTCCTGGGATGTTTTCCGAGTAACTTCAGAAGATAACGTGTCGAGCTCTTCTATTGAATGTTGGAACGCTTGTTTTCTAATCAGCAGAATAATGTTCTCTTCTCTTCTCTTTATGTTGGTGTTTTCAACGTCCATTTTATCGAAAATGACATTTCTGTTTATGACGGCCAATATATTTCCTTCTACAACCGAAAAAAATCTGAAGACTTTAAACGGAACTTTGTCGTATACTTTAAACGCTACTGATGTGAGATGGATTTGGGGAATTCTAATTACCATTACAGCTCCCTATCTGTTTACGATACTCAAATATTTGTGGGTGCTGATGCTACAGAGAACCTGGCCAATGCAGTGGAACACCCTTGTAGTGGTATATTTCTTTTCCAACAGAAAACGGGTTGAGTTTTATAATATAATCTCTATTGTTCAAAACAGTTTCATATTTGGACTACAATCTAAGTTGTCTCTCTTTTTCAGGCACTCATCCTTGAATCACTTCATTCGATAGGATTGTGCATTTTTGTTCTAGTAGTTCTACCAAGTTTTGATCCGTTGACAGCGTGTGCCGTTTCTTTCTGTGTATGCCCAATACCTGGGATACTAAAGATTGTATTTCCTTTAAGAGAACACGACGACAAAAGCAATTTGCCAACTCGTATCCATGTTGCTCGCGTTTTGAATATACTGGCTTTTGCTGGTCAGCTAGCCTCAATTTGTCTCTGGGCCTACTATATTTATTGTTCCAAAACCAGCAACTCTCTCGTTCTCATATCACTAGTGATTTTGTCTCCAATTTTAATATCAATTTCATGGTGGGAAAACTTCATTCCGCAGTCTAGTACAGAGAGGCTTAAAACTTCTTTAAGATACACTAAAACTGAAAGTAAAATTCCATGGATTTTTCGCTTTAAAAAGAACATGAGAAGGGAGAAAGTGAGAATTGGTATCATAACCAACTTATGGAAGATAATATTGACACTTCTTGTCATGCCTGCTCTCTTATTTGGTGCAAGTTGCAAGGACGGGGATGCTTGCATTAAAACCATTTTCTTTGAGTCAACCGAGAAAGCTGAATTGAACATTGTTTATACAAATCTCACATTTGAAACTCCTCAAAAAGATAGCTGCTATTCTTACCTTCCATTTGTTGTAGCAATCATTAACGTAATGTCCAGCGTGATTTGCTATAAATGTGTCAAATCAGCCAGCAAAATCCTTGCACAAAAATTTTCGTATGCGGTTCCGGTTGTGTTATCTACGCCGGTTGTTATTGGTTTATTTTGGGGAATATATTCAGAGTTTATAACTCTGAAAATCGCAACAGATGCTCAAACTTGTGCCATTCCTTTGCCAGTTTGGGCAAGTAAAAACTATGATCCATCTTCAATGTTCAAGAATATCCAGTTCTCTTGGTCTGCTGTTTTAGCTGGGCTCTTTGGATTCTTCTCCTTTTTGATGATTTCTAATCATATATGGTCACCAGACAAGGAACGATTAATTGCTACTGACCGGTAAGTCTGACATATTGAGATAAACTATTACAGTAAGTATTCTATAATTGTGAGAATAATGTAAATGTTTTTTTCATACAGTCTTTTTGTTCGCTCATTGTATGATGGAGTGTTCCCGGATCAGTCTCTGTTTTTGAATAGAAGGAGGATTGTTAAGGAAACAAAAGCAGAAAAACATGTGAGTTGGACACCGCATTAGAATATTTCAAGCTTTAAATTTTTTTCACTTTTTAAATGCATATATGTGCATTGCTTTTACAGAAAGAAATCAAAGAGCTTCCAATACCTAATGATACTGACGAAAATTCACAAAATAAAGAGTGGTCCGAACTTAGGGAGGATGATACACCGATGATATATATGTGTGCAACAATGTGGCATGAATCAGAGGTTGAAATGGTGCAGATACTCAAGTCTATATTCAGGTAAAACATCCATTGAAATGATTGATATTTTAGTTATATGTGATTTACAAAACAGAATACTCATAGCAACTATTTTCAATGTTTTACAGACAAGATTATGACCAATGCGCTAGGAGAAATTTGCAATTAGGTCTTGGGGTTAAAGATCCTGATTACTATGAATTTGAAGGTATTGTTGATATAAAAACTTTGTTAAATAGGCTTTCAGTTAAGAAAAAACGAGTAATAGGTTCCGATACCTTCTTAAATTAATACGAAAAAAAGATTTCAAAGATTTAAATGTCCTTTATAGCACATATTTTCTTTGATGACGCCTTTGAATCCCGACAAGACAGCAATGGAATATACAAAGTCAACAGCTATGTTAAACAACTTATCGCATCGGTAGAAACTGCAGCAAGGTATTTGTTTACATTCATTTCTTATAACATTGGCATTAGATTCATCATTATTTGTTGACAACCAATTTTAGACGGTTAAACCATGAAATACGAACAGCATTGTCCAAATAAGTACAAAACATATAAATCCTTAAAACTTTTTTGTTAAACTTTAAAAATTAATGCCAAAATATATTGTCAACTGATATTATTAAAACCACAGTTTAATGCAATCTTTTGTAGATAGATTGTTTTAAAATTAGGTGGGTTTTTTTTATGTTAATACCTTTCTAGTGTAGCACACATCAATTGAATATTCAAAATCGTAACGTAATTAGGGAACATGGTAAGAATTGGCGTTGACCAAAAAACGCTATATTTTACTTTTTTAAGCTACTGTAACACCCTACACATTTTACTGATGACAAATCCGAAAAGATAATTTAGGAATAGAACATTGCATTACATGTTTATATTACATTTAATCTCCTTTGTTCTTGTCTAGATCTGTACCAGGAATATCAAAGACAATTGATCCACCTATTCGAACAAACACGCCTTATGGAGGTAGATTAGAATGGCGACTTCCGGGTGAAAACAAACTGATTGCCCATCTCAAAGACAAAACTAAAATCAGACATCGTAAAAGATGGAGTCAGGTAAAACATTGCAATATACTAGTACTAGTACAAGTTCTGCTGTAACAACTTTAACATGCAATTGGATTAAAATTGATAATTAGTTTAAATATTTTGAAGTGTTTTGTCGCTTCATTTATAATGATTTATAAATTTTAGTATTCATAGAGTGACAGTGAGAAACAAAGAAAAGTCAAACAAAAAGAGAGCAGCTGGATGGTCGGGGTTAATTTAAGACCGATTTGATCTTCTTTAGGAGAAGATTTCTGTTTAAAGATAAAGGAAAATTCTTAAATTCAAACGCTTGAATTTCTTGAATTTATGGGATTTTTCTTCACTAAATAATAAGTTATAGGCTCCCATCTTATCTTAAACTTTAGGATTTATCTGATAGGCAATTTGTTTACCAACCAGCCTCCTTAAATCTTATTTAGAACATTTCGCGTTTACAATTTTGTAGGTGATGTACATGTATTATTTTTTGGCGCATAAACTGGCAAAACTTCCTGGAAAGTCGCGGCGTCAAAAGCGAACAATTGCTGAAAACACATTCTTACTGGCCCTGGATGGCGATGTCGATTTTCAACCTAATGCTGTTCAACTGTTGGTCGACAGGATGCGAAAGAACCCCAACGTCGGTGCCGCGTGTGGCCGAATCCATCCTATCGGATCGGGTAATATTCCTTTTCTATCACTTAACAATATACCACATAGAAGTGTGAATCGTTAGTAATATTCTGTTGTTATAAATTTAAAAAGGTCCAATGGTTTGGTACCAACAATTCGAATATGCTGTTAGTCACTGGCTGCAGAAAGCAGCGGAGAACATAATGGGATGTGTGCTTTGTAGTCCGGGGTGTTTTAGTTTGTTCAGAGGTTCTGCGCTTATGGATGACAACGTCATGGCCAAGTATACAAAAGTTCCAACTGAGCCGCATCATTATGTCCAGTACGATCAAGGTATAAATTAAAACTTGTATTTTAAGGAATTGTTGTACCAATAATTGACTTAATATAGGACATTTTTGCTCATATATTTTACTTTTTCAGGAGAAGACCGATGGCTTTGCACATTGATGTTACAACAGGGTTACAAAGTCGAGTATGTGGCTGCCAGCGATGCACTGACCTATGCTCCGGAAACTTTCAATGAATTCTACAATCAGCGAAGGAGGTGGTCTCCGTCAACCATGGCTAATATCATAGATCTCTTAATGGACTGGAGGAATGTTACCCGAAAAAACGAAGACATTACTAAGATTTACATCTTGTATCAAATGTTTTTGATGATTTGTTCGATTCTGACTCCGGGTACAATTTTCCTAATGGTTCTTGGTGCAATAAGCATGGCTTTTCCGGCTATTCCTCCATTCGCAGGGATGATAGTAAATCTTATACCGGTGATTGGAATGATTATATTGTGTTTTGTTGCCAAATCAAGCACACAGGTAAAATTACACTGTAATACTATGGTGCTGATTTTTAATAACAGATGTACATTCGTTCACTAATGGTTGTTTTATTTCCTTAAAGTTGGCTTATGCAGCTGTTGTGTCCACCTGCTACTCTCTTCTGATGATGGTTGTTCTTGTTGGTATACTACTGGAGGCTGTTACAGCCGGATTATGTTCCGTCACAACACTGTTTCTTTTGTTTGTCGTTGGAGTTTTCTTCGTTTCGGCAGTTATCCATCCACAGGTAACAATTATCTATTTATCCATCTACTACCTACCTACCTACCTATCTATCTATCTATCTATCTATCTATCTATCTATCTATCTATCTATCTATCTATCTATCTATCTATCTATCTATCTATCTATCTATCATTTCATATTTGTCTTCTTTTGTACAGGAGTTTTATTGTGTTTTGCATGGGTTTCTGTATTTCCTTTCCATTCCGTCCATGTCCATGCTGTTAATGATTTATTCCCTTGGAAATTTGCATGTGGTATCCTGGGGAACACGGGAAACTAAAGAAACACCGCCACAACAAACAAACCAAGCTACAACTACAAAATCAGCCAGATCATCGACGTTGTTAGACTCGTTTGGTCTTGGTGAAGAGAAATCTGAATATTTGTTATCATGTGGAAAATTTATTAGGTATGGTTGAATTGGATTAATTTATAATCATAATACAGCTTACTGATACAGTGTGTTTGTTCTTTATTTTTTTTTAGAAAGCTGCTTTGATTTCATATTGATTATCACATATTTGATAAATTGTAAGTGTTATTTGAAACCTTAAAGATGTTGTCCAGTAAAGAGAACAGACGACAGACCATTCAGAATTATACTGGAGAGACTTGACGGCATAGAAGCTCAAATAATGAAAGATACAGAGGAGTATAAACCAGAGGAACAGAAAGAGGAAGAAAATGTTCATTTTTCAAGTCTAAGCGACATGATTGATGGACATATAGAACGAAGTATGCATCATTTATAGACATAATTATTGAGAATAGTTTCTATAGCAACTGAACTTGTTTAACACATTTTAATGTGTTTCAGGCAATCCATTATTTAACTACGAAGAGCACAAGCACATGATGAATTCTCAGACATGGATGGACGACAACGATCTAAAAAGGGGATCTGTTGCTGTACTGGACAATGAAGAAAAACTTTTTTGGGAAGAATTCATACCAAAGTATTTGAAGCCACTAGATACCGATAAAGAACATGAAAAACAGGTATTTGTTTTTGTTGACGCTTTTGTTAGCTTACCTGAGTATGACATTCTCGGGTGAATTTCGGCGTTCATCAGCATAGGTTAGGAAAAGAGGAAAATAAAGAAAATACCTCTAAAGATGTTATTTCTAAAATTGGATTGGAAGAACAGAGGTAGGGATGGGGATCGGTGAAAAAGAAAAATTAATTTGAGGAAAAAATATGAAGAGAAAGTAGTATGAAACATTTTTTCTTTAAAAAAGATGTAATCCTGAGAGTCATAAAGAGGTCATACGTGGGGAAGTCCCATTTCACATTAGAAAAACCTAGAAAAAAATCATAGAGGCAGATATCTGTTAAATTTAACGGATTGCATTCTACTTCTGGAAATGAATTCAAATATAAACAAATGGAATCAGAAAGAACTACTTTTGATCGGAAGGGACATCTTCAACGTAGAATCACATATTAAAAAAGTCACAAAAAGTTAATAAATGCTCTAATCAAAGAATCTATATTAAAAATTGCTAAAAAAAAAAAAAACAGGCTTCAATTTTCTTCATACTAAAATCTTTTAAGGTCAGAGATAGGCAACTATTTACAAGAATATAATCGTACTAATTTGATTTTCAGTGTTCTTCACATTTTTTGTCTATTTTCAGATGCACCAAGGTTTGATTGAACTTAGGAACAAAGTTTGTCTCGCTTTCCTGTTGATGAACGCACTCTTTGTTACAATTGTTTACGTCTTAACAGAAGTGAATGCAAATACTAAACATGCACTTTCCGTTAAACTGCCCTGCACTGTCTCAGAGGGGCCACCTGGTCGAGGATATATAGAACCAATATCATTCGCTTTTACGGCAATATTTGGAATCATGTTATTCTTGCAATTCATTTGCATGCTTATGCATCGAATGTCGACATTTGTTCACATTGTTGCTTCAAACAAGTTAGACTGGAAAAGGAAACTAATTGCTGGGATAACTGCTCAGACTGAAGTTCCAACTGACATTGGAGTCGAAGATGGGTTGGAAATTGTTAAAGGACTTCAAGCCGTGAAGGAAGACGATACAATATCTATTGCTTCAGTGGATACCACCTTCAGTGAAGATTCCTATAAACGTACGGAAAACAAGAGCAGAGACATGTGGAAAAGATACACTAAGCGACTGAGGGAACAAACACAACAACAAACACAACCACAAGAATTACGTGTACAATTTGCAAAGAATTTGTCTAAATTTACCAAAGCTTTAGAAGAAGGGGATGACGCGAGCACACGGGGAATGCAAGAGGAAAATAATGCTGTTCTTTATGAACAGAAAATATCTGGGGTTAAACGGCTTCTAAAAGATAGATTTAATAGAAAAACACTTGCCGCGGTCAGAACGATTGCTGAAAATCAACAAAGAACTAGTGAGATAAAAAGAAGAGCAACAGCTCTGAATAGAAAGAGAATTGTTCAAAGTCGTTGGCAAGCCATTGAAGAGAAAATAAGACTAACCCAAGAAATTGATAAAGGTGTTACTAGTTATCCCGATAGGCCTACTAAAGTTGGTTTCGCGGCAGTGACCAAAGCTGCTTTGGCCCAGGAGAAAAGGAGACGCCTTGAGGAGGGAGAAGAAGTCCAAGAAACAAGCATCAGTGAAACCACATTCAAGAAACCGTACAAAAAATTAGACCATGATGAGAAAGATAATAATGAACAAAGTGAGGACAACACGCAACGTCAACCTGATCCTGAAAATCAAAGAGAAATTTTGTTAGACATTGAAGAGAAGGGGACTGATGAAGAAGACTCAATTTCAAATTCCCAGAAGAAAGAAGAAAGTAAGGATGAGCAAGATGCATCCGTCGAAGTAACTAATTTTTAACGTTCATCGGCTTTAAATATCATTATGAAATATTGACAACACATCAGCATCATTAAAATTTTTAGAACATCAAAAAACTTGTAACTGGTAATAGTTATTTTTATTATGTAAATATTTTGTTATAAAATAAAGATTAAAGATGTAAGATGTATTAAGTTTGAGAATTTGAAAACAAAAAATAACATGTTACTCATAACTTGAAAAATAGCTAATATGAAATAAAAATCATCAAGATATGCATTAAAACTTTTTTTTAAAATTCGGTATTGAATTATATTGACATGAATAACGAAAAAAAATGTATTCAAACAATTTTCGACTTTGTACTTGGAACAAACAAAAAATCCAGATATGATTTGCAAATACATATATAGATTAACAAGAAAATGTTCCAGTCATGTTGACATATCATATGTATATAAATATCACGTGTCTGTAACGTCAACAGAAATGACAGATAAGATTATATAAAATGATATGGCTTGATATAATAATTTGGGGAAATACCACAAGCTGCAACGAAGGAAAGAAAATATCATAAAACAAAGGTTAGGTGATGACATATATTTTCTCGATTATCAGTATTTTATAAAACGAGATAAACCAAAATAAATCAAGATAAAGTCGTAAAAAATGATAACCTTTCAGTGTATGATATATTTGTATGATTAAATTACAGGCATGAAGCACATATATACATTGATCTATATTGGGATTTTTAGAACAGCTTATTGAAGCCCTGAGGACCGGGGTATTTTTAAATAAGAATTTAATGTGTTTTAGTGATATTGAGATTTTAAAATCCTATTAAAAGTGCTCCGTTTTCGTCTTTTATCATCTTTATAAGAAGAATAGTTCTATATCAAGATTATGAGAAAAAAATTAAATTTTAAAACACACACACATATTTTATTTATATATATATATATATATATATATATATATATATATATATATATATATATATATATATATATAATTTTCTTTACAAAATGAAAGTTCATAGCTTAAAACTTCTGATGGTCAATTTATTGACCTCCAACCTTGTTGAACTAAATCATTATCGCTTGATAAATGTCAAGAAAGCGATTGTCGACTCAATAAAAAAAAATAAAAGTGATAAAAAATGTTAAATCAAAGAAGTCAATATTTTGAATGATTTACTGAATGCAATTACAAAACACAATAAGATTAATATGATACATGTATATTATGCTTCTGATTATGGACATGTAGATTTTACCGCTTATTTGAAAGAGTTTACACTGAACATGAAACAAGCATATTGGCGAATTCAATGCTTTCTGTTTGCCAAGCTTGAAACCAGACTTTATATGCATGTGAAGTCAAAATAAAAGTGACATTAGATCAAACTCCCAGTAAACAAAGTAAGATGGTTTGAACATAATTTGTACATCTGTTGGTGTGTTTACTTGCTTGAATGGATTGTCAAGGACTTGAAAAGAGCAAATTTAAAACATATTTTAGGCTATTATTGATCATATATGGGTAAAGAAAGATTAAAAATTTACGTCATGAGGATTTTTTTTGTTTATTATCTCTTATTTTAAGCAAATATGATTAAAACTTATTGCATTGGTAATATATATATATATATATATATATATATATATATATATATATATATATATATATATATATATATATATATATATATATATACCGCCTTAAATAACATTTTCTGAATCAAAACTATAAGAATTCTTTTGTAATCAATTACCCGAAGGCCTTGAACTTTTCTTTTAAAAATATGATAATATTATTAGTTTAAAGTGAAATGATGTTTCAGACAAGATTAAACTAACGTTGCTACAATACAAGTAAGGGAAATCTACGCGAACCTCTCCTTGATTATCAGAAAATTATTAAAATGAATGATTTTTTTTAAAAATGCTATATATTGCTATATTTAAGTAGATGTACCTGTAATAATGTACCCCCCCCCCCCTTTTTCGGGGGGGGGGGGGGGGGGGCTATCTTTTTTTATTTCCAGAAAACGTCAAATGAAAATATCAGGAGCGGGCTACATGTAAATACGTTACTGCAGCTATTATATATGGTTTTACAATAATTCAATATCAAAACTTATAAACGAACATATCCATTCAGCTTTATCATAATTTAAAGAAGATAATGAGCCTAGTATAATAAGACATGTTACCTGATAATAAACCAAAAGTATTCCCATAAACTGCAGACTTGTGCTAGCTACTGTTTTGTCTTTGGTTCGTCCTTTTAAAAAGTCCTGCTCATCGGAACTCGACATTAAAAAAAAAAATGTTTTCACATACCTCTGCAAGCTGGCTTCGTTCGGATGTGATGTCGAAATGAGATTTAAAACTGAATTCTACAATCTCTGTTAAAAAATAAAATAACTGTCAAAAACTTCAATCATTCATAATTTTATTTTCATTGACCTTTCTATTTACAGGTATAAGAAAATAAATATGGTGTTGAAGACAACAGTGTGCATTCATCAATCGTACAATATCTTTTCACACGTGGTTTATAAAATATTACTGTAATAACAATAAAATTGAAGTTAAAAATATGCTTAAGATCCTTTGAACATGCATATATAGTATTTCTTTATTCGGAAGCATTTACACTTGTTTGGCACATATCAGTTACAATCTTTAACATCAATTTGTTTTACTGTGTCAAAGCAAAACAGAAAAAAATATTGCTATCACCATGGATAAAACAGTTGTATAAATGTCTAGGAAATCAAACATTGTAGGCATTAGCTGTCTATTGAAAAAACTGTCTATATTCTGAAGTATACCTATGATGTTTTAACTAAGCTACAAATAATCGTCTGCTGAACATCATCAAATAATGAATTGAAATGAAGCTGAGATTTTTTCTTTTCTTTTAAAAATCTTCATTAATTTAGAAAGCTAGACAAAACATATCTAAGACACATGAGCTACGTATCATTTAATTGTAACATTTAAATGTCAAATAAATTCAAAGAGAATCTAATATAATTAAATTATAGAAGAGTTATATGACCAAACGTTTTTTTTTTGTCACAAATATAATAAATGTAAGGTACAATTCATTGGGATATGCAGAAGAGAGGTTTTGAAATTTTCCTGATACATGGCATAAATATTTCAGCTTCACATTCCTCTGAATACGCATTCACATGTAGTTACTGTTTTCCCTAATTAGATGATATATTAGTACATCTATAAGTATTGACTGGGTTTTTTTCAGTATTACTAATACATAGGTCAATATGACGAAATGAATTTTCCACATTTTGTTAAGAATCCAACATACATGTATTTCACATTTGCAAAGCCAATAAAAAGGTGTGTAAGTTGCCAATTCTAATACTCGGGAAAAATATTTCATAGTTTCACATGGATATTACACAAAATGATTAAAACAAACATAAACGTGATTGAGACAAATGGTGCACCATGATATGATGTATATACTATATAGATCTATTACATGTATATACACACATGAAGATTTTGAACACAATATTCTTCACAAAACGATACTTTTATCACAATTTATATGTCACATGTTTCCAATTGAAGGCACTTAATCAAAGGACAAGGAATGTTTGTTGAATTATTTTTCTCTCTAACAGATCCCAATCACAATGTGATGTTATAATGGAGACTGCATTCAATGTAATAAATTCAACTGAAAGCATGTGAATACAAGTTATAAATTCATCAAGATAAAATACATTTTTTAAATTATGTCACATTTTTTGAAAATAAAAATGTATACATGTAGCATGTTATGTCAGAAGCATAATAAGTTGGCTTATTTTGAGATTTTATACCAAATCAACAAAATTCCGCTTGTGAATATTTGAAAAGCGGGAAAATTTGTTAAATTTGCAAAATTTCAAGTGACAAAATAAATTATACACTCTAATTACATAATTACTTCAAAAATATGTTTGAGAAAAAGCTTTTAACTTTTGGTATTTTTTGCCTAAAAATAAAATGTATATTTTATTGCTACTAATATCTGATTTTTGATTCTGTAAAATTTTACAGGAGTCTTTTCCATTCAATAACCTCCATTATCACATTTATAGATTGAAACTTTTAAAAAGAGGCAAAAGTGTAACACTATTTCATTGATAAACAAAAGCATCATTTGATATAACATTAGAGTTTGAAAAAAGTCAATATTATAAATATCTGTCTTTTAGAAAATAAAATACAACCATATTGCAGTAAAAGACAACAAATATTAATAAATTAAGTTAAAATATTTAGCAAGAAATAGGTACACACAAAAAAAACAGTGGATGATTATCATGAGCATCGATACCACCATTCACAGGCAAGACAAAATAGCCAATAGCACATAAAACACGAGTACCTCCATACCAGTACAATGGAAACAAAGGATCTTTGTAGGATTTTACATGTAAATAAGATTAAATCTTAGGTTTACATATAAGTTTAAATTCATCACACAAGGTTTTTTCATCACCAGATCTTGAAACTAAGGTGGAAAAGACCCCTCATTTTTTTGGATCAAGAATTATTCATTCCTACATGTATGTACATGAAATGGGATATTCTTTATATTATATCACATGCTATTAACCTTGACTTATCCTCAGAATTTTCACAATACATTTAACTATTTAGAAAATCAAGATTTTTATCCTTGTGTCAGAATAGCTATAGGAACCTCCATATATTCTTAATTTTTTTTATATTTTCATCTTGTTGGAGTAGAGACTCACATGCAATTTGATGTACAAAACTTTGTACTGGCCTTATTTAACTGGATATTAAAATCAACAGTCATTTGAATAAAAAGTATTTTCAAACTTGAATTAATTAAAATATACTGTATTACATTCGACTGACTAGATAGGTAGATTCTATATGTTCAGTGACTAAGTCCTACTTTAATTATTGCTACAAATAATACTGTGCATTGTTTGATATATACATGTACATAATAATATTACATGACATTGTTTAAAAATAAGCATCATCAGATCATCAACACATAGAAAGTACCCAAATCTAAAAAAATATATCAATGTTAAAATTTGTCACATCACCCTTGTAGAACATAAAAAAAAGGAACTCTTTGTTAAAACCTAATCTTGCGTTTTATCAGAGTTCGTCATGGTCTAATGGATTTCTATCAGCTTCAGGCTGCTGAAACATAAGAATACAACACATTACATGAATTACCAAAATCTGCTACATTTTACTAGCACTTTGTCTACACTGGGTAAAAATTTAGTCACATTTCAAAAAATCAGAAATTAGATTAAATATTGCATGCTACATTTTTTATGAAGTTGTAGTTTTGATATTTCCCCTGCATGTACTGAGTGGAAAGGGAAAGGGATAAATATGTTTAAATTACAAGCATGTTCAGATGTTTTTGTACCTGCTCTGAAACTTCTGGAAGGATTTCATGAAGATAATCTAAAAGTTCCTGTGCTTCATATATCTCTATGTCTTCACCAAAAGGATGCTACAATCAAACAGTTCACAAAATCATCTAACAAATTTTTATTTGAAAGACAAAAAAGTTTTAGACATTTCTATAACTCTATACCTGTGCATCTTGGGAATCAAATCAAACATTTAAAAAATCATCAAAGAAGCAAAATTTTATAACTTTACCTGTGCATCCTGGCCAGGATAGATTCCCCTATAAAGTCTGATGGAGGGATAGCCAGATAGACCAACTTGCTGGCAAAGTCCCTGGTCCCTATCACAGTTCACTTTCCCAAAATTTACACGTCCTTTTAATTTCTGCAATGATCAAAACAAAAATAGAAAATACAACGTACAAGTAAAAGTGGTTAATATTTTTGCAGTAACAAAATAAATGTAAAAACAACACGGGGAAAAAAAAAGAGACTTACTTTGGCTACTAGCTCAATCTTGGGCCTGAACATATGACAATGGTTGCACCATGGAGCATAAAAGTCAATCAGCCATGGTTTTGAACTTCTTAACACATTCCAGTAAAAGTTATTGTTATTAATGTCTTCGAGGTTAGATGGCACTAAATTTGATTCAAACATCCATGCCATAATAGCTGTGGCATCTCTAGCCCAATTGTTGTAAGGACTGCAAAATACAGTTTAAATAGCTATTATAGTCATTTCAATTGATTTCAAAACACAACCAACTAAGGTTTAGAATTAAACAGGGAACAATGTATTGTTAAAATAAACTTGTATTAATGTAATAACTAATATACGACAAAAATACGCAATAAAAGGGCAATACACATATAGCTGTAAACTTAACTATACAATACTTTGTACTTCAACTACTGTAGATTCCTTATTTCACGCGAGTACTTGATTCCGCGATTCAATGGTTTTCCATCAAATTGCGAGAACATAAAATCGCGAATGCAGAAATTTTATCATAGTTTCATGTAGTTGACATATGTTCGAAAATTAAAAGCGAGATTTTAAAATTTGCAAGACAGGCTTCTCGCGATTTTATGCGGATATTAATTCCTCAGGTTTAATTAGGAATTTACAGTAACTAACTTTATGTGACAATTAATTAAATACATGGGTTACATACTGGAACTGAGAAAAGCCCTGTTCACTTTTGCTGTACAATCTTATGGTGGGGTAAGAGTTGACATTCTCAGAGCCACACAGGTCTCCATGGGCCTGACAATCCACCTGGCCAACTTTAACTCCATCAAAGTCTCGTAACATCTAAAAGTTAAAAAATATCAAATGTACATGTTCATATTTTTATTACCCTTAAGTTAGTTTTTCTTGAATATTTGTTAAATTAATATCATGCAGTAGATCATAATCATAATAGAAGCAGTCTTATCTACTGGAAATATAATTATGTACATGTATTATCACGTGAATGTATAATTTTTTTGGTTTTGAATCAAGTGCAACTAAAAATATCAGTGGTTTGCTTGACCAGATATTGCTGCGATAATTGTACCTTGGCCAGTTTCCTCCACTGTGGGGCTAGCTGCTGGCAGGGACCACACCACGGAGCAAAGAAGTCCACAAACCAGCGAGTGTCCTTGTCTGCTCCATGTACAAGCTGTGTGAACTTCTCTCTGTCTAGAACTACCACTGGAGGACTCAATGTGTCCTACAATGTACAACAGCCCATTCAGTCGTCAAACGGCCTTGTATCACTTCTTTCTTTGCATGAATATATGCATGAACTTTACTCTTACAAATTCTATTTTTTAAGATAACATATAACAGTATTTTTTTAGTGTTGTGTTATGTTTTGCTTATAGCTTTGTGGTATTAACTCAAAGGAAAAACATAAATCACAAAAAATGTATTTAAAATTATTCATATATTTCCTCTAATTTACAACATAAAAAATATAAAATTACAAATTTACCTATTTTTTAATCAAAATGCAATAAATTGCACCACAGAAAGACAAACCAGTTCTGTATGTGGTATATATATTTACCTGTATGAATTCCAGGATATGGTAGGAGTCATGGTGGCCATGGTATTGATGAGGAACAGACTGGTTGTAGAAAATGGTGGTGGGGTACGACCGAATATTATACTGAAAAATTTGTAAAAATGTAGAATAGTGAAAGCAACAATTGACATGATTATTTGGATCAAAATTAATCATTTATAGTACATGTAAATGAAATAAAGATAATTGTGGAGGTTTTTTCACTCACCACTTGACAAAGGTCTCCATGAATGGTACAGTCCACTGTTCCAAAGTTGACTCCACCGTTGTAATCCCGTGCAGCCTTTCTGAACTCTGGTAACAGTCTCATGCAGGGGGGACACCACTGCAAATGCAGCATTTTAATAATCGGAATGTAATACATGTACATGCACACGCATACACACTGTTCATGAAAGCTACTATGCATTGAAATTGAAAACAAATTTTCCTCTCTTTTGTAACCACCCTTCCTTTAAAATTGACCTGTACCTAGAGAGAGAACTTACAGGTGCAAAGAAGTCCACAAACCAGGGTTCCCTGCTATCAGGCCCGACTTTGCTGGGGTTGAAGTCATCAGGACCCAGGGAGACCAGCTTAGTTCCAGCACTGTCTCTGGCAAAAGCAGACACATCATGTGCTGTTGCTCTTCCTTAAATTAAAAAAAAAAATCTTCAATTTGATTTTGCTTTCTTCACTATTGTACAGTGAAACATGCTTACAGCAAGATCAAAGAATACAAGTCATTTAATTAAATACAGGTCAATTAATAAGCATTAAGAAGCAAATGGTACCATAATAAATCTCATATCCTCCACTTCTTTTGAAGACATAAAATGCTGGGAATTTGTTGACATGAAGCTTTCTGCAGATTTCCCAAAGTTTTCTGCAATTGACTCGTCCTACCTAGTGCATAAATTAAATAATTAATGACTTGATGAATTTAAATCTGGGAAAATTCTACTGTCTCAAATTATCTTTCTTCATGCACAATTGTGTCTGTGCAAATTCAAGACGTAGCGAAACAGTTTGAAAATGAGGTGAAAATAACCCTGTTAACAGTAGATATTATGCTATAAATTATCAGCGAATGAATCAACTGACCCTGAACTCTGGCAGCATGGCGGGTAGTTTCCTGAACTCGATATCCTGATGTTCCTCATCATCCACAAAATGGATCAACCAGTCCTTCTCCTGTCCCTTTGTCATCTTCCTTATTATGTTCTAAAATAACAAATGATATTATAATACTTACATGGTAAATACTGATATCTGATTGGTTAAGATGCAGTTTGTAATCTGTTCTATTACCCTCAGCGTTAGCAACACACTTGGCAATGGGTAACACAATGAATTGTTACAAATGCATAAATTATGCACGTACTGTTCCCCGGAGAATCAAAAAATGTGAATAAATAATAAACATAAAAGCTGTAAAGTTTTTATTAAAATTAAGACATTCAGTATAATAAAATAAATAGTGACTGTTTGGGAGGATAACAGTTGAAATTGACACCCCTCAAAAACCATTGTCAACCTCTGTTTCTGTCAGCTGACAATGGTTTTCCCAGGGGTGTCAATTTCAACTTTTGCCCTCCCGAACAGGCACTATTTATATATCGCTAACTTCACCAAAGTTTCATAATAATTTGATTCATGAAATTTGGATTTTTCCAAAATTTAGATTCAATTACAGAGTGAACTACATGCAGGTCAGATGAAGGAGTAAAAGTGCAAAATATGTGGTCATGCAAGCATTAAATTGTGGGCAAAGAGAAAAGAAAGTCAGTCGAGACAGACATGACATCATATTTTCATTTCACAAACCAGAACTATGCTATTAATAATAACAAAATTCAAGTATTAACCTGTATTCATTAGACATAAAACATTTCTCACCTCAAATACATCCTTGTTGAGATTTTGAACATCTGGGAGCTGAGACATCACCTGGAAAGCTATTTCTTGGGGATCTGCTCCAGAGATTTCCTTTATGAACAGAAATATACACATCTTATGATTCTTATCTATTTCAATGATAGATATTTACCAATTTTCTTGATTATCCATTATGTGTTTGATTTTAAAAGAAAAGGGAGACAACAAGTGAAACAAAGATACTGACAGAAACTAATTATAAAACAGAATACTGTGGCTAACTTACAATGCTGTTATCTTTCTCCACACCCTCTGTTCCGTAGTAGATAATCCCATGCTCCCTGCCTAGTTTGTCACACAGGTCTTCATTGTGTTTACATCTCAGTGTTCCAAAGTTCACCACATCTGACTAAAGTATTGAGAAGTACACATTAAAGTTGTAACATTTCAAAACTTTCTCACAATATCATCAATATCCATAGTTTACAGGCAATGACAGTGTTATACTTACCAGAATGGCCGCCAGCTTCAGTCTGTTAGTTCTTGATAAACATGCTTAAAAAAAAACAACCAAAATTATGATTACCTGTATAAGTACTTAACAATGCATATAAACACAATATTTGAATATCTAGTGAATGATTTTTTAGCATTAGAGGATAATTTTTTCCTAATATTCTACCTATATCTTTAAATCTATTTGCTTTGGTAAAATTTGCATACAACCAATTACTGCTAAAGAACAATTTTTCCTTGATGCACTTGCTGGTTAATTAGCATGAAATTAAATAAATAAAATTTTTCTTCCATCACAACACAATGTTTTTTAATCTGATACTGAAACAAAATACTAAAAGAACTTTACCTACCTTCTTCTCCACAGAATGCAATCATCCATGGTTTCTCTGATCGCTCATCCAAAGACTTCTGAAAATTTCCATCCCACAATTCAATCACCTCTGCCTTGACAAACTTTAAGGCATGCTTGACAAGATCACGGTTTTCTCTGCTGCCATGGTATTTCTCTCTCTATGAAATTGAAACAAAAAAAGTTTCAGAAATATGATGGTTCATTTGTTACATGTATATGTATTTCAAGACAGAAATAAACAAAAAAAATCAGAATTGCACCTAAACTGATTTTGAGCTATTTAGATTCAATGTGGCAGAGGGTGAATTTTACATGTATGTTGCAAATAAGAACTCTGTTACCACAACTGTATCTGGGTGAATTAAAGACAGGGCGAAACTGTTTGCAAGTGAAATAGGGCGAAAATTACACAGGGCGAAAATAACCCTGTATACAGTTATATGAATACTTACAGCTGGGAACATAACGAGTGACGGGAAGGAGTGGATGCCGTTTTGTCGACAGAGCATGAAGTCGTCCTCACAGTTGACAGCTCCGATACGTATAACCCCCTCCAATTCCTTAGCAACCTCCCTCCACTGTCAAAAAGAACATTTAAATCATGTGCCATTTTGCCTCTCTTTCACCTCATTAAACAAAAGTTTATATATTAAAATTTTATTTCAAATTCATTGTATGTTGCAGCTTGCAAACACAGGAAGTTTTCTCTATGTGTCTTGTTTGAGATAAATGTCAAATAACCATACCCATTATTTTCTATGGGCAGATTAAAAATTCACTTTTTGACATTTGGAAATCAAATTCCATAATCTTAAGTTGAATACCGATCATAACAGTTCATGCTGCTTTAAGATGAAAGCTTTGTCTTATTGTTATGAATTATAGAATTGATAATATAAACCCTCATTAAAACCAAGCATCATTTTAATTAAAGTAAAAAATATAAACCTACAAATGCATGTATACAGCATGTCAAGTGTTTAATAATTTTCTCAATTTCAATTTGAATTTCGCAATGTACAAATTTATCAAAGGCTTTCTAAGAATTGCTTGTGATGAGCAAACTTTCTAGGTATTTCAGAATATGTACAAAATACATCAGTTATATATTGTTACAAGGGTGAACAGATTGCTTACAGTTGGAGCCAGTTCGTGACAGTGTGAACAGTGAGGCGAGTAGAAGTTGATAAACCAAATGTCCTCTGTACCATCCACTGATTGCTCTGCAAAACAATGATGTACATGCATGTTGAATATATAATACAGATCTAAAAAATTAATAATGTACACTTACAGTATATGTTTCTTAATTTTAATTCACCTTTTCATCTTCAATTTGTAGCATGAATAGCTTTGTATCTAAATATTTAAACTCTTCTATCATAAACTGATCTTGTGCATCAAGATATCAACATACCAAAATCTGAACGACTTAGAGTGATTATTTCTTGGTCATCATCATATATTCCTGAAATGAGAGAAAAAATTTTGTTTTCAGTAGAATAAAATATGAAAACAACTGATCATACAATGTTTTAAAAAATCTCATTCTTATGAATTATAGGAATAAGTCATCTCTGACATAAATACAAATGCTCCTTAATTGCATTTAGAATGAACACTGTTTAACAATTTGCTAATTTCGATGACCGAGTTTGAAATTGAAAGCATGAAAAGATAAAATTTTCTACCAAATTCCTCATTGTAAAAGTGCCAGCTCTCATATTGCCCTCCTCCGTGGAAGTCCTCCTTTAGCCCCTCCTCTCCATGCATGTCGTATTTCTTCCGTAAATCCTCATCCTTCAGGACCTCATAGGCACGTGTTATTTTTAGGAAGTTGTCATGGGCTTTAGAATCTTCCTACAAACAGAGGAGATAAAACAAAATTTTACCAAATATTACAAATTAAGGTTTAAAGTACTGTAACTAACTTTGAATCACCATGACTTTATTTGGTTACTGAATAGTATTACATCTATTGAATTATTTTACATGCACCTAAAACAAAAAATTATAATTGAGTCCTCACCGGGTTCTTATCTGGATGTTTGGTTATAGCAAGCTTCTTAAAGGCTTTCCGGATTTCTTTGGTTGTTGCAGATCTCTCTACCCCCAACAGCAGATAGAAATCCTCCCCGGCCAGTACCCCCAACAAAGCCACCAGACACCAGACCAAGATTCTCATACAGTGCATTGTTCCGATCTCTGTGCCTACAAAAGGAAAAGGATCTAGATACCAGTTTTATATCAAATAAATAAACCGCCTGTACCAGACAATGTCATGCAATGACTGTGAAGGTAACTTTTATAACTAAAATATTTGCATATTTTGTGAAATAAAAGTAGATTAAATCACAATCAAATGTAAGCAGTAGTTATTCAAGTCTAAGAGCAGATATTCAAGTATGCTGTCCTGAGTATAATCAAATTTACAATATCAATATAAACTACATGTACATACATGGAACGATCATGATAAATTTGAATTATGATATATTTGTAATTAAAAAAAAAATAATTAAATCCTATATTAACTAACTTTTTGACGGTTATTAAGGTCGGGTGTTTTTTTAAAACAAAATTGTAACCCACAAAATCAATTAATCCATTACTATAAGTTGAAAAATATAATGCTTAACCATGGGTATGTTGATGTTGAAAAATATTATAACTTTACAAACATGTAAGCATAAAAACTGTACTTTCTTGGGATCTCTGCTTCTACAGAAATATCAAGGGTACCAATCAAATTTATTCAGACTCAATCTTAGAATTGAACTATTGTAAAATCATTAGACAATATACAATTATGGATCTTTGAGGAGGAGGGGTCAATAAAACATCAATTTTTCACACAATAAGCACTTGATCTCCTTTCAAAAAATACATATTCGCTTTATATACATACAAAAAAATATTTAAGGAAGTTTTTGCTGAGATTGGGATCATTTCCATTATGCAATGCCTGTAAATATTTGATCCATCCTAATTAAGGTTAATTATAAAATGTTTTGATCCATGCTTAATTCCCTGTCTCAAAATAATCCTCAAATACATGTACGGTACATGTATTACGAAGTGGCATTCCTAAAGTTGATTAAAAAAAAAATAATTTACAGGGCACATTACATAAGTTTTAAAACATTCCACGGATTTATTACCTCTGGGCCAGTATATGTTAATGGATAACAGGTCTGTTAAATGTTAATCCAGGAAGTGGATATAATTTTTTTTTTTTTAGCAATTTCATGAGTTGCTGCATGCGTGTTTTATTCTTCCAATAATGTGTCTGAAGCCACTAGTCACCTTAGTCATACATTTACTAGTTTCTTCTGAAAAAATATCGACCGAGCCCTCATATGTTTCAGATAGTCATATGTTCCCCAGAGTCAATTTTCACCTTAGTTTAATTTATACCCAAAAATGACATCATTTTTATTCTTTACAACACTGGATATACAGAATATCCCTGTGTCCTTATATACATCTTCAGCGCACAAGTTATTGTATTGTATTGCAAAGGTTTAAATCACACAATTGCTCAAGAGACTGATAAAAAAAGTATTTTTCAGTATTATTTAAAGTCATTTAAATTGCCTAAAATCCTAACTACCGGTATATATATTAAGTAAACACATTATCTAAACTATAGTTTTTTGTCTGGTAATATATGTACTTCTGATTGCGTTTGTTCATGCTAAAATTATCAAATAACTATGCAAATTTTTTTTTAGTATCAAAGCCATGAAACACTATAAATTAAGCGCTTTCTGAAATATAAATGTACTGTAACTAATATAATCATACAAATTATGGAATTGTATTGTGATTAAGTGATGATATGTATACATATATAATGTAATAGTTGAATGGTATAAGTTGAATGAAAGCTTTAAAAACCATTGAAAATATTGTAATTTATATTCATATGGTTATGTCACTTTTATTTTAACTACCGGTATTTTGAATAAATTTGATGATGAATTATACTATTGAAAACATGTGACTCGATCTCATCTTCATTGGTCAAATATGTGGCATCAATTAAGTCAATTTTGTATACAGTATTTACACCTAGAAACTGCATATAATGATGACTTTTCTTAGTATCGTCGATTTTCAATGCTATGTCTGAGGTTAAAAATATTGTGATCTATACACATGCTAAATATATTTAAGTGACAAACAATAGGGGTATTATAGTGTTTAGTGCATGAATGTGATTGTTAGACTATCCATGCAAAACCCATGACACCAGGAATGAGGATGCAACTGTTCATTTTGATCTCTCACTTGTACATGCATCCTAGGCAGATTTTTAATACCAAGCTTCAAAGTTTTATAAAAGGAAAAAAAGGCAAGATAATATCAAAGAGTTTGAAAGTGAAATTAGAATATAACTACGTATACAGTGTATGATTGCTTCTTACTGAAAAGCCATTAGTCCAATCTCAAGACATTATTAGTGTTGCACTTTATATCATTTTTGAAACATTATCCAATATCTTAAGTTAACATTTACCCGTTTAACTTAAGAAGTTTATGCAGATTGCGTTTTTAGTGAAAGTTTAATCAGATACCTCTGGTTTAATGAAATTCGTTTCATTCTCACGTAGGGAAGTACATCTGCAGCTGTATAAGATGCGCTATAAAACATTCAATTCCTTTACCTACCCTTTTCATTCACCTTTCACTCCGTGACGTTTCTCCAACTTGCCATTGATTAGATAAAGTTACATGTGGGTGACAGCTGTAGTAAATGTCAACACGTGTAACTACGCATGCGCAAATGGTAATCGTACTGCAAGCATTTTACGTACAAGTTGTCTTTTTATACACCGCGAATCGTTTTTGGATCAAATTGGTTTCATAACATTAGGTAGATTTTAATAATTTTATCATTTATGGTGATATTTAGAAGCGAAGTATTTGGTTAAACAAGTAATGGAGCTGCAGGACGAGTTTTATAGCAATGCTGAGTATATTGAAACGGTATGTGTGGTTAAACATTATGTGAAAACACAGTTCGAATTATCTCGTCTTTACAGATTTACTCGGAACCCCCCCCCCCCAAAAAAAACCAAAAACTGACAGTTAATGTCAGACAACTTCAATTATTTTACTTGCTGAATTTTTATTACAGGCATCTGGAAATAAAGTGAGCAGACAGTCCGTCCTTTGTGGAAGTCAGAATATAGTAATAAATGGAAAAGTAAGATACAGCTGGGTGGTTAAATTCATAAGCCTACTGCAGTATACATGCTGAATCACAGAGACTTCTTATCCCACACTACCAAATTTCAAAAGATAAAGTACATGTTGAAATAGAATAGTACTGCAGAATTAACGCATATTATATAAACTGAAGAGAGATGTGTCGGATAAGATGCCCCCTTGTCATGGGATTGGCTGTTCGTTCGCCCTAAAACGCGCTCGCCCTTGACGCCGTTCGCTCTAGTTTCTGTTCACCATAGGTCCGTTCGCTCTTGACGCCGTTCGCACTGTGTCCGTTCGCCTTATTTTTATATAGGATTAATTTATATATTTGTTGTGTATTCTGATCAATTTAAACATTATGAAGATATATATCAATTAATGAAAATAATACCACTTCTATAAATAATGACCATTTGACTTACGGTGGCATAACGTTACGAAAACTTGTGAATTGATTTATTTTATCTATTTAATATTACTGAATTTAATTTTCTTATGTATTTATTTTGTAATTATAATAAATTTTACCTCATAATATAACCGTATCATAATTATTAAATTTGTGGTTTTTGACAAGGGACCTATATATCAGAGAGCAGTCTTTGCAAAGTTAAAATAAAAAAAAAAAAACATGTACAGTTGCTGTATATAACATTAAAAAGGATATACCGCTACATGCTTGTCTCCCCACACACAGTTATAAATAAGTATGCAGACTAATTGTGCACCCGCCCGTTATGATTGCTCTGAAAATGCGTCATATTAAATGATAATGGAGCTTTGAATGAAATTACGGCTTCAAATAGAACCAGGTGTAGTTTGTGATTGTTCAAGCTATATAATTCACATAATGTCTTATGTTATTTATCAATAATACGTGTACATATAAATAGCTATCAAACTTAATTTACTCAAGGTATATGTTTATATCAAATGGCGTAATGTATTTTATTTAGAGATCAAAGGGTTGCGTTTCGTAAAATTTTCAAAGATACATTGTAGAATAGGTGATAATCATCAACTAAGCTTCTCAATGAGCCAATTAAGGTCTCAATTTCTTTAATTGTTTAAAAAACACCAAGCGGATCGTTATAAAAACAAGACGACGGTTATCGACAATTAACGGCAATATTAATCTTACAATTATACCAGGTACGTCTTTTTTGATGAAGGAAAAACATAGAATAGACGAATAATTAATAAAAGTTAATAAGTTTTCAGTTATTAAGGTAAATGAAATAACTTATAATGTGGTTTATTAATAAACGAGGAGCGAACGAGGTTTAGGGCGAACGATAATTTGGGCGAATGATAATTAGAGCGAACGGACTTAGAGCGAACGGACTAAGGCGAACATGTGGATAGGGCGAACGAACCCGATACCTTGTCATGGTTGTTGAAATGTATTTTTACAGCACATATCAATATTGTATCATCATTATATCTGACACCTTAGAAACTGAGTTTGCTATGCTTACTGTACATGAAAATTCCATGGAATAAGAAGTATTTAGCTTTCTTTATATCTTTACATATACATGATGTAATATTAGAAAGGAATATATATGATATGGGCCTAAAATGGCCCTAAAATGAACATCATCATTTTACTGTAATTCTTTGTTTTCTTTGTACAGATATATATGTGATGTTTCTACATAATTTTCATTTTGATTCAAGTGCCCACAATTTAGAAATATGACATCGTTAAAACAACCTTTTCCTGCCATTTTTAGCATAAAACAGCTTGTTTTCAAGCATTTTTTCTTTCAGAAAACATAGAGTGCATCCTTGAACAAACAAAATATTTTAATCAGAGATATATCTAGCCAAGACTAAAAAGTGACAGAAAAATTTTCTTTGTTCAAGCATGCGCTCTATATATCCTATTCGTGAAAAGATAAGAAAAATGTCAATTTTTGACTGATTTTGACTTAATTGTAGAAATAGCGTCACTTCTGACGTCATATGCTGCCAGTGAGTGCAAATAAATCAAAAAAATATGTAAAAAATATTTTTTTATATCAACTCTTCTAAACAATAACATAACATTTTATTGCACCCGAAACACTTTAAAAAATGGCAAGTTATGGGGGCCAAATTTAACTCATATCATACATAGTTCTTTACTAAAATTATCTATGTCAGATGACATGATGATTGACATTAATGATAATCTAGTTTGTCTGTTTTTTTTTTTTAATTCCAAATCTTTCTATAATTTTCATTACAGACCATTATTATGACAGATTGTGTAATTCGGGGAGATTTAGCCAATGTTAGAATTGGGAGACACTGTGTTGTCAGTAAAAGGGCTGTGATAAGGCCACCATTTAAGAAGTTTAGTAAAGGGTAAGTTCAATGATAAATCAAACAACAAATGTTGAATTGTATCTTTTATTGAAAAATTATACTATTATCCATGCAGTATCATACTAGTTTTTTTTTTAAAGTATACATACTGTATGTATACTGTAAAAAATACTTTCAATTGTATATCAGAGAATTTTAAAATGGAAGTTTGCAAGAATGTCCTAAGTTGCAAATATTTCTCATTTCAAATGTGTACTAGCTAGTCCTTAAATGGAGTGCATGTATTTATATGTATTTAAGTTTATGGGCAGTTAATGGGCTTTTTTATGATGGTCATTTGTCGTGAACTATATGATTAAAATGCTGGTTAATCAAGAATTAAAGTCACCATGTTTGTAGTCTTAATAACTAGGGATAAAGATACATTGCATTATTTTCCTACAGTGTTGCTTTCTTTCCCCTTCATATTGGAGATCATGTTTTCATTGGAGAGGACTCCATTGTAAATGCAGCACAAGTTGGAAATTATGTTCACATTGGGAAAAACTGTGTTATAGTGAGTAATTTACAGAATATTTATATGAAAGATTCTTAAAATCTCATTTGTATTTCCACTATTTATGAATACTTCTAATGGAAATTGTGCTAGATTGCCCTCAGTATAATAACATTTATTATAAAATTTTCAACCATTAAGTATATATAAGCATGATAAGTAGCCAGTATACTGCAACAATTCATTTATCAATTCTGAACATTAATACTGTAGATTCCTTATTTTATGCGAGTACTTAATTCCGCGATTAAATGATTTACCATCAAATCGCGAGAACATAAAATTGCGAATACCAAAATTTTATCATAGTTTCATTAAGTTTACATGTGTCCCAAAATTGAAAGCAACATTTTAGAATTCGCGAGATGGGCTTCTCGCGATTTTACGCGGATATTTATTCCTCACGTATAATTAGGAATTTACAGTATCATCATTGATCATACCTAACATTAATCCTAACAAACTCTTCAGTAAAATCTGAGTCTCAACTACAGTACCAACTAAAGAAGTGCTCAGCAACAAAATGCTAATCACAATTTTTTTAAAGTTTAAAAAAAAAACTGTAATAACAAGCTAACAAGGTTTGTACATTTACTCAAGTTCATGTACATACAACAAAGACTATTCCTTTGCTTTTGGAATAACATGTATGTATAGCATAGTACATGTAGAATGGAGGATTATTGCAGATGATTATAACCCCTCTGCACAACATACTGTATATTTCAGGGTAGGCGATGTGTGCTGAAGGATTGCTGTGCTATCGCTGATGACACTGTGCTTCCACCAGAGACGGTGGTGCCACCCTTCACAGTGTTTTCAGGCTCTCCAGGTTTGTCGATTTCTCATCATAGAAATAAATAACTCTCACCACATTAAGAGGGCTGGATGGTTGTGGGAATTTTTTGGCTACATTTACCTCTTTTAGACAAAGAGTTATGTATAAAGATAAAGGAAAATGTTCAAATTTTAAAGCTTAAATATATACGTTATTAGAATTTTTTCGATTAAATGATAGTTTATGGCCCAATTTTAATATCATGTTTTAAAGTTTACAGCATATCCGATTGTTGATTGTGGACCATCCAGCCTCCTTAAAGTATAATTACTGCTGAATCCATTGAATTCATGCACGTTGACTTCATTTTAATGGATTTTCTGAGCACCTCAAGCCCTCCAGGTCAATCTCTTTAAAGTCACTCTGTAGTATGGTAGATAACTCCTTCTGCATGAAATTATTATGTCAGACTGCAGAATCATTAGAATCTATGGTGGCATAATTGCCATGAATCTTGTTGGTTTCCTAATCATTTGACCCAAATCATAAACAGATATGAAACATTATACATGTACTCATTTATAACTGATGTAGGTTATTTTATAATGTAATGTAAAGAAATTTGAATTTTGCAAGGGGGGCTGACCCTCCTATCTAGATCCCTGCATGTATAAAACTGAAATAATAGACATTCCACAAAAGTTGGCATTTAATTTTTTTTTAATGATTCAAGGGTATAAGCTCTTAAATTTACCTTGCATTTGTTTTCTTAAGCAAAACTCTCTATTTTGCTTAGAAAGATGTTGCGTCTTAAATGCAAGACATTATGCTATGCAATTATCTTAATTTCTTATCATAAATGTTTGTTAATAACATGAAAGAACCTTATTATCACTGAATTGTATGCTTTTATAGGGCAGTTTACTGAAGAGCTACCAGAATGTACCCAAGATCTGATGGTTGATGTTACCATGAGCTATTACCAGCATTTTAAAGCCACACCTTCCAGTAAGACAAAAGAGAGGAATAAATAGGTAAGCTCTGAAAAGTTACCAGTACTCTGAGATGGATAAAATTAGATGGATTTATTTTTAATTTAATTTGTATTAAGCTGTATATTTGCTTAATTATTTGAAAAAAAACCCCACTTTATTTCAGATTTGGAGACTATGAACAAGGGGGCCATGATCTAGTGCAATATAATTATGTGGATTAATTTATGAAGTGGAGGAAAAGCCGTCAAATATATCGCGTATATCTTATGAACTCTATAACTGCATCATTATCGTGGACACACAAGTGCTTATATATTATGTTTTCTTTTTTGTCTGCCATACATTATGTATGACTTAAATGTATCCAATAAAACGAAAAACAACAGCAACTAAAAGTGTTTCTTTTCAATTTGAAATGATAAAACATTTTATTAAATACTAGTATGAAAAGTGTAAAATTGTCATCGTTATTTGAGTTTTACTCAAATTACTGCAAGGTACATGAAAGCACCTTTGCTTGAAGAGTATAATTTCATAAGATACATGTACATGTACTATCAGAAATCTTGAGCAACTCAAAATGTGAAACAGTACCTGAAAAAAAGTGCTATTGAAAAAGATGGATTATTTGTAATACTGAAAAATCACAAAATTCAAGAGTAATGGCTCTTTCCTATTAAGTAGATCTGACACAATTTTGCAAAACTTAAATGCAACGAATATTCTGTCACCTATTAGATCAGTTCAATGTATGCAAGAAAAGTCTATAGGTCTTAATTATTTTCTTGAGGACCTATATATTAAAACCCAGCTTTAAAAAGGTCAATTTTTGCACCTGCAAGTCCCCAAATCCATACCCTTGAGACATGTTCCGTGACTTTAACACAGCAATGATATAAACATTTGTAAATCAATTTAATTTTCACTGTTTTCACAGTCACACTTTCGTACATCGCAAAAAATATGGGTAATAATATTCAATGAATAAGTCTTTATTACTTATATTTACATAATATTCAGCAATTGTACAATTAGATATTAAAATAGTCATTGATTAAATTTATGAAACTATGCTTTTCAAAATTGATTCATAGTTTTATCTCGAAGACAATGGAAAATGTAAATATAAGGGGTTATCCCCCTTTTTGTCATTCAAACTCTGTTCTAAATATTTGGATGTACATGTAATTAGTGGGTCATTTGAGAAAAGAAAATAAACATGTAATTTTCATGTATAATTATATGACTAAATAAATATGTGTTTTTTCTTCAATGGTGCAGGGATAAATGGTAGGAAGGGTTTCTTGGAGAGAATGGGTGGATGTGTAGTGTGAGACATAACAATTTTTTAGTCATTTTTTAGAAATGAGTTGGTGGGGTTGGTTAATGGGTATGGCCTTGCAGACATTTGAATAAAAATTTTGTTATAGATAAGATGTAAACATTGTAAATTGTTACAGTAAATTTAGCATTTTACGTTTACATGCCAGAAGAGGGTAATGTTTAGATCCTTACATGGTTGTATTATACATTATTACAATAACGTTATCAAGGCTCTTAATTTGCCTTACTTATATGTTATCCTATCCTTCTCATGTGTACCCTGTATCTTTGCCATGAAAGGCTTGAGGATGTAAAACCTCCAAATGTTATATCAAATTATTTTCCATCACAAATCACATAAAATTTATTTTATGAATACACGAACATGGCCAAAAAGCATTTTAAGGTTCACTTAGTTTAACTTGGCACCAGATGAAAACTTGATGAATTTCTCTGGGGAAACCCATTCCATCATAAATCATATATCTTTTTTTTATTATTTAAATCCATTTTATATACATGCATTTCATTTCCTGTGAAATTGCTTCAGGCAAAGAAGATAATTATGAAAAAATGAATTTGCAATAAACCTCATGGATTTAATCTTGCTGTTGTTGCTGAATATTGCATATTTTTTCAATATAGCTTATTCAATAAAATGTTGAGATTGATATCTGTACTGTAGCAATACATTTACCACAACAGAACTAATCTCGGCTCATGTAGCAAATAATTGTTTTTCGTCAATTCAAAATATTCCCTCCCAATCTCAAGTCTTATATATCTGATAAAAACCTTCAATAATATCTCTATAAGAGTGCAAAAATTTAAAATAACAATTAAATTTGCACTGATATATGTCAATACCTGTTGAAATATATACCTGTTATACAACTCCTCCAACACTGTTCAACAATTAATATTATGTACGTTTCCTGTTGACTGGGTTCACTTTATCATTACTATAGTCTCGAAAGTTTAAGGAAAGAAATGGAACATTGCAGAGCATTCCTCTCTACCACAGGCAATTGATTCATAACATATAGACTTATTTACTATAAACAATAGCACAATAAGCATACTTTATGAAATAAGTGCCTGCATGAGGATAGATCTGCATATGAGCAAGATTTTAACTTATTAAAAAGTAAGCACTTTTTTTTTATAAACAATTGCTTCCTTAAACCGAAAAACTTTCATTTCAAGTTCTTTATAATTTCATGATTTACTATCTGACAATAAACTAACATATTTTATGGCAACTATAATTTTAGCTATAACATGATTTGCGACAAGAAATACACACATAGATGATGATATTGCAAACCTAGCTTATTTTTTCTTGCACAGAAACTTAAGTTCAAAACCTAGGTAACATTGACATTTAAATGAATTTATAACTTTATGCAAGTCAATCTTAATAATTAAGAAATTGACTATTGAATAAAGCACTGAATAAATTATACATGTAATCATTTATTGAACATCATTGGTCATTGAGAATCTGCAAAAGCAACACTTGACTATGCAAAATATATGTTACTGTTATCAAAGGATTTCAAAGACTTTATTCTCAGCCATCAAATGGTGAATAGAAGAAAGTTATGATAAAATTATCACAGGAGGAATGTAGAAAGTTCCTTCAAAACAATTAGGAATAAATATGATAAGAAATAGAAGTAACTTGGACCCATGCAGATTTACAACACATACATGTATGACTTTAGTTGTGAAACAAGTCATTTCACTACCTTAGTTTAAAAAATACAGTTGTTTTATGCCTTTGTAAAGATTGGAATGTTCGACATCAGAGGTTAATTGTGTTTGATTCTTTTTTTGACACTCGAACATAAATTACTTATATCCTCCTCAGCACCTGTCAGTCCCTTGAATTCGATCTTATTGATAATCAACTTGTAAAACAGGAAGAACGCCACTAACAAGGTCAAGGTCACAAAAATGACGGCCCTCCCAACGACCACCAGATGACTGGTCTCTCGCTCCATCTCGGTGCACCAGAACCCGTAGAGAGCGATGGTGCAGACAATGCACAGAAGCGTGTAAAACAGGTTGTCAGACCTCGCCTTGGTCAGGCCCTTCTGTACGATCGTCTTGGACTCCAGTAGTAGATCGTATAGCTTATTCTCGTCAGTGGAATCTGGAGATTTTTCCAAATCTGGAATGCACCAAAATAAATTTGATTTCCAGAAATTTTAATGACAGCTCTAAAATCTGATTCTGAAATCCATTTACTTAGTGTGAATATGTTCCATGCAAAAGTTAACTACATATAAACAATTTAACTTTTGATTTTATTTTGGACAGGGTTGAGGGGGTTTGCAGTTGTAGTGCATTTATATTATAATCTAAAAATGCACTACAGCTGCATGCCCCTCCCCCCTATCATTTTTTATTTCATCACAATTGCCATTTTTGTTAGTGTGCAAATTTAGCATGAGACAATTAAACCTACATGTTATACAGTATGATTGGTGAAAAAGCATAGAGAAAAAAGCACCATATATACTAAGTGTTTTTCATGTTTTGTTCATTTTGTCTTCAATTATTTTGATACATTTAAGTCAATACTATCATCAAAACTCCTAGTTTTTGATCAGGAAGATCATTTGTGGCTGGGCACCTTTTTTCCTTTGTACAAGCAGGCGAGCAGCCACTCCTTCATGATCCGAGTAGTTGTAAGGCTTGTGCGGGATTTTACCAAAGTCCAGCTTACAACTGCCCACCTCTACATCCACACCTGAGAAAATAAAACCCAGAATACTGATGGAATAAAACAAGTCTAATTAATTACCTGGAGGTGATAAATCAGTCAATATCAGGTTACCGTATAAGATATAATGAAAACAAGCTGGGTTTGTTGGGTCATTGACCAAAGAATGAGCAACCAAATGAAATATTTGACACATTATATCTCCAATAGCTAACATTAATTATTATAATAAGATGAATGACAATAAATCAAACAGGGCACATTAAATAATAAGGTGAATATACATGTATAATAATTATTAATTTAAATGTAAAATACCATCTGAAATAATTAAATGCACTCAAACTTTGGAAAGGATATATATCAATTGTTGGATATACCAATTATTATGCATTTCATTCATGTTAAAATCAATCAAAGGTTTCAATGTACATGCATGTAGATATCAGTATTTGAACACTGCTAGCTGTGATATAAATGTTATTCATAAATTCATATAAATGTTGTACACAGTCTGAAAAAACTTCCTTTGGTAGTCATTATACTTCAGTTTGCTTAATTAGCTTAAGTATATAGTCTGATAATACAGATAATATATATGTTATTCCCTTGTACACAGTCTGAAAAACCTAACTTTGGTAGTCATTATATATACTCCAGTCTGCTTAATTAGCTTATTTAAGTATAGTCTGATATATTACAGTTAAAACAAGATGGTTGCAGCTTAACTGAAATACATGTACATGTACTTCAGTCCTGAACTGTCTCTAGGCTAGTAAATTAACAAAACAAATAAAGATATCTTAAGGAATTTTTTAAATTATCATATATGCCGGATATATTTTTGTATGTAAAAATAGGCCCCAAACTCTTTGATACATTTTTTCATACAGATCTAGAGCTTTATTTGGCATATATCCAACACAAAGCATACAGTCTATTTATTTGTATCTGGTATATGTATACATGTATCTATGGCAACACCAACTGACCTATATGTACCAGTACATTACTGGACAGGTATATTCATTTATCAGTACTCCGAAAATTAAGGAGCTAGCCTGGATGGTCAACAAATTGGTCATCATCCTACCTCAAATTTTAAGGTATGATTTGTTTAGCTATATATAACTATATAGTAAAGAAAAATCCTATGTTGAACCTTTTAAAATTGGGTATTTTTTTTTTTTTATATTTCTATATAGATTCTTCTTCTGCAGAACGATAGTCTAAAAATGGCCAAGGCCATATCGTACCCTCCTTTACAAACAATTTCATGGAACCCAAATTCTGCCATTATACACACGATACAAATGACTAATCATAGTTTTGATTTTTATCTTAATTAATATGCAGCTGTGTACCTGGGTAGACTTGTCTTTTTAATGTTACCGAATATCAGTGGCCAAGCAAACCTGATATGGAATGTAATTAGTGTTACGCAGTTTTCCTAGGAAAAATTGTTGACATGCATTTTTTGTATACCATAATCCATTTTCTTGATAACTGACCTATTACATAATCATATTAATGATGTTAAAGGCATGGTGAACGATATATCACCACTAAGTATTATAAAAGAAGAAATTTTTATTGTCTTAAAGTGGAAAACCTCCATATTGTGACATACTTGCTATCAAAATAAACAATAAAATCAAGTATAACATTATACAACTGTTTACCCTCAAATTCATAACCTAACAGCTTAGCGCAATAGGTTTTAGCATTAGCTATGAATCTGTAAGTCAAAAGTTTGAATCCTGCTGAGCCTTTATCATTTTTCCCATTCCAAAATTTTTTAAAAACATTTTTTAGGGTCAAATATTGTAAAATTTGAATATTCAAAAAAGATGAAAGTAGTTTGATTACAATGTACTTTTATCCACATCAATATCAATATCAACAGGTGTCTCATACCATCTTAATGCATACACTGTGCACACATGCATAGACAGACAGACAACCAAACGAAATCAATGCCTTTTTATTATGTTCTCCGTAGAAAGCCAACTTAAAATTTGTTTATGTAAGCTATTTTCAAGTGTATCAATTACAGCTTAAAGCTGAAAGATAATGTTCTACTCAGTTTCATTGAAAATTCTGCTGAAATTACCCCATGTAACCTTCAAACCATACACAATGAAACAGCATTGATCTAAAGAGATATTCTCTTTTACATTATAGCTAGTACATGATGTAGGAAATCAAGTGATGTGAAAATTTTTATTGTCTGAGAGCAATTTTCATTACCAAACATATAATAACACAGAGTAATGTGTGTTACAGCAGTAGTAAACTGTACTTCACCTTGGTCTTTCCTGCGTTTAATTGCTTCACTCACCTTCATTGGCCTTGTATAGGAGGTAATCCAACCTTCGCCCCACGGGTTCTAACCGCTGGACATTGTGCGTGCTGAAACTGTTGTCTTTCCTCTCATTAGTGTGTCCTGATTCATTCTCATCATTCTGTGGACAAAGTAATGGAAATAAAGAAGTGAATTGATTCACATTGTCAATTTAGATATTACCAGTATCTGTATTCCCTAGTCTTTTCATTAAATTCAAGGCATATTCTAAATGCTGGCCTGGACTGATTGGCCTGGTCTTGCCTCATATTTGGCCCTACCTCACTTTCGGTCTCAATTTTATAGCTTACTCGCAAAATTTGACCTGACGTAAAAAAAAAAAAATTGGCATCATCTCAAATTAGTCCTCTTCAGACATTAATGGCATCATTTCTTTATCATTAATTTAATTGTCTTACTTTTTCTTCCTTTTTATTAATTTTTTATTGATTTCTGTCTAGGAAACAGCACACTTCCTGGTTTTCCCTATCTATATATTTATGTTTATTGTTAAGAACAAAAATATGACAAAATATGTTTGAATTGTATATATACGAGGGTTGTTAGATTATTTCACAGACATGGTGATTTACGGAAAAATTACTGTGTACTTTGTTGGATGGCGTATGTCTCATTAATTGAGTGACTGTGTCGATTGAAAATAAGCAGGCACGTAGCATCAGGGGGGGCCAGGGGGGCCCACTTTTTCTTGCAGCAACTAATTTTTTAGTATTTACATACAAAAAATTGAATTATCATGGAGTTGCCCCCCCCCCCCCCCCCCCCCCCGACCTATTTGGTAGCATGTAAAAAATTGATATGAAGATAAGGAAATTAGGATTGAAATTGAAGTTATATACTACGCGTACAAAATATAAAAATATCAAAAGCTGACATGCTCTATGAAGCATATCTTATCAATAAGCTGTACATTTTTAATGGTGCATTTTAAAATAAAAAATCTTTACATATTTATCAGAATTTAAATTACAAGTACGTCAAGTTTAAAATGAAAAGTTTCCCTGGTATCGTGCAAATAGTCTGCTCACAATTTAAACTTCTAAGTTTTAAGTCCAAGATAAGAAAGAATATTAAATATAAGGATCATTGGGAAGAGTTGAGGTCAGAAAATCTTGAAAAGCATGCGAATGTGTATTTAAATTGCTCTCCCAAATTACTGATCTTCTAAGTACATGTGTATGATCGAGGGTTAACTTTATGAAAATACAGTTGAAGTTTGGAATCTCGAACACTGATATCTCGAATACAATGGATATGTCAAAGTGATTTATAAGTCTAAACTACTTATTTTTTAAGTATTTTACTCTCAATATCACGTATACTTGGATATCTCGAAGTTTTTAAAAAGTTCCATCTAGATAACAAAGTTTGACTGTAATTTAAATTTTATAAAATTATCACAAAGATATTAAAGAGTTTAACTATTTTTAATGATGAAAACATTATAATTTAAAAAGATCTGCTAATTAAACCATCCTTGGTGTATACAAATACAGTAGTAATTCAACTTCAATATTATCCACTTACACAATTCAAAACCTAAAGTTACATAATTCTAGTTTGGATGACATTTTATAAGGAAAATATAATTACATTGTATTTATATTTATTTCAATATGTCAATGTAATCTGCAGCAAATTATTTCTGGTACACGCACTAGTTTAAGGAGAACAATGCAAGGTTATAACATAGTTTCAATAATTATCAAGGATACATGTACCCGTAATAGCTGACTTAGTACACCTATTAAAATTGTACTGTCCTTTGCAGCCAAATGGTGTAAAATTATCTCCATTTATTGAAATTTCTTTGCACGATATGGTAGTAGCATACAGTTTTTTGTCTTCATTTTTTTTAACAAACAAATGAATTATATAGATTTCTAGGTTCTGCCTTTAATCTTATGATACCACAAAGGGATTAGCAACACAAGGCCTGTTTATCATCAAAAGAAAAGAGATTAACTTATCTTTGATGGCTTATGCATGCTATCAGTATCAAATTACTTCCTGTATCATATTAATCCATTCTGGTACTTTTGTCATGTAGATTCTGTGATTTTGAACATATTGATCAATGCAACTATTGTGGAAAAAACTTACATAAAATGTAAAGGCACTATGTATTGAATTAAAACATTTCATTTTATTGAAAGACAGTTCTTCATACTTTTAGCTTTCAATTTTATAAAAATAAATTGGTTTTCATATTATCAAATGTGAATGATAAATGGTACACATATGCATGTACTTGCTTCCAACTTAACTCTGTGGGAGAAATTTTAGACAAATGAGATTGTTTTCATCTGCCAACAATCCATAAAGCACCTCTCTTCAATGCTAGCATACACAAATCTCTAGCTATTGTTTTTGTTGATAAGAACATTGCATATAAAACCCCTCAGCCTATGAGTCCAAGGGTCACTATTTTAACAATTAAGAATCTATTTTAAAAGAGGATGCTTGCAAAGTAATATCACAAATTGTAGCTTTGTAGTTCTTGAGAAAATTTTTAGACTTTCACCCTATATATTTTTATGATAAATCTGAACCCCTCTTGGGTCCCCAGTATAAGTCCAGGGGTCACAATTTTAACAGATTATAATCTTAACTATATGTTCAAGCTTTGGTGTAAGTATTGGCATTTCTGGTAAAGTGGTTCTTGATCTTTAAAGACATGCACCCTATTTTCACTGTTTCGCAATTATCTCCCCTTTAAAAAGGGTTGTGCCCTTTATTTTTACAATTTAAAATCCTCTTCCCATAAGGATGCTTTGTCTAAAGTTTAGTTACATTTGGCCCATTGGTTTTAGAGAAGAAGTAAGCAGAAAAGTTTATAGATGGACAGACGGACAGACAACAGGTGTTCAGAAAAGCTCACTTAACCTTTGTGTCAGGTGAATTAAAAAAAAATTATTCAATGAATCTGCTCTATCTGCAGTCTGATATTGTCGAAGTAATTCATTTCTTAAACACATCTAGTGATGAAGGTCAAGAAAACAGGGCCAATTTCAACTTCTTTTATTTTCAGTCAAATGTTCAACTTACTTTTGCGAGCCAACAGTCATGTAAGTTTCCATTGGTGACAATCATCTTGTATCCTAGGTCAGTGGGTCGAAGGTTAAAGTCACCCCCAACAATGGCCAAGTCACATGACCCTGATGTATACTTGATGAACTGGCTCATGTCAAATGCCTGCGCCACACGATGGGCAATGTATTCATCCGATTCCATATCATATTCAGCATGCAGCTGAAAGCCAACAAATTAATATTTATGATAAATGAGTAATGAAAATATGAAAAATAATGGTTTTTCTCTGAATTTCATTTCCTCTGGTTTGTTCTACACAGTCTTATCAACTAGCTACATTACATGCATTAAGATTCAACGCCATCAATTATTTTAAGTACAATTCTAAAAGGTCTCATGCAATCTCTGTTATCTGTTATCCTTACAGGGCAACATCTGTAAGGTAATAAAGGGTAGCATACAGGTTATCAAGCACTTGTACAATATTCAATAATAAGTCCATTTGTAAAAATAAAACAGATTCTCTAAAAACAAGGACATATTATTGAATCAAAATTATCAGCATACCCATACTTACATGGGTACAGTATATGTTGATGCTGATTCCCTGGATGGAGACTCTACACATACCCAGGCCCTTCCCACCAAACCAGTCCCCATGCTGAACCTTGTGGAAGTAGCCGTTCAGTGGAAACAGGTGGTAGAACGAGTCCTCTATAGCAAGCTTGGAGAAAACACAGACACCGCTCCCTATGGTCCCACTGCAACGGGACCAAACATCACGAATAACATTTGAATATTAGAAATAAGCAATAACTTAGTACTAGAAACCAATTATTATTGATATACATGAAGGAATCTGAATTCCACTTATGTGCTTGACAGAACTTCCAGCTTACTAAGGAGATTTAGCATAACAACCACCTACAGAGCATTCAGTTAACCATTTTTCCATTTTCATTTATATTAAATTATTAAAAATCCTAGAATGGCATGCAAAAAAATATTAACAGAGGTTGGAAATTTTACTAAACATTTCTTCAAAAGGTGACATATGTTTAATAACAAGAGGCCAATGGGCCTCATCAGTCACCTGAGTAACTGAATTGTGGTTTTTGCAATGAATATTTGTGTGCAATATAATAACAGGGCCAATCATTTTTAGTATTCCAGAATTTTTTAATCCAATGAACTTTCTAAATTCTAAAAAAAAAAATATTAAAAGATTCTAGCATAACATACAGTGGAATAATTGAAAAGATCAGTTAAAATTACACCACCCTGCCCTATATAATCATTAGAGCCCTGCCCTAACACCAGAACCCCTGACCCAGGGCCATGAAATTCACAATTTTGGAAGAGACACTCTTTCTCATCATAACTATGTATTTATAGTTTATCTGCTTAATATACAGGATGAAAGGAGAAGATTTCCAAAGAATCAACGCATTTTCACTATATAATGCCCCCTGAAGGCCCTTGATTGGTGAATAAATAAATATAAATATAATCATTAGAGCCCTGCCCTTATACCAGAACCCCGGACCTAAGGGTCCATGAACCTTACAATTTTGGAAGAGGCATTTTTCCTCATCATTATTATGTACTTAGTTTATCTGCTCAATACACAGGTGCAGAGGTGGAGATTTTTGAAGAATTCATACATTTTCACTATATAATCATCTGAGCTCCACCCTAACACAACAACGCCTGACCCTGGGGCCTTGAACTTCACAATTTTGGAAGAAGCATTCTTCCTTATCAGTACTATGTACTTAGTTAATCTGCTCAATATTCAGGAGCAGAAAAGATTTTTGAAGAATTAATGCACTTTCCCTGTAAAATCATTAGACCCCTGCCCTAACACCGGAATCCCTGACCCAGGGGCCGTGAGATTCCAATCAATTTTGGAAGAGGCAAACTTCCTCCTCATAACTATGTACTTAGTAGCTTTATACCCAGGAGCAGAGGAGAAGATGTTCAAAGAATTAATGTGTTTTCACTATATAATCATAGAGACCCATCCTAACACCAAGACCCCTGACCCAGGGGCCCGGATGATGAACTTAACATTTATTGGAAGAGACACTCTTCTAGTTACTCTTTGAGTTACTCAGGTGACCTAATAAATGCAGAACAATCTTCCTGGCTCAAGCCTTTGATTATCTGAGTTGAAGAACCTTAATTTTTTATTATTTATGAATGATTTCCTTATACAGGTACATGTAAATATTTAAGAGTTTTGGCCCATTGCATCATGGGGTCACTATTTTTCCCAAATTTAAAAGATCAATGAACTCTAAATCAGAACAAGCATTGGTCAAAGAACTATGTTGATTAAGATTTACTGCAAGACAAAACAGAGTGGAATGCTTCCGTTACCTTTGAAAGTAATGACAATATGGCATCACCTTCAGTATGTGTTGCTGCAGAAGTTTATAGTCACTTTCAGCCCATACCTGTTTCAGAGAATCCAAAAAAAAAGATAAGAGGTTAAAAACAATAACAATAAAAGTTACCGCTTCATATCAAATGATTTTAAGGCAATCATATCTGAAACAAAATACTCGTCTTGTAAAAATGCAGCTTAAATTGTACATTTCAAAATTAACTTTTTAATAGTTACATGAATATAATATTTTGTGCTTCAGTATTTGCAATGAACATATCATTTTTACATTTCAGTGCGAGTGCATGGCTACATCAAATGGGCTCTAGCTAATTAAAGCATTGTCTGAACTTGCAGGGTTTTTTGTAAGCAAAGATTTTTTTCCACAAAAATTATTACCTGCTATATAGCTGTATTAGCTTTGTTTTTACATAAGAACCAGAGAAAAAAACTATTATTTTAACCTCTTGCAAGATAACAATGTCAAAATTCCTCTTGGAAATCTCTTCAGCAATAGATAGGAATCGCTCTTTCCTATATTTGCATGCAAATGGCACAGGAACACCCCTGAAAATTTAAAAATAAAATTAATTTAGAAGTTTCATTTCTGCATGTCTGAAGAAGCATGAATTTGTAGCAAAGAAAAATACATGAACATTATAACCTCATCATCAAGTAGATATTGTGACTGAGTAAGTAACATTATTTAGAGTAAATACATAAATTTTAATATTAGCCCAAAGTCATTTAACCAAATTTACCCTTACTTTCAAACAACTCCCTTAGATTAAGTTTTTTCCCATTTTGATGTGTTAATTGTTTTCTTTGTTACTTAATTGGTGCATAAAAGACATGATATCAGACCATATATTCATACTACCATTTTTACTAATGTGTCAGACCAATTAATTCATTGGGGCCAGAAACATGTAGCTCAATTGGTGGTGCACTAGAGAGAAAAATTTCACCGTGACCAGGCGTCCCATATACTTGCAATGTAGCAGCCGCGTCGATTTTAAGTCTGTTAAAAATAATCTGCAGGGGAAAAACGCATTTTTATGCAGTACAAACCTTTTTGAACATGCATAAGTAGCTAGTTAAGTCCACAAAATATCAATTTAATGGGCCGTACCAAGGCATTTTTGTTAATATACACATTTGAATTTGCCTGCCTTTGTCAGAAATCACACTCGGAATTTCTCCGATTTTATCATTAACATAGTGACTGTAAACAGTGAATTTTCAAACGTGATGTTAAATGTGACAGTGATTTTGTTGCAAAAACAGTTAATGTGGTAAAATGGGATTATAAAAGAGCAACATTGTAGGTATTTGAGACCAATCATATGAATATTTAGGCGACATACAATGCAATATTTTTTTTTCATTTGCTACGAAGCAAGTATAGGGGACGAATTCTATTGTTAAACCAGGTCCGTAGGACATCAAAGAGTCTAATGGTGCACCAGACTAGAGATTCAGGAGGCCCACATTTGGATTTGACATTATTACTCCCATCCTGTTACATTTGGTGCCCCAACCATTGGCGACCCATCCTTGGAACAGATAGGTTACCTCCTGCCAGGGTAATGAACTTTGGATGCATATATACAAAGGTCATTTAAAGCTCAACACTACTCGTAAAAGGCATAGTACGCCTATTTTCCTATCATTGCAGCTATTTCTACAACCCTTATTATGTTATATAAGCTGCACACCTTATAACAGTCCAAAGTATTTCGCTGTAGGGTTCTAACCTGTAACCTACATCTTCCGATCTTACATCGCTGTGTTACTCGGTCGCTACGAAATTATTATTCTATGCACTTCCTCTAGGCCAGGAGTATACTGCCATTATATATACATGTGCACCGTCAACAAACAGAAAAAATGTCCATAAAACAAAGCAGCTGGTAAAGATTTGAGTGTAAAGATTTTTTTTAATCAATTCTTAAATATCAAGCACATGTTCAGATGGGACTTTTTATGCTATATCTAGCTTTTATTAAAACGATTCATAAAGTTTCCATTTAACAAATATATATATATACCGTACCAACAATTCAACGTTAACACTTCCAAAGAAAACTGCTTTTCCTCCGCCGACATCTTCAACACTCAGACTGATCACGAGAAGGTCGTCGACGACAAATTCGATACCGGATGTTTATTGTTTTTGTATAAAATCTGGCACTGTGGACGCTTGAAATCCGGAAAACTAATTGTGTGCTCGCGCAGATTTTCCTGGCATGTAAAATATAAAAAAAAACGTTATTAAAAATCTAGGAAAACGATAGATATTTTGGACTAAGAAACATTAGCTAGTCATATTAAAAGTTATATGCTTTCCACTTTTCAGTATTTTTGCTCTTTATGACCAAAGTACCTCTCTCTCTCTCTCTCTCTCTCTCTCTCTCTCTCTCTCTCTCTCTCTCTCTCTCTCTCTCTCTCTCTCTCTCTCTCTCTGGATTTGCAATCAAAGAATGAATAAACCATATAAATTCAAGACTGCAGGGTTTCTCTCAGACCGTGATTTACATGTTAATATGCTATTTGCGGCGTGTAGGCTCTATCACAGTGGACCATTATGACTGGAACTTGGAACTAAAGCGACAAGACTTATTCCGATCATGCACAAAACCTGAACATTTATCAAAGTGTCAGCTTACCGATGGTCTTTCAAAACACGGAATTGTTATTCGTCGCATTCAAATATATGGAATCTTACATTGAGACTTCGTGGCGACAAGTTCAGAATACAAAACATTAATTTACACGATTCCTGACAACTATATATCGATCTTTGAGTTAATTTTACATCGTATCATTCAATGCAAAAGTGATTGCATTTTTTTCCATGTTGAAATATGTTTTCTTTTTCTTATATATATATTTTTTTCATTTAACATCTCTATATTATTACAACATAAGCTGCAACTTTTGTACCAAATGTTAAAATTTCTTACTAATATTCATATATATTTTCTTCATGCACAAAAAGACACCTATACGTACTATTGAAGCTGTGGTTAAATCAAATTATTGCCACCATGTACCAAAATTTTTTTTGCATATATTTCATTGAACTACAGAAATATTTCTTCTAAAACGACTTCACTATTTGATTTATTTTTGTTCATTAAATTACCTGTAAAATTAATCACAACACAACATTTATGCACCAGAATAAAAATTTGAAAATATACAGACAACTCATATTTCAAAAGTAACTTTCTGCGCGCTTAAAATACCACCTTGCAATTTAGAGGAATACAGCGGTTGTGTTTTCTTTTAAAATGTCAGTACATGTGAAAATTGATAAAATGATTCTTTGATCTTTGCTATTTTCATTGGTATTGATCAAAATACTTCTTTACACGAATTTTGTTTATTAGAAGAATATATATAAATTTTTTTTTTGGGGGGGGGGGGGGGGAATGTCATACATGCATTGCACGTGACGATTTTTTTTCTTCAGTTAAATGTCATCATGCAATGTAAAAAATAAATGTGTACTTGAAAGTAAAATGTCAAATGAACATAAATTAACCGAGAAAAAAGATGGTGAGTAAGGGTAATTTCAATATTTTTCATATCATTTGTTTCTATACTCAAATCTTCTACCTTTGAAGTGTCACCACGCATGCAATATGAATGATATGTACCACTTATAAACATGAGCTAGTTCGTGCTAAGAATATTTTTGTCGGACTTGCAAACTTCTAAGAAAAGTATAGAGACATCTTTATATCGACAACCAGAGTTCTTGAAGCAAATTCTTTCTAGTTCTGTCGTTTACTGAAATTCAGTTACATGTTATTTCAGAACCATTTTAACAAGAGCTTGGACTTTGAGTAACAATGTGACGTATGCTTGTCTATTCCAGTGTCGGCCACTCAGCCATGGATTGCTGAAATCAACAAGATTTTTCTGACTTTTGAGCTAAGACTACCCAATCGGTGCATATTTCGCTTGAAACTGCGTCATTTTTAGCTTGTTTTGACTCAAGAATTAGATAGCTACGTCCTACTAAAAGTCCAAGGTCTTGTTAAAATGGTTTTAGTTTAGTCAGGAACACTTCTTATTGTCTGAGTTTATAAATACATGTACATCTACATGTACCTGCTATATAATTTATGTTGTACAATGGAAACCGAATCTAGACGTTGATTTAGTTTGCCTCATCAATAAAAGCATAAAAATGTGATGAAGTTGTCTATTAAAACTAGCATTCGATAACAAGAATTTAATTTGAACAGATTTTGTCGATTATTTAGTAGCTGCAATAATGTAGCCCTCTCCCGATTTTTTCCCAGTAAACATCAGATTTAAAAATCGTAGAGGGCTATATTATTGCAGCTAATCATTTAGATATGCAGTCTCGAATCAGTTCATTGCAGTAAATTTCGCTCAAAAATCATGCAATGGCACAAGAGGTATACATGTGGAACTTTTGTAAAGGTACACCATGGTAGTGATATAGTAATACAGAGACTATGTGAGGAGAAAAGACAAAATTACATGTATCACTCTTTAAAATAACCACATAGGTTTCGTAAAGACGAAGATTAACTAGCCAGACATAATTTCAAATTCCCTAATTTATTTGTCGACGATGGAAATAAAATGAAAGGCGTTGAATTCAAGCTACATACAGTACTAGTCTGTAAGTCAAGCGCAGGGAAAACCTGTATGGACGAGGATCCTGAAATAGTCAGGTAAGTCAGAATTGTACTTCGTCACTTTCATTACATATCATACACATGGAATTCAAAATGTCGTTGACTATATATATTTTGAGAGTAAACCTTTTTATTGAAAAAAAAATCATATCCTGACTTTGCTTTTAATGGTGTCACTTGCAAGCGTTTATTAACAGTCTATTCAGAAAAAAGCACCGTTGGGCTGTTCCTCTGGACATCATACAGGACTATGACTATAATGAGAATATCACACCTTTGTTCGTTAAGAGCCCTTGTCTTTATTCTTTATTAATCTGAATAGAGTATTCAAACAAGGGGGGTGTAGAAAAGGAAGAATTTCGCCCTCTTAACCTTGAGAGACTGAAGTGCCTGAAAATCAATCCGAGTGAACATGGAATGCTAATACACTGTACTTTTATTCTGATTCATGATATTTTACGTTTGGTGCAGATTTCTATGTTTTCAAGCCTCGGTAAAGAGAGCGGTTATCATTAAGGAATCAATGCCGATTCTTGATACACGTACGGACCTTCTGCAAAAGGATACAATATTGGCGACGCAATTATCAAGGAAAAAACGACGCCGACGCGTGATAGAAAACTGAATTGGCTTTTCATAAGGAGAAAGAAAATATTGAATATAATAAGCATAACTGAAGGACAGGTACATATATAGATGGACGAAATACGAAAGCGTGGGTTTAGCTGTTGTTCGTTCGATTTCTCAATTTAAATTATTTGACTTGAACGCAAAAACAGTGCCATATATGTTTCTGAATCGTTCAAACAGGCAAAGAAAGAGAGAAAAAAAACTAGGTTAATTTACAAGTATACCTGTTTGACGTCGTCCTATTATCCAACAAATGTTATTATTAAAAAGAAACAGGTACCATAGTGCAGTACTAGAACGCAGGGTTCTGATGTAGAATTTTAGATCACCGTCGCTTTGGTGTTCTCTACACAGGGGAAGTCCAACAGTTTTGTTCTTTAAGCTACACAGGTTTTCTTGCGTATTTATTACAGAATAAATAATGATATACGTTGTTGACAGGGAACCAGTGGATTGATTTGGACTGAACGACATACGTAAATGGAGCCCGCAACACGCGGACGGTCTGCAGAATCAATGAGGGCATCTCCAATATGTAATCGAAAAAAAAATTGCACACTTAATCGTTTATCATTTGTTATTTTCCAGAAAAACAAATGCCAAATGGCCAAAAAACGTATCTCATAAATAAAGCCAAAAACTGTTCATATTTTGAAAGCAAGTAGCCTCTAATTGAGAATAATTATTCCTTCGAATTGCCTGCAATATCAAAGTGTGTTATGCTGTGACTGAAATATTAAACGGTTGACAAATGAATGGAGTGCACATAAAAGAATATATCGATCCATGCAGTATCAGGATAGACACAGGGAGAGTTCCTTTCTAATCCTCACTCCTCCCCTAGCCAGTGTAGATGCAGCTTCAGCAACTCCAATAACACCGGACCCAGGTGAGTCGGGGAGGGGTGTGAAGGGGATCTTTTAAAAAAACCTTTTGCTTTTTACTTCTGATAAGCCCATGTGCTTGCATACCGACTGTTATACTAACACTCATATAAATTTGTCGTCAGGTCGGTTTTTTTAACAGATGTCGCATTTTAATCTGTTTATCTAGTTATATTTTACTCCTACGACCTTCGTTGTTATTTTTTAATGTTGAGACAACAAACATCGTTATTACGAACTAATTTTATGATCGGTCTGCAGCAAACCCCTTTGGAAATATGTCTCCAGTATGATGGCGTCTCCGCTACCGTCGAAATTTGTTTCCTTCAATTTGCACAAGACATGTCTGTAAACTAAACGGTATTTATATAGGCTAAGTCTTAAAACTGCGCCACGAGAGTATATTAAAGCCGAATATAGGAATATACCTAGACGACTTCTATTTCTTTCAAGAATCAAAGTACTGAAGAACTGACGGGAGTTGATTTTATCGATTATCATTTATTTTAAAATCAATTTATATTGCATGGCAATTAGTTCCTAGTCTGTATTTGAATTAAGCACTTTTTTATACTATGAATTTTTAGACTTTTCCGGCAAGAATTTCAAGAAACTTCATATGGCTCATGTTGTTTAATATATAAAGATAGATCTCAAACTATGTATTAGTAATTGAAACAATTCTAAAAATTGTATGGATCCAAACACTATTGACATGGAACTCTAGTCTCGTTCAAACAGACGCTCGGTTGTCTCCGTTAATCTCTGACAAGCAAGAGAGCCTCTCTGCTTGTCGGAGATTTACGGAGACAGCCGAGCGTTTGGTTAAACGAGACTATTATATAAAATCTGACTATTTTCAAAGTGTTTATAGATAAGTTACCTTGAAAAACAATGCCTCAGCATACATAACATCGAATTTTTCTATCATTTTCAAAACTAAGTATTGTCAGCGGTGATGATTTGTGCTTAGGTCCAAACACTGTTTCACTTTCGGTTTGCCAGAGTAACTGCATGGGAGAGTTGATTAAAATCAACTCCCAAAAATGATGTTAGAAAAAAAATATACTGAAGTAAAAGAAAGGTTAAAGATTTGTAAATATTTGTTACATTTTCACCACGTTGAAAATTGCAGGACACTGGATACTTATGACTGTTTCCACAACCACATATGCATGATCTGTTCACTTTCAAGTGTCTCTCTAGCTTTCCTTGATGAACAGATAGTAAAACAGACAGATACATGTACTACACCTTTAAAAAAAATCAATTATTGAGCCATTGTGGGATGGTTTTAAAAGCTCTTTTTGTAATCTATAAATCAAGTTGGCTCTCATTATGTGGCCGTATGCCGTAATGCTGCATATGTTACAGATAGTCTCTGCATAGTTCAAAGCTGCAAAATTGTCATGCCTTAGTTATTTTCATGATATCTAAAATGTATTTTTAAAAATGAAAGATATTTTTCTTTTGAAAAAGTACAAGGTATTTATTTCATTTTGTGATCAAATCTGGCCCTATGTTACTACATTCACATACATGTAGTATTCTAGACTTAATGAAGTATTCATTTGCTGTTGGTTTCAAATGAAAAGTACACTAATCTATAAAATCTGGAAATTAAATGCTATTCAATGGATTCAGGATACCTTCATTTGCATAAATGTCAAATTGTTACAACATACTTCAATTAGTTGGGCTCACAACGTATTTCAAGGAGTTGTATTGGAGACTTAACAATGGAACACCTTAATGTACAACGAGTAACTACAATTGTTTTGTTTATTGAATTGCCTCACGAATTCCCTTTGAAACAAGCCTTGAATGTTAGTATGGAAATATTATAATAATCTTTTGATCTTTTAGTATGTTGTTTGTTAGACAAAGTTGAATGGAAACAAATGCCTAGAGCAGAATCACCATCATGTCTTTAAAACTGTCAATCAATATTATCATCATTATTATTAACGAAGATAATCTAAATGCGGTGAATATTCGTTGTTATAAAACATGTAATAGCAACCTTTGCAAATTAAAATATACGGCATTATCTATAAGTGTTAATTTTAGTTAGTTGTTTTCACCAGGAGGAAAAACTGTAAGTCATGGAGGAGAAGGGAGACCAAAGAATACTGTTGTGCATTACAAAACATTGGTAATTGGTTACAAAATGAAATGCTCCCTTTGTTTTAGTACTCTGTGCCATCTTTGACCTCGTTTTCGATATCCTCCCACTCCGCAACGTAAAACGGAAAGTGTACAAAAAATATATTGGCCAGTAAACTTGACAATCATCTGTGAAAGCCCCCAATTGTAATGGGTTCCCTTTAGAGCAATTGAAACTGCAAACAAGTGCACGAAATAAAATTAATGTGTAAATGGCTGCAATAAAAAAATATCGATTTGTAGAGGGACTGCAGCGGGGGAAATGTCAGTGGAACAGTGTCATTTAATGGCGGGAGCGCTCTGTTTCCTGCGTTTGATTTACCATTCTCTTAGATCTCGCGGCTTTAAACTGAACATTCGAGGTGTTTGTCCTGGCGCTGGAAGGCAGCTTCTCGTTCCCGCCAGAACTACTGTCGTCTGCTGAAGCAATTAACAACAGGACATATATCTTGACAAGCTGTATTAAAATGAGATGTACAATTGATAATGTAATATTTGCATTCTATATGGCTAATGGATTGAGACCTCTTGACAACAATAAGGTTCCCATCAACTACACAAAATCATTTCCTTTCCCCCAAGAAATAGTTGACAAACTCTTGGGAAAATATATATGTAAGCCATGGGATCAACATGAGCATAGATACATTATTCCACGGGTCCTTGTCAGCGTTTCTATCATCGATTTGGAAATCCTTAAATTAAGATGACCAAGCATGTCCAAATGTAGCTGCAGATCTGTAGCTCTCTGGTTGAAAAAATTCGGATAGACAAACCAGAGAGCTACAGTTCCAAGCGTTGTAAAAACCTCCGATTTACGCCGCCGTTTTTGTGTCGCTCGCTTCGGGAATTATATCCGACTTTAAAAGCATTCAACCGCCTAAAAAATTGGATTTATTAATTAAACATATAGTTTACCCTAACTCTGCTAACTTTGTTTTCCTTTCAATGGTTCACAACGGCCATCCTTCGCCTTGGAATGTCATCGTTTTAAAAAACTCGCCTTATGACAACCATGTTTACCTAGTAGCGAGATCTCGGGTGCGTCGATTTACCCAAATGGACCCAAATTCAAGCAGAAAACAATTATAATAAAATCCTAATAATTTAGGGAAATTTGGAAAACTAAAAGCCGAAGGTCCAAAACAATAATTAAAATTATTTCAGTATATCTTTAAAAATTGTTTTTGAAAAATAAAGATGAGCATTTTATCTCGATTTGTAAAAGTATATAATGTATGTAATTATATTCAAATAATATAAATACATATATTATATAAAAATAAAACAACTTTTTAAAATAATTTTAATTATTGTTATGGACCTTTGGCTTTTATTTTTCCAAATTTCCCTAAATTATTAGGATTTTATTATAATTGTTTTCCGCTTGAATTTGGGTCCATTTGGGTAAATCGACGCACCCGAGATCTCGCTACTAGGTAAACATGGTTGTCATAAGGCGAGTTTTTTAAAACGATGACATTCCAAGGCGAAGGATGGCCGTTGTGAACCATTGAAAGGAAAACAAAGTTAGCAGAGTTAGGGTAAACTATATGTTTAATTAATAAATCCAATTTTTTAGGCGGTTGAATGCTTTTAAAGTCGGATATAATTCCCGAAGCGAGCGACACAAAAACGGCGGCGTAAATCGGAGGTTTTTACAACGCTTGGAACTGTAGCTCTCTGGTTTGTCTATCCGAATTTTTTCAACCAGAGAGCTACAGATCTGCAGCTAGTCCAAATGAATAAAAAACACATATTTTTTGTTGTTGTTCCCCAAGGCCAATAGATTTCAAGTGCGCCGTCTTTCAGATGAAAACTTAACACGGAGGTTCCGTGTCACGTTAAGCCAAAAAATAAAATGGCGATATAGGCCGTTCTATGGTATCAAAGTTTCATGGATAGGACTAACAATAACAATATCAACATCAATCAAATAAATTCATAAAACTCCCCAAGTAGGAAGAAAGGGTAGATAATTGTACACTTGTCTAGGTGACAGTGAAAATTTACAGATACTGATTGAAACAATTTACCAGAGGTATAATAAGTTGATGATGAAACAGATAGATAATTGTTTGTATGCTTTCTTTGTCTTTGTTTAGTGGTTGGTTGGTTTTTTGTTCTGTTCGATTGGTGCGAAAGTTTTAATAATAGCTCCCACAATACCTTGATACTTTCAACCGGATTTACCATTCTAACGAACCATTCAGAAAATATAATATTACTGTGGCACACCTGTATATCACTTGTATATCACCCATCCTGCACCCTCGTCCATTTGTCATATGATGAGTCGAGGGATACTCTATAGCACTTTGTTTAGAGTAACAATGCCAATCTGTATAAATTATGGAAAACAAAGCGTAACCCGACACAGAAGCATTGTGAGTCCCAGGAATTATCTCTCCATCTCTGAACAAGCCATTATTTCCGTTTAAGGCATTGTGCTATCAATTGCTTAAGTGTAATCGCTCGATATATTCAAAGAACAAAAATCACTTCGTATTTTCAATTTTATTCATTCAAATAAAAAAAATTATTCTAGTTTTTTTTTGAATGTTTAAAAAGGAAAAGATAAGAAATGTAACTTTTGAAAACTGAATATGTAAATATTTTTTTTCCAATTTATGCTTTGTCATTCAGAGCGATTCAAAAATCAATTTAAGTAATTTGTGGGTGGCTTTCGAATTCATTTTCTCTTGGGCTTCGTGTCTCATATACACATACCACAGGTCCATGATGAAAAAAGTAATAATCATTAAAAACACATGATTTCTGCAATTTAACAACACATGCATCGAGGGAGAGAGATTTATGCGCAGCATTTAGCCACAAAAGTTACCAATTCACAAAGAAGCTTGTGTGACCCAATCTTTATCAGAGGAATTCATTGACTCTCTCTCTCTCTCTCTCTCTCTCTCTCTCTCTCTCTCTCTCTCTCCAAACAGCACGCTAGACACTGCCGCTGGTGAGCGCATTTGTCCTTGTAATGTGTTTTATTATTCCCTGAGATTTTCCCTTACTGGGATAATGAAGCTAGTTACCGAGATAATGAGCGCTCTCTTCTCGCTGTTGTCTCCAACCTAGAATGCTTTCACATGTATCACGCGCCTTAAGGCCCCTAAATCTAGCCCAATCTATCTCGTAATGAATACATTCTCTATATCGAATAGTAGAATAATTAGAAGAATAGTTGACACTTTATTTTGACGTAGAACCAAAGCATTTTTCACGACGCCTTTTGAAACAAGGTTTTTGGAGTTGATTGCGTTGCAAAAGGATATTTTTAGGTTGGTTTTTTGTTGTTGTACTAACCTTATATAAAGAAGATGGGGGAATAAGATGGCGCAACTGCCCATTTGGTTTAGTCGTAAAATACAATTTCAAATTTAACATTTTTTTGCAATTAAATATATTTTATATGTTATAATACAAGTTTACAAAAAGGTAATTTCTAACTATATTTAGTTTGAAATATTTCAAAAAAACAATAAGAAAGAAATAATAAATCCTAACGTTTTGGTGGTATCGAACCCACAACCTAAAAACCTATGATCTATAAAGTTACCTAATGTCTGGTGCTCTAACCACTGAGCCATTTCATTCACAACAAAGTGCGTTGTTTAAATGCTTAATGAGACGTTTGCAACGAATTTACGGACTTGTATTATTTTTCTTAAACGTTCAATTGTTGGGCTACAAAATGACATTTTAAAAGTTTTTGTTGATTAAAATCAGTTTTAATTCCATTAAACCGCACTTAGACTATGACAAAAATATGGAGCTCAGACCCACTCTATAAAAGAAAAGGCATTGAAGTTATAAAAATGACACTATTTGGAGGTTTTGACACGCATACGCCAGTTTGAGTCAACCTATTTCAAGTATATAAAATATTTAAAGGTTACAGACCCATGTAACTCTATATATACATTGTTGTTAATTATCTTAAAAAAATTATTAGATTTAATGATCTTTAATTTTGCAGTCTCTAATTTTTCCTCATAAGGGCATTTTACACGCCTTATTCACCCATCTTCTTTTTAAAAAAGGTACTTATAGTACAGTTTAAAAAAAAAAACAGTATTATGAAAAAAAAAGTGAAAATTGCACAAATGTAAAAGACCCCATTTACACCATTGTCATTGTTGTCGTCGAAGTCGTCGTTTTACAAAAAATATCTTTCAAACATTTTAAGCAATTCTCTATTTGTGAGTAAAAAAAATTAATTGAAGTTCAAAATAAAATAGACAACCGCTTGGTTCCTTTTCATAAACTATTTTTTTAAACATACATACGACTATAAGGACTATACAAACATGTTTAGATGAAACAGAGAATGCATTTACCATCCTACTTTACCATTCGTCATCATGATAAAACAGGAAATCAGGTTTAGCACCTCACTTCCCCTTGAGTTATTATATACCTAGATGATTAATAAACAGGTTATTACAGACCTGTCCAATTAATTAAGCAAGGAAGGGGGTAAAACAATAGAGATTAAGGGGATGTGTCCTGCGTGTTCACTAAATGAACGCTTCGGACTTCGCAGGTCGATCGCGTCATTACAAGGGTACCAGAGAGGCCGTTCAGTTAAGCTTTTAATCATTAATGACGCAATCCTGTAGAACTAGGGTAGAAGGATTTTCGATCAGGTTGGATACTGAAGCGACCGCTGAGAGAGAGAGAGAGAGAGAGAGAGAGAGAGAGAGAGAGAGAGAGAGAGAGAGAGAGAGAGAGAGATACGCAGTCACTCCTCACTGCTTTTCGACGTACTGTAGTTTGTTATCCTGCCATTACTGCAAGCTAGAGAGAAAATGACATATAACAAAGAAAAGATGTCTGAAAAACAAAGGAATTCATCACAATCAACAATGCATTTTCCTTTTGTAGATACAACTGTAAATTTATTAGAAATCAAGATATAGAGCTAGAAGGTATTTTGAAGATCCAATGCCAATAGATAACAAGCTGATAGCGCTATTAAACGTTGGGTGACGCGCAACATGTTGTATGACTTAAAAAATGAAGATAGTGGGTTTCAAACATTTAAATAGACTGTGCGGAAAACCTGTTGTGTGTGATTTTTGACCTCGCTTTAATTGGTTCTTAATGAAACTCTACCCGTTTGTCCCTGATTAGTGACACAGCGATAATTGTCTTTCATTTCTTTGTCCTATCATGAAGTGACCGATTTCATGTGTTTTTTACGGCATGAATCAATGTTAAATTTGGTTTGTAAAAGAAACCAGACGAAAAATCGATGTAGTTTTGATGAGTAAATAATTCTAAACACAGGAAATGTAGAGTTTAAAACAGGGTGAGGAGGCCATGACCACGTGACTTTTAAAACGCGACTACAAAAAAGGTTTATTATGCTGTAGCGACACTCACAATCGAATCGATTAAAACTTGTCATTTGTTCTCTTTGTTGTTTTTATTTGCATATTCTATATTTGGTTACATTTTGTGTTAATATAAATATAAAAGAAGTCTACATCCGCATTGCGTCAAGTGTTACAGCGCGTTTAATTGCGCCTAAGATTTTGTTTTGTTGTTAATATTATTAAAAACACTCCAGAATTTTGATTTTTAACAGTAGCATTCAGCTTAATTACATTTTTTCCATTAGTATAATTAACATATATCTAAAAAAGAAATATTATGATAATAAAATTCATGGAAGAGCTCAATACAATAAAATATCGATGTGGTTCAAAATTCATTTAATAATCTTCCATTCTATAAACGATTCCCGTGTTAATGATAACAAATCTTACACTGTACATAATTCGTAAAATCACAAAACTTTCATGTCGTGAGGTAAATCGATACTTTCAGCATATTCTACTCCGTAGTAAAGACGTTCCCACCACTGACAGAGATTCCCTTTTTTATTTCTTGCTCCATTTCTCCACAGTTTCCTGAAACTGATACTAGTATGTCAGTAAGCGTATCGTCGCTGGACAAAACGTTTCTCTTCTTTTTGACCTCCGCGGAAAGGTTAAGAAATGATCAAGCAAGGATCATATGACGCGATTGGAGTACATGTAGTCCTGTTGTAACGTCATATTTCTTCTCAAGCTTAGTATATATGAAGATCAAAGGACCACCAGGTAACACTCTTCTAACAAAATTTTCAGCTACGGACTACTTTTGTTCCATATTTATTATGTACATGTAGTTTTTCTACACAGTGGAATTGATTGGAAAATGAAAAAAAAAGTCGTGGCCGTCTTCGGTCAATTTTAAAATGTACAAATATTTTGACGTTATGAGCTGTTCAATCAGTTTAAACTTAATATTTTCTAATACATTTAATTCATGCAAATAAAATTTTCTTTTTATCAGCGAACCGTAAATATAATCAAAATAAATGTATATACTGAATAATTATAAGCACTCTTAACTAAATTCAGACTTATTTTCTTGTGTTTGTATAAATATTTGCTTAGAATTTATGTGAATATTTTAAACAAAAAGAGACTTTTGCAGATATTCTTCATAACAACGAAGATCTATTATATTAAAGCTTTACTGTTTTGCAAATGTTATAGGGCGACGAATTCAAAAATACTGAATATTTTTTTAATTTACAAAAAGCCATTCTCCCTTATATTATATACACATTGTACGTCAGTCAATCTAGCCGTTCTCGATTCGGAGCAAACTTTCCAATACTCCTATATTTCCCGAGTGTCACTTGTAGGGTCAAAATCATATCAATTATGTATCTGAACTCTCGTGTTTATAGACAGATGATACAAGGTTTAACAGCGTATTACTCTCTATACATCATCAAACTATCGATAAATCCAACGATTTGTTTGTAATCTCTCAGTAACCCCGTATTAGTCCTCGATGCACAAAACTCCCACTAATTCTCCTTATTTCAATAGAAAAAAAAACAACAAATATACCCCCCCCCCATAAAAAAAAAAAAAAATTAAATTTGAAATATGTTATTTCATCGTGTAAACTCCTGTATGATTTTCAACAGTATTACTGTCATGATAACTTAGAAACCAATAAAAACTTGTAATTTTTAAGGTAAAATAAGTGAGTTTTAAGATGACTTCATCAACAGAATTTCATTGAAATCAGAAAGGTCGTGTTGCTTTATCATTATTAAAGAACAAAATAGGAAACTTGGAGGTGTCAATCTGAAAAGTACTGTACATGATTTTAAAAATACAATCGACGTATTTAAAATTTCAAAAAAATACAGTATATAGATATTTGAAAACTTTACTTACAGGTATAAATGTAAAAAAAAAAAAATAGCAAAACCCTAGCTTGTTTCAAACTAATTACTTGCAAATCAATAGCTAACGCTTTAACCTATTGTGCAATACTGTTGAATATCAGAAATCGGAGGAAAATATGTTCATGTAGGCCCTTATTTAATTTCATTAGTTATTTCGAAAGAAAATACGTCACGATATGCAGATGTCACACGCCACCTTGACGAACTGTTTCCTCTTTTAATGATATACGTTCATATGGTTTTGTTTTTTTTGTTTTTTTTTTAAATATTTCTTTGTATCATTTATTAGCGTTTGCTTCATTTTGTTTATTTAAAACCATTCTTGGAATATATCATGAGGTGATCAAATACGGCTGGGTTGATCAAATCTATCAGAAAGCCCGAAAGATTCCTTATTACTTGTATAATTTTCAGCAATATAATTGTGCTATGAAATATTGAAATAGTCAATGATGAATTGTATTGAATTATATGTTACAAAATCGATTCGAAGTGTTATCACAGACAAAGACACCGGCAACTGTAAATATAGTACATGTATAATGCTTTGAAAGAATTATATCGTTAGTTGTTTTGAAAACGTAATAACACATGCAACAGCAAGTGCTCCCCAGAATAACAATTTAATTTATTGAATTGAAGTATTATCTTGAATGTTTGGTCAAATATCATTGCAAGGAGGTAGAACTAACAAACCAACAAACAAGAGTTTGGACTTTGGGTAGTTGTGTCAAACAGCAATGTGACGTAAGCCTGTCTATTTCATTGCTGGTCACTCAGCCATTGCTCTTTGAAATTAACAAGATTTGTCTGACTACGCAATCGGTGCATGTTTCGCTTGAAATCGCGTCATTTTCAACTTGTTTTGACGAAAGAAATAGGTAGCGTCGTCCAACCGAATGTCCAAGGTCTTGTTAAAATGGTTCTAAATATACTTCGAATTTAGACCTCAACACAATATGCCCTTGTCATTAAAGTGGATTAGAAGTCAGTAATTCAGTGGCATGTGCCATCGCACGGATATGGATGGATACGTTTTCATAGGCTTACCTTTTCGATGGTCAGTTCCGAAATGTTTAGCGTACTTTTTTTCCCTTCTGTTTTTAAAGTATCTTGTTAATTATCTTGGTTCGTAGTTCTACAACAACGAATAAATATCGGAATTTTTGTTGAGTTTAAGTGATCGGCAATAATGGGTACTCGGCAATAATGGGTAATCGTACGTTAGCATATTTAATTCAGCGAAAAGCAAAATCATTGTGTTCTGTTGCGTTCCATTGTTACTTAAAATCTTGCAAAATAACTGTCTTCCCGTTGACTTTTCCATTTGAGAGAGTCAGTGAAGGCATAAACTAGCAGTTAACGAGATATCTTAAAATACATACAAATTCTCTAATTTTAAACCTTCTACCATAAATAGCATCACTGAGGGTTAAAAATGGACGAGGAGATTATTTTTGTATGTTATCAACGGATCTGTAGCTAATTAGAAGAATCCTTGTTATCAGAGACTCTTGATGACTTCTAAACATCAATGGGTTACTGAGTCGTCGAGGTGGTGGTATTAAGGAATCTTTGTGAATATATAGAACCAATACAGAACAAAAGGGCTGTAATGGCGAATTCAACTCATCAATCGCTGAAGACGTGGCTAAACAGCCTTTGATGTTCTCGACTTATTAACTATAGGTACATTAGTACATGTCTGAATGAAATATTCATACTTTTTGTCTGACATTGGCGTTGATAATTGCTTAGGTCAAATGCCGGACACTATTTTGTAGGCGATTCAATTAATGATGTTCTACGGTAAAGTTTTTATGATTTTGACCACGATGTATGCGCATGTATCTTACACATGTCCAGTTAGTGGTCATTGCGTTGTTTCCTACATGTATGTACAGTATTCATCGTGATCGTCTAATCATAAGTTGAAATACCTGCATCACCAGAAACTAATCTTGGATATGGACACAGATATTTGATTTCTATTTCTCATATCAATGTTCTCTAGTAGAAAATAACCAACTATTATATTGCGTTTGAAAAGAAAAAAAATTAATCAGGTTCATGTCTACGCTGTTAGTGAAATTTAATACAGTTAGCTGCTGCAAAAGAACAAGGAAAACCTCGGAAGTGAAACTCCGTGATAGAGTAAAGAAAATGGCTATCTCTCTTCAGCGGCAGTCATAATGACGTCACGGGACAATGAGATAACTAGGACCGACATCAAATAAAATAAAGATTTGAGAGAAAGAAAGCTAATTGAAAAATCCATACTGCTCCAACTAGTCTTGTATGATTTGTATTATTTATTACAGAGCTCTTTAGATCAACAACCAAAAATATTAATATTGCATGCTATTTAGATACTGCTTGTGGAGACTGAAGGAGATAACGGGATTGTGTTACAAGCATGAGTATAGTAACGTTACCTCCCCCACCTTGCGTTGAGAGATAATTATAAATGTATCATGCCGATGATGGAGCCGCCATCGATCCATAGATATCGATCGCGGGGCAGATGTCCTTGATTTGTGATCGGTTTCACGTCTAATCAGGGATCACCTGGAATTTCTGAGCCCATCGATGACTTTCGTTATCTACCATTCTAGCTTAAAGAGAACTGTAACCATGTTATTACAGGTTTTCTTCCTCTAAGACCTTATCGTTTTTATTCAATACCCCCCAAAAAAAGACAAATCGGGTACAAAATCAACACTGCTTATTGGTGTATTGTAGACGCTAGTAATGATAGATCGTCTTCTTCTTTTTTTATTATTTAGAAGACAAAACTCCAGCGAGATGTTGTCACCAAGCGGAAAGAAAACATCGATAGCACAGGATTGCAGATGCTGTCGTTAAACGGATAGCGAGTGCCAAATAGCTGCAGGTCGCCGTTGTACTGGCATCGAAAATGTGATTTACTGATTTGGGGTGTCAATCACTGGATATAGACTCCTCTTCATCTTCCTAGGTGATTAGCTTTACAACACGTTGACAAAAGCACTGGATCTCTCCACATTCATTCCCGCAGTGATGAGGAAGTCGTCGGGGCACGCGTGGTTTATCACTGAATAATGACTGAATACAGCGGCAGGTTTTAATCGTAGTGTATACAATTCCGGTTTTCACTTTGTCCATGTGCTTGTGATTTTTTATTAAATTTTTTTGGTATTTGCGACAATTGGGAATATGACGAATAGAAAAGGATTTATGGTTCAGCAAAATACGTTTTTGGATACGATTGCAACCCGATTTGACGGCACACGTAAGTTTCACTTTTTTTTCATGCTGTGAATGTAAAAAAAGATTAGAAATTTTACTTTAAATGTTCATATTGTTTAATCAGCAATGACAAACGTTTTGTTCTCCTACATTCTATATTTAAAATGATGGTGTTAAAGTTTCTTCGCAAATTGGAGGAAAATTGTCGCCTTGGACTAACACATTAACATTGTCTTTAGTAATGCTTCTCACTTCGATTTCCCGACGGATTCCCAGCAATAAACTAAATGTGCTATATTGGAGGCAGAGCTAGATTTCCCAATGTGAAGATACACCCTAGGCAATCAAAGCTGTCGATACACATTATTGTACATTAAGGGCCACTTTGTTGCATATTGCATGAGAAACAGTGAGCATATACGACCTGTATATGTAATGATAAACGTATGCAATTTTCTCGAAATAGTTCCTCGCGCTGGTCAAGGGCTTTATCGTGATAGGACATGCAAATGAAGTGATTACGAGATTTTTTCTTTGGACACGAATCTAACCAGATGGTCACGCTGTTCTGTATTGTGTTGAGGGTGTCCTACTGAGATAATAGTTCGGGGGGGGGGGGTTAGTTAGTCAATAACGACTTATGTAATTGAGGTCTAGCAGGTTGGTTGTCGATAACCTTTTCTCAAATTATCTGCAGACTGATTAACAGTCACTTGAATGATTCCATTAAAAGTGTATTGGATTTATTTAGTGACACAATATGTGGACATACCATGATTCAGATCAAATAATTAACGAGCTTAATTTAGAACACGGGTGTTATTTTTATGATCGCATTACTTGTTTACTAATGTTCGCATGGATTTATGTTTATGTCAATAATAGATGTCATTATTGGAATATTCAGTTAGTAGTCAATTTATAATTTATACTTGTTTTTAATGGGTAAAGATGCTCGCAGTGTTTACTAAAAACCAGTCTGATTAAATTTACTTAGTACGATAAAAAATTAAGTAGCATTTCTTATACCTCAAATATACTTGAGTGTGGAACAGAAAAAGCGTGTTCAATTTTTTGCGACAGAAACTCAAATTTTAGAAAAGTTTGCTTTTAAATTGCAATGAAACCGAACCTTCCATTAAGTGCTGACAACAAGCCACAAGTTTGGTTAATTTCCACGTTATGGAATAATTGACTTTTTGTGCCACATGTTAATCATATCATAAATAACTTTGGAGTTCTAAGCAAACAACTGCTAAAAGGTTTGCAATGCTTAGCATGCCCAAAACCAAGTAAATCGGGCGATCCGTGGTGATGGCTATCGGAAATCAAATCAACTTGCAATCTCATTGCATAACGGTGATTAATTCGTTTAATTTACTGCAACACGGGAAGTAGTGTAACCATATGACCAATTAATTTGTATTTCCTACACGGTAAGGATGCAAAGTATGCAGTTTTTAAGAATTAATAATGCATATATAAAATATAGATCATATAAAATTTATCATAAAAAAACACTCCTCCCGAAATACCACCCCTGAACCTCCTCGCCCGAAACAAAACAAAACAAAAACGAAGGAAAGCGAAAGAAAAAGTTTATAAACACAAATAATAAATAGAAAATTTCAAATCGAAGAAAACATATAACATTGTAAATCAATTTTAAAAATGCCAAATGTAATTTGTTAAGCTAGTCAACGTCTTTTAGCAAACTGCTATTTCTGGACATAGCAACTGCAATATATAACGCAATTTTCACAACAAAAAAAACCATCGTAAGCTTCCTATACAGATGTATTTTTCCATTATTATTTTTTGGGGGGTGGGTGGGGGTACTTTCATCAGTTAAATTTGGGGAGTTTACATGTGCACGCAACTGGTGCTTGTATAATTTATCAATCAATAGGATTTTTTTCATAAAAGATAGGCGTTGAAAATTGCGAAATAGAGCGAGTTTCATTTTAATACGTATTGTTTAGTACATATTTTAGTTTACACGTCGCAAATAATCATAGAAATGAATAAATGATTCAATATCTCATATAATCATTAATACATAATGTATAACTAGCCTGAGCCAGTGGCTTAAATGTCATTGAGCTTTTTCGATAACAGTTTGTTGGTCCTATGTTGTCGTTCGTTAGGTCCATTTCAACCAAACGTATTCCAGAGGACATGTATCTTTCAAGTTTGTTTGATATGCTTAAATAAAACCTTTAATGGAAAAATTCTTCTACATGGAATGAAGGCTACAACACAAAAATTGTTTATGAAGTAAGCTAATATGAAGTGTTTGGGGTTTTTTTTTCTTCTTAAAAAATCTCACTTTTTCATTTTTTTGGTGTCCAACTATGATAATATGTCTGTTAAATATATATTTTTGATTCAAACATGATTTCCGTATTTGGTTATACTTTAAAGCTCTGTAGTTACTTAGTATCTAGTAATCGCTAGTAATCGCTGGTTTGGTCACAATAAGACATTGTTTTTAGGCTATCGGTTTGGCCTTTTGGTGACTTAACCCTTTCGAATGTACATTGTAGTAGTTTGCTTCTCCGTTTAGTTTTGTTGAAATAGTATAATCTGTTGCTTTGTAGACATATAAATCTTTGTGAAAAACTGTCTTCTTTAGACTTCTAGGTTAATTTTATATAATCATCTCAAAATGAATGCTGTTCAAAGAATATCATTCAGCGTGTGGTATGTGTAGCATTATGTTTCAAAATTAAATCTTTCTTCTTGAAAGTTGTTTGTCTTTCTAGACGTGGAATTAGATACTGGGGAGGCAAGCAATTCAAATATCCCGGTTATTTATTGGTCTACAGTTTCGATAGAAGCTAGCTATAAGGCTACTGTTGAAAGATGATCAAAGCACCCCTATATTAAAAACCTCTACCATTTACATAGTCCAAGGCCAGTTTTAACAAATAAACTTTTCCCAATGGGCTGGAGAAAATGAATTGAGGTACATTGCTCCTCCTTTTCAAACACATCAATCAAAATATCCAACATCTGATGTAAATGTAGAAAACGAAACGTAGTAAATATAATCTAAAGTGAACTTCTGTGGTTTTCAATGCTAATAGAATATATTCAATTAAGCAGGTCTCATTTAGAGGGCGTGTATTCTAAATTGGCAAAACCATTTGCTTCCAGACTCAACACCAATCAACTCATCAATCGGTTCATGTTTTTCCTTCTTTTTTGACTGTTTTGACAACAGTCAAAAAGACGAAAAACACGAACTCACATCTAATGCATGAAAAGGTTCAATGTATGATTCTCATAATTATCCAAATAAAAGATAAATACTATCAAACAAATTATTTTGGCTTCGTGTATTATCATAACATTATGTTCGTAAGGTCAGCTTTTCCTTGAGAAGTCAATTTGATTTAATTTGTTCATTTAAACCACCCATACAACGGCAATTGTGGAACATACGTCAAAACTGTATTTACACAATATTTCCATCGTTTTAAGTATGCAAGTATTACATGCACACAATATAATCTTTCTAGCAACATACTGAGGATATTGAAAGAATCGGAAATTACTTCACTTGTTGACAGATTAATGATTGAATGTTTTTAGCAACAAAAATATGTAGTAACACAGTCATACACATTATATAAGTAATGTACGTTCTGTATATTTTTTACTATTTATCCTGTTAAAATTAGCAGTAGTTTCTCTAGAGATAAAAGTATGTCCAAACTACGCAGTAAAACAGTTATTAATAAGCTTCCGATAGGAAGAATTAAAATAGATAATTGATCCGAAAATGTAAACGCCAAACTATAACAACAAAAACTAAAGTTTATTGTGGGAATAGTTTTTATTTGAAGCATATCATAACACCTCCATATAATTCCCTCCTATTGAAGGGTTCATGCAAAAAGATGAATTTCTGCTAATACCAGGAAAAAAAAATAAAAATATGCTGTTTTATAAGCAATAGAATTCCCAGTGCGAATGCTGCTGATCCTCCATAAGATTTTCGATATTCAGTAGGAATTTGGAAAAAAGTCAGTTTGTCATCTGTTATCCTCGGGCTACGCCCTCGGGAATATGATATACCTAAGGGCTGACAAATAACTACTGCCAGGAAACCCATTTAACGATGAAAGTTACAAACTTTCTACAGTCGATGCACCATGGACACTTAGTGGTTTAATATTAATGGTTTCTTTTTTTAGAAGGGCAAGTCAACTCATATAGGAGTAAAAAAATGATTAGTTGTCCTCTTAAAATCGATTGCCTGAACATCATTTTTTAACGTGTTTGCATGTTGAATTCATTAAGTCAAAAACTGCGGTAGTTTTGTTGTTAAGTACAAAATTCTATTTACCGCCCTTTAGTGCAGTATTTAAATAAATAGGACAAACCGATTCGATAATGCAAGTGCTCGTTTATAACTGGTTGTCAAAACTTTTGTTCCTTTCTTCATTTTACTTTTTTTCTTACTTTTTGGTTATAAAAACAAAGCATAAAGGTCGAAATTAAAAAATTACAAAACTCATATTTGATAAAACCAATCATTAAATTGCTATGATACCTGTGTACGGTTTCAGAAACGACAGCTATGCTATAGGCCTATATACATTGTAGGCAGTTTTGCATCATTTAGTATTAAATCACATTTACAAGAATTTTAGGTCAATTTACTCAATGTTTAACTATGTCTAGATACTTTAAGAATAGTGCAATATTAAAGAAAATGCTAGTAAGTACATGTAGTTACATGTACCGATGAAATCGATCTATGTTAATTTTATCACCCTTTACTAGTCTTTAAAAAATCGAGTTTTAAATTTCAACATTGAGCAATTGGATTGGGATTACAATTATCTAATTTCCAGAGGATTTTTTCTGTTTTACGAGCACTGGGTTGTTTGATTAATGTTTTACAAGAATAATGGTTTTGATAGTGTGATATTATCTGATACTTCGTGCAGACTTGTATTAAATTTCTTCGAAATGTCCAAATACAGAAAAATGACCATAAATCTTTGCAAATGCTTTTGGATAACATAAAGCAAAATATAAAAAATGGATGAAAATAATTGAAAATAATTGAAATAAATTACATACACAATAAAAAAGGTCAGATATTCAATATTAGCTTCCAGCTGTTTCCTTTGTTGAATCTGTTTAGATGCAACTGTTACACATACAAAACAGATAAAGTAAAAGCTAGACTATTTATGAACATATATTTTTATATTTTCTTTGTCTGTGATAACACTACGAATCGATTTTGTAATGCATTCACAATGTAATACATTTCAACAATGACTATTTTGATATTTTAATCCTTCAATTGATGAAAACTATATATATATATATATATATATATATATATATATATATATATATATATATATATATATATATATATATATATATATATATATATATAAAATGAGTAAACATTCTTTTAATATTATAAGATGGTCAAATACAGTCGGCCGTGATCAAATCTATCATAAAGCCCTTTCGAGTTTTATTGGGTTTGGTCACTCTGACCGTATCTGATCACCTCATGATACTTAAAATATGAATACTTATTCTTTAAATTATAATATAAGTGGTCAATTTTATATCTCTAAATATATTCTATTTCTGGGTTGGTTTGCTTGTGTTTCGATTTTCTCTACGACAATCAAATCGCTTGGGGTTTTTTATTTAAATGTACAGCTTCATAAACTACAGCATTGGTTGCATTACAATTTTGTTCGCTTGATTCATTTAAAAAAAAAAGAAGCATTATTTGTCTTGGTCAAACTTTATTATGGACATAGAAAATTTTGTTAAGGCTATGTAAAACATCAGACATGACGGATGCAATCAGGAGTGTGTGTGTGTGTGTGTGTGTGTGAGGGGGGGGGGGTTGTAAGTTCTCAGACGGGTAAACCAACATGCCCCCCCCCTTCGGCAAATACACACGCAAACCATATTGAAATCCATCGAGTCCATGGATTTTGCCTGCGGCGTGTTAACATTTAATTATAGCTATAATCTTTGCTATTACGATTAAAATATCATTATTAATGATCTAAAGATCTATCTGTATTTTCCGCCACTTTTCTTCGCCTGTGTCACAAGTCGATTGACTATTTCTGTAGGTTGCAACAACTTTACTACCGTTACTATTTAAGCATTCTCAGAACTCATTCATTTGTTTGTACGCCTTCAAAATCATGACTTCCTTTATCCCTTTTCACACAGTTTTTAGAACATTTATTCATTTTTATGCCTAAAAGCCTGAACTAAAACAGGAAGCTATTTTTGTTGTCGGGTTGGGTTAAACTGCGTGATTTCAAGTTCCTGCTGAATGTAAACATTGTAATCAAAGCGACAATAAAGCTATTTCTGTTTTAGATATTGATTAATTTACGGGGTGATAATTTGAATCCCGATTAATCAAAATTGCTAATTAGATATTGGACTTGCGACCTAAATCATCCTTCTTTGATGTTAGAGTACTACTACGATTAAAATTATGTTTTTATAAATGTTAATATACATGTAAATCAATGTGTTTTCGTTTCCTTATCATAGAAAAGAAAACATATGGCAACAAATTAACTAAATTTGTATATGACATTGTATGACAACAAATAAACACAATTTGTATACGACATTGTTTTCCCAATGTGCTACGTATAAGACATAAAAGGTGTATAAAATGCTATTAAGCATTATCTGTTTTAGGGATAATGTTGTCTTTAATCCTGCTTGAAAGTTGTTTGAGATCCTATGTACAAAATTATCTTCAGTAATATTATCTTGTCTTGTAAAGCAAAAAGTTAACATAGTGTAATGGTCCTGTTACATCCGATAGCATACGTAATTTCACTATTGATAAATAGGCTTTAACATGAAAGGATCATCTATCGCTTATTTGTAATTGAAGTTTGCCATGTTTCCTTAAGGGTATAGCATTTTAAGCAATGGCTGCGATGAAAAACTTGTTTGGTTTAATTATGCAAAATTGATGGTACATTCATCGCTGCATTTATTGCCTTTTTAAGATCTAGCGCAATTGTGTTATGGAATTGAAAAAAAATCAATTCCATTTATTATGGAATGCAATGCTTATTTGATAAAAGATAAGCTTGTGGCCCAGAACCCAATAGAAATCATACTTTTACCACAAAAGTCATGAATTAGACCAAAACAAATCTTAACGCTTAAAGAGATTCGGACAGAATTGCAGATTGATCGGAATGAGCAATGAAGGCGTCCATTCTCTGATCCCTACCAACTTCTTCGTTTGTGTATGGCAGGCCGTTTCCAGCGTTTGCTTGAATTCTGGCCAACAAGACCACATAACAGCACTTTCCTACACATAATGATTTTTCGGGTCCTTTCAAATCAACTTTGTATTGTCTGTCGTTGGAACCATGAAGCTGATTTGGACTTTATTCAAAATTGCAATTGCTAATAAAATAAATAATTACCCGAAACCAAATATTTGTAATTAATAATCTGATAAGAAAGCATTTTAATACATTGTCAAGTTTTTATGTGATCTCAGACAATATTAATTTGACATGTCTAAATGTGAAGTTTTTTTTATGTACAACTGGCATCGGTGAAATTGCAAACAATCGTAACCTTTTAAGTATGAACTCCATAGGTGACTTTTGCAAAGTTATGACTCTCCTACCAAATAATGGTGAAAAGTTCTTTACAGTAAATTGTTACTGGAAAAAACCCCCAGAAAACCTAATAAAAAATACTCTCATTTGTAAAACATATTCAACCCTCAGAATATATCAGGCTTAACAGAATTTGCAAGGACTTGGAACATTAAAAACAGTAAGGTATACAGTAAGAAAAGGTAAAATACCGTCAGCCATATTTCCGTTTGATTTTGAGAAAACAATTAATATTCCATAAAGAGGTACCTCATGGGACCGCTGCTCCGATTATCTCTAGAAACAGATGCATCTTTGATATAATCATGGGGTTCCTTGTGACATAGTTGTACTTGCTCAACTAAAGATGGGTTAATCACAGTGTGTAGGATACATTAAAGATTAGAGATTAAAATGTTATGTAATCGTAAGTGAGATGCAGCCATACAAGTATCTAACAGGCTCTGGTGAAAGTGGTTAAGTGAATCAATGGCTCAAGAAACCACATATCTATACAAAACGCACATTCCCCCACAGATGATACAAGATTTAACTAAAAAGTGTCGTCAGTATATATACATGTAGAAAAGAGACAAGGGACTTTATATATATATATATATATATGTATGTATGTTCACTCCCCCGCCTCACCTAGCCCCCCTCCTCCCATGTGATATTGCAAAATTCAAACTGATTAAAATTGCAATAGTATACTGAATCTATTCACAGGGTACTTATATTTAAACAATAATGATGAAAATGATAAGAAAGGTTTTCAGTATGAATGCATGTACGTACATAGAGGAGTTTCTGTGCTGTTGACTAATTATTGAAAGCCACTAATACCTTCCATTGTATTCCCATCACATATTCCCTTGGCCCTTCTTCACCTCTCTATTCAGGTTTCACATTCTAATTGATGGACATGTCCTGATGTTAACGGAAATGAAAGAACCTGATAATTCACCTGCAAAGAAGCCGTGAGAGACATATTATCGTGTGTTCTTTTAATTACCTGAACATGCTGGCACATACATGCACATCTAGTAATCAGTTACTCTTTATATCTTTGTCGACTGAAAAATGGATCGAAATCTTCAAAATTTTGCTATTAGATGGTATGTACGAGTAATTGTTTTAATAGGTTGTACCGTAATAACACCCAAATACTTCATGGCAACACAATGAAATATACATGTTCCTCAAATCCAAATATCGTCTGCTTGAATGACGAGGTGTTCAGCGAGACCCTAGTAATATTATATCGATATCGCCCAGTAAAAGAAAAAGACTGGATTTAACGTTTTAAGGCATTTAAATAAAATATGTCTTCGAACAATTATCAGGGGTTTTTTAAATCAAGAATAATTTGCTATTAATATTTAATTACTAAAAATAACAAACATTAACAGCACCGACATTATATAAAAATGAAACATCAATTCATTTACTTAAATGATTAAAAAATACAAACAAAACTTGTCACGTATGAATTTCAGAACTTCTCAAATGATGAATATATCATTTCTCAAGTTATTTGGCTGCCTAGATAAAAAATTTGAAATAGCCAACAATTTGCAATATATATGTAATTTCAAATTCAACATCTGTTCTTGGTAAGTAACAGTTTGGTTAATGTTTAATTAGATTCTATTGTGTATTTTTGAAGTTAAATAGTTTACAATATAGTTATATGCAGTTTGGATATTGAAGGACCTCAATGATCTACATGTCAGCTCATAACTTTACGTGGATTCTTATTGTTCCTTTCCATGACGTTTACATGAAGAAGAATTCATTATATTATGTCTTTCTTCAAATAAATGGACCGTTTTGCTATTGATTTTTTTAAATGACAGCAAATAATAAAATCTTGAACAGAACAAACACAAACTGCATTTTAATGGCATTGAATTCCGTTTCCTCTAATTGTAAATGGTTGTAAAATGTCCGATAAGATATTGATATTAAATGTCAATGCTCAGCTCTTTCAGTGGAATGGAAATGCAAACATAAAAAAATCAAATTTGTATAATGTTGTTAATCTGCTGTAAGCGGACATTAAAATGTTGTTTTCCTTGTTATTCCAATGTTATACTTGGATTAACAGTTTGTTACAAATATTTCTTTTAAATTAAGACATACCCGGTGTTAGGTTTTCCGATAAAACCACATTTACATATGTACTATGAAATGATTCCTTACTTAAACTTGGTATTTAAACACATCGAATAATTCGTTTATAACCAAAGAACAATCGTGTGTCCTCCATGCTTTTGAGAAAGTTAACGTTCCGCATGCAAACCAAAAGTTATAAATTATTTAGAGATATGGCATTCTACCTTACATTCAACTTGAAAATGACAGAAACAATTATAATTTGGGGGGAAATCAACTTTTGAAAATAAAAAGCTATTCATAAAAACAAAATACAAAACACCAAAATAAAAAAATCCCAAAACCCTGTTATTCGATTTCGTGACCATTGGTAAAGTTGACAGAAGCTAATGACTTTCTCTACATAAAGAGACGACTTAAACTTTCGATACGACAGATTCACAGTCAGTTAAAGTAGCCATTTTGTGACTTGCAATTGCTGTCAAAAAGGTAATGATCACGGGGTGTCGAGGACCCTTAATTACAATTAGCCTTTTGCCATCCTATTGCTGTGCAGTTTTGTATAAGGTGAAACCTATTCTGGTGTAACATCCTTCAATTGTATTAAATGCCGACTCAACTTATTCTCTTTTAAGGACGATATCTTATCATGCAATTGAATGTTTTCATTTTAAATGAAAAAAAAACCCCATCAATTTCATCTTACAACATTTATCCAAATCATCGTTGCAAAATAGAAATACACTTGAAAAGGTGTCACAAATTACTTTTTTTATTGCCGGATTGTAAAACAAATACATATCGATTGTTCTTACAAGCGTTTTCCCATTGTGACCTTTACCGTTGGACAAGTTTCGTTAATTGGTCACATTAAGCTGAAAACAGCATGAAGTTTTGACGCCAAATGTTTGTCTCTGGTGCCCGATGATGCATCTGAAATGAAAAGCAATTGAGGTAATGCGTTAGCGTTGACAAATTTGGAACATGCTGCGACGTCACATCACTTTGCCTCTGTATCTCCTGCATCAAACCATCGCTGTCCTTTAAATGGCAGTCTGCAAAGCCTCCATCAAACAGCGATGAAACACACGCAAAAAGTGGAAGTCTTTTGGGTTTATGTTCTTGACAGAACTCGTTAATTTTCAGATGCATCAATTGCTCCCAGTGGGGCTATTTCATATATTTGCTTAAAGGGGGACACTTCCTTCGACTGCTATCAACGGTACTATTGTTGAATAACGAAGTGCAGTTCTCAGTAGTCCCTTCCTGGTGAGACCGGAGGAAACTATAGTCTTTTTTGCTGTTTGTCTGTTATTACTCATTATGTCCCAACTTCGTTTTCGAGACTTATGTCATTATCGTTTGGATTTTTTTTAAAAAACAATTTGTTAAATCTAATCAACAGATGACAAAGAAATTAATATTTAATCCACGTTTTTTTCTGAACGGGATCGTACTTTTAAAAAATTTTTACCAAATGTTTCCGAAGCACATTAAACGGAACCTTATACAATTTGGGGTGCCGATAAGAAACATGTATTGCTTATGCAATAATTTCAGATTTGTTTATCATCAGTTTTATTAAATGATGAGCAGATGATGAGAGGATAATTCATGTTTCTAATAAATTTAAACAAAAAACATAACTTACTATTGCGTGATTTCCAATGTCCTTTTTTCGTAGGACAATATCACATTCCACTGAGAAAATTCCGTAAAAGGGAATGTTTTCTTGGAGGTTTGTATTGAGTTCGGTTTATTTAGTTTGTTATGAGGTAAACAATAACATATTTACTTTCAAAAAAATAATATATGAATACTCCGAATTGTTGGTAAAGTAATAAAAACTAAATGATATTCTACTACAGTTATTGCCGAGATCAAAGAGATGCCGCGGACATTATTCTCCTATATACCACGAACGTCATCAGTAAATTATCAGATCAGAAATACCTATTTGTCTCGCACTGATCATGAAAATACAACTTCAAACCGTAGAAAGTTTTAAAACTATGTCAATTTCACGTTTTAGTTCCAGTCAAAACGATGTGTATTGCCTCGAATGTTTATTTTTAAGAGATCAATGCAGCTGTTCCTAGGACCTCCCTAGCACATTTTCACTGCGTGTTTTTACATAAAATATATAACATGTAATAGTAATAATCGTATTAAATTGCCCTTAAAATATTAGGAATATGATTCAAAGATATTTTATGAATAAGTGAAGAGTATTAAAAATCCAAAGAAAAATTCGGTCGTCTGCAAGTGATTCCTTTAATCGATATACATGTAAACATTACTAACAAAACCGTTGGGGTTTCACGGAACAGCTGTCAAAAAGACCTAGATCATCTCTCTATAGGAGAAACGATCTGTAGAAATACTGGGCTGTTAGTAGAATAGAAATAAAGTTCTTGTTATCGTGAATGTTGCAGGATAACCTCCTCAGTCTCGAACTGTTGTTTGAAATATAAAAGCCTCGGCGTAACAAAAACTCGTACTTTATTTCTTAAATACACAATACCATTAAAATAAGTCGTTAATTGTAATATCATATTTTCCAGTTGAAAAAATTAATAGGAAAGCCTCTCAACATATGTTGTTATCGTCTTCAATAATTTTATGTAAAATACTGGTAGCAACATATATTAATTTTTTAAATGTTCCACAAAGCATTCCGGGCTTTTCCCCCGTTACACACGGAATGATGTGATGTCATCAGCAGTCATATATTAAAAGAAAATCAAGGTGACATTGTTCACTGAAAAAAGCCCGTCTTCTAGAATCTTTGAAACAGTCGTTTTTAACCAGTTCCTGTGTAATTTGCAATATTACACAATCACAATTTGTTTTTAAAAAATCGGAAGCAAAACAACAATACTATTCCTGTAGGAAATATTGCCATGCATGGTAATTTCTGGATTTTTTAGAGTTCGTGACTTTCTTAATTCCCATTGGGTTGTTGATTTGTCTGCAATATAACCAAATCTTTTCTCTCTTCGTGGGTTTACCGGTATTCAAGAGAGAATGCAAAATGAATAGTATACATACACTGTGTAAAATATGTCCTTTCCACAATAAACATATGCATTTGTACCGTATTTCTATATTTAAGTAACTTTCAAATTGACATTCAGAGCTGTACTATAAGTTCAAAAAACAAGAGTGAAAAATTGTAATTAATCAGAGTAAATCTTTAGGAGAATCCATTACATTGACTTGGAACAAACAACAATGTCCAGAAAGTTAAAAAATATTTTCTTTAAATTCACAACAGTCACTTTATAATTAAACTTAGATTTAATACATCGCTACATATTTGATATTCATTTTTTTTTCATAGATAAAATTTTTAAAAAACCCAAAAAACTAGCTAATGGATGCCATTGTTCATACAACATCCTTATTTTGCAAAACACGTTTTTTTTCAGTCTTTGTTAATTGTGAAAAATAAGTTAGCCTTTATTTTAGACTTTATTTATGATAGCCTTTATTTATTTTTTATCATAAAAATATATTTGTTTTTTAGCCATTGACGTCATTCACCAACAGCTTTTTGTGACAATTCACTGTCGGATCTACTGTGTACTTTTATCAAGAGCATTACCCTATGGCTAACGGGCAAAATCTGCGAAACAGAGGAAGACAATTTTAGAATTGTTCTTAACGACCATTAATTGTATGAAATTATAAATTATTAAGATTTTATCATCGATTGTAATTGGGCATTTTGCGGTCGTTGTTATGATAAAATTAACAGCCTGTTCTGACTTTATATTTCTGGGTTCTTTATCAAAGACACAACAATCCACTTAGCTCAAACGCAGTTTTTCCGCATATTGATATCATTGAACAAATGTTTAACTAGCTCTTGTGCTATTTTCTTTTCCACTGAGTGTGGAATTAATGCGGATATTACATAACCTCTTCTGCAAGATTTAAGGATCTTGTTTTATATACTTAAGTCTCAATGTATCCGTTTGGTTTTTTCCAGTAAGCAATAATCGATACATCATATGATCTAGAGTTATTCTGGTCATTTCCCTGCCTGTACTGTTGAAATGACCCCTTTGTTACAACTCGCTTCTCTAACTATGTTGTAAACCCCACTGTTTCTAAAGCAACACAATGCATTTTGTTTGATTCGTTGATTCGTATTCTCCATAATTTTGAGTTTCGAATGACAAAATCTCAAATCCATATTACCCGCACACAAATTGCTGTCTTTAATCTATTGATATCAAGAAAATAATATATTTCTATCGAATGCATGATTAATGGGAAACAGGGATTTCTTTTTTATTTGTAGACGATTTCATATCAGCCTGTTATAAGATTCTTTCTAAAGGTAATGAGATTAATTTTCGTCCCCGCGTGACTCCATGGAAACGAACGAGGTTGTCAGCATAGCCAGTACAATGGCGTTGTTTGGTTGGCGTGTGCGTTTTTGTTTGATGACAAATGATCGACTTTTTATCTACAAATGATTTATTACAGTTTTTAAGAGTGTGCACTAATAATTGGTTTCTCTCCTTACATATTTTTTGTGATTTACTGCAGACTAACGTTATAACAACTATAAAGAGTAAATCTGTCTCTATCTCTCAAAATATGTCTTGTTGCTTGAATAATGACCATATGGAAAATGCTTCATTTAACAATCTTATAATTGAATGACAAACAGGTGCAAAATCCTCAAGTGCATGGTTAAACAAGATTTGTGCTGTGACTTGGGAATTAATATAAACTTCATTTTCAATTTCCATCAATTTAAATGTTTGATTCTATTGAAAACATAATAATTATTATCATAGGCTCACCATGTAAATGCACAGATTGTGTAAACATCTTAAATCCAGTTTAACTTTTAGGATTCCAAAGTTTTTTGGGTTTTTTTTTTCTCTCTAAATAATTATAAAAATGCCCTGAATCATTTGATGGAGCTCTTATAGTTGGTACTTCTTTTTTTCTTTTCAGACAGCAACTTTGTCCTTGGGAACGCGTTATCTAACAGTTTTCCTATCGTCTATTGCTCTGATGGATTCTGCGAGCTTACCGGACACTCCCGGGCCCACGTCATGGGTAAAAGTTGTGCCTGCAAGTTCCTGTACGGAGAGAACACCGAAAATGAAGGCAAAGCCAAAATCGAGGAAGCATTGGAACAAAAGGAAGAGATAAAGACAGAAATCCTGCTCTACAGAAAAGATGGTAGTTATGACGTCACGATACGGTGACATCGTTATATTTCTAGTTTCTTAGATCACTATTTCAATTGAAGTTTCTTTTCAATGTATAATGCAATATAGATGGTTCAATAATCCAGAATTTTTTTTTGTAAAGTCCACAAAATAAATTTGTTTGTAAACTTATTAGTTCTGACATACACTACGAAAATGTGCCCGCTCTCGTAATGGAAATCATTGTGCTTACAATACAGTTTGGTTAGGCATGGAACAGAGTACGTAAGTTTTTTATTGACTATGTTGACGTTTTGGATAAAATTGATAAGTATATAAGAATATAATTATATAATGGAAGTTCCAGGCATTGCCAAAATAGGCCGGAACAAATACATATGATATAAAAATTATTTTTGGATAAAGAAAACTTTCGTTAAAAGCTACTATAAGTTGGTCTAATAGTTTTACTATTTAATTGTAATAAACGAGTTTGATTGAGATGACAACAGTTGCTAAGTCAGTAAAGAATGCAAAGCCTCATCATTCCCATCAGACTAATCTACTACTGAGAGGATTTGTTGGTTTGAAAAGGCCAATGAACGGCATAAATGTGAACTTAATGACAAAAGCGTATTACAGCTCGAAAACAATAGGTTGTATGCCATCTTAATTTTTTTTACCTATAATATTATGGCAATCTTCCAGGTTTTAATAAAATGTATTCTACTAGTATTCTTCTCCTACGATAAATAATATTTTTACTACTTAATCTTAGAAAGTTTTAGGGGGAAATGGCCAATTTCTAAAAAATAATGACAAAATTTATCCGATGCTAGACTTCTACTTTTCCCCCAGTTCATACCAGACACAAGTAAGAAAGCCGTAGAGGAATTTTGAGCAAATATTATTGGGCAAACTAGAAATGCAGTTGATTAGTTTCGTGAAATCTAACATAAAAATGTTTCAAAAAAAGTTCACAAGTAATTGACACCTTAATTGAAGATATATTTGGCAATTAACTTATATTTACTGAAGAAAAAATCCAAATATTTTAGCTTGAAAACTTTAGCATTTTTATACAGAGCTCTTCATATCAAGGAGGTAAATATAGCCTACAAATAAGCACGACATTCCAGCCCTTCTGGTAAAAGATGTTCAGATGATTCAAGACGTTGACATCAAAACAAAACGTTTCCATCAGACATCCTTCATTTCTGTGATTCCTTTTGCTTTACTGCCTTTAATTCTCTGAACTTAGAGTGAACTTTGCCTAAGGATCAATAATCTTATTTTCTTCCAGAATAATTGTCATTAAGGTCCTATTCTTGGTAATCTGAATTAACATCTGATAGATAACGTTAAATGATTCAAAAGAAAATGAAACGACAGCAGCATTTGCAAGCCACTTGATTTCAAAACAACATATAAGATTTAATAAATTAATATTATTAACGACAGCATTTGCAAGCCATCCCCTCTCTCTCTCTCTCTCTCTCTCTCTCTCTCTCTCTCTCTCTCTCTCTCTCTCTCTCTCTATATATATATATATTTTATACACAATGAGTTAGATAAAAAACAATCAAAGGTTGAAAATTCAATCTTTTAGACCAACGAGATTTCCCATAAAACACAAAACAATTATATTTACTATGATATCAATGCCACCGCAACAATTCATTTTGTAATGAGATTTATTGTAAAACTTGTTTTTCATTGTTTTCATTGTTTTCATCCCTTTCCAAAGAAATATTACAAAGGAAATTCAATTTCTTATATGTTCAACATAAACACTGGATAAAAGACGCATGCATTTAGCCAAAACATGGTATGAGGACTGCTCTTATACAGTGCAGGAACTAGCAAACCATATTCATCAAAATCGTCATATATTTTTTTTTTCAAATCACAAAATACAACATTTTTATGAACACTTTACTATCAAGCAAAAAAATAGATTTCAAAACAAGTTCTAATGAATATGAAGTTTTTGTTTTCAAATCTTTAAAATTATAGAACACAAAGTCCTTTAGTTGCCAGCACTATGTATTTTACCAGGTGACTATCGATAGGATGATAGTTGCCGTTACAAGGAAGTAAAATAATATTTTAACAATTTAAACATATTGTGGTTTTGCTTGTTATGAAGGAAAAATCAATGTACATTTGCAAGAAACGAAATGCTTTTATTAAACTCAAGTAGAAATATAATTAAATATTCATTGAGATTCTAGATAGTGAGGCTATCGTGGTAAACTTCAATAGGGTATACCCTTTTATACAAAAAATTGACTTCCTAGAGGTAACCAAAAAAAAAATCAAGGTTATCAATTTGAGCAACGTTTTCTTTGTTCCATGATGGGAATGACTGTAATTTAATCATTAAATTAGATATCCATTCTTGCGCAACTTTTAGGTTGAAATACAGAGTTATGCATATAGAGCAATTCTTTTCATTGGCTCTATATTACTAATAAACAATTCATAAATCGCGACAATGCCATTTCCCCATGAGCATAGCTCGTACAGAATAACTGGGACAACTTTTAACATTGGGATTCGTTAGAATTCTAAAAGAATTTTAGTTTAAATGGACGCATCTAATTGTTTATGCGCTTGGCAATATGGAATATACCGCTCTAAACCGTCGCATATTGATTAAAAGCAAATTAGGAAAAGTGTTTGTATGAAATTTAATTCATGACAATTCACAAGAGACATTTTTGTTGATAAATATTTTATTTGACTCGCAATTTTTAGCAGTTCATGAACCCATTCGAATTAGCTTGTCTGCCAATACGTTTGTTTTCACCTGCAAATTTTTCTTGCCTTTTCAGGTAATTCCTTTACGTGCCTTTTGGATATTGTTCCAATTAAAAACGAAAAAAGCCAGGTAGTTTTGTTCTTAGTTTCGCACAAAGACGTCACACATGGAGATGGGACCAAAGAAAACAGTGATTCCGGAACGGACGGTATTACTTCTTTTCTTTTTTAAATTACGTATACTGTCTCGGAACAGATTCTTTTCAAACTTTTATTATTTTTTTTAGAAATTGTATTGTTTTGTATATTTTACAATAGGAAATGCACTGAAGTAGTTTTCCATTTCATTATTAGTTAATATGTATTCTACCTTTGTAAATGTACAAAAAGTATAGGAGTAGCTTTTTATTTACTTTTTGAATTATATTTTTTTAGTTTTTTTTTTATATTTTGTTATACCAGTTTGACACAAACGCTCGCAAATATGAAGGTTATCAATATAACTTCAACCAAAAAAACTTGAAAAAAAATACTTGGTTTACTTATTTATAACATTTTATATTCAATAACAACGTCAAAGTTTACTATATAGTATTTGACCGATATCAAGTTTTTATCTGTCAGATTAAACCTTTTAGCTTTGTTAAATATAATTATTTCTATGGTCTTTCCTTCTTTATTTTTTTTTAACGATCAACGTTTGTTTTGTTTTTGTTTTTTGTTTTCTTTTTTCTTTTTTAACATAAAAAGAATGTATTGACAGCATTTAGAATTTATTTGAACTAGGTGTATTGTGACACAAATCAAACGGAACAAGATAAAGTAACATGTGAACAAAACGAAACACAATTCAGGCATTTCAATCAAAAGTTCTTAATTGGAATCATTATATGTTCTTAATATAACTGTCTAAAATTTACAACAGTAAAATACTATGCATTATTTTTTAAGATTATGTCGAAATTAACCATCTTTGCAAAAGGGTCCGATTATTGGGGACTTTTTTTCTGAGACGGAGATTGGTTACTTATGATGGTTAACTAAAGGAAATAGATATAAGAGTGATTCCATTTGGTGACCAACATGTTTCTTTCTAGAGCCCCTCTTAAGCTGTAAGCGTTCCCCCGTTATGGCAGGCTTGGCCGGAACAATTCAAACAGCCTTGATGTTTAGCGGTAGTAAGTGAGCTGCGACAAAGTGTTGTCCTGCGCTGCTTAAAAAAAACAAAAAGAAAAAAAACGAACAACCGTCGTGTGGTCGTCTGACCGATCAGAACATTGCTCTGTGTTGACACCAAAACACCCTGGATGCATAAAAGAAACAAATGTGGCTTCATTAAACATTGAAAACACCAGATTATTTTTTCTATAATTCACAGTATAAAAGATGAACTCGAGGTTTCAACTTTTACTAGATTAAGACTGAGAGTCATTTCCTTCCACAGAAGGTGATTCTGTTTTAATTGCATCCGGTGTTTTCCCGCCGTCTTCATCAGAGTCGGTGTTCCGATTGATTTTGGGCTTTACTTGTTGGTGTTGTACGCGTGATAGGAAATCGCTGGTGTATTTCTTTGGCTTCTCTATCGATACTGTTATAATTCATTTTGCCTGAGCTTTCTCTGCCCGCTCTCTCTATATTTTTTAAAGTCAACTATTTGATCTGATATTGCCTTACAACTACAAGCTTTTGCATATCGTCAAATTATGATACTTTTTACATTTCAACGCGAATGAATACCTTGATTTGGTATTTTGTATTGTGTTTTGCTAATTTATTTACCCTTCCATATCTATACGTGCATGTAAATATGTTTTGGTGTCTCTTTTAAAAACGGTCAATGTATTTTAATTTAATTTTGATTTGATAAAGGAAAATAATGTTTGTCGTTCTTGATTATGCATAATTTTTCTTAAAAATATATGCATGTATATTAACTATCAAGTATTTTCATTCAATTTCAATTTTTAAAAAATGCGTATCAGTTAATCAATAAATTTTTAAATAAAAATAAGTTGCTTCTGCTGGTTCAATACTTTGTATTCTATATTGAACTACATTCAAGAAAAACTTAAATTACAAGGACACTCATGTTTGAAAAAAGAAAAATCACTAAATATGTCAATACATAGACTTGTATTTTTTTTTTAAAGATGACCTTGACGAAAATTCCAAGAACCTGGCACGGACAAAATGTCGACCAGGAGTAGAACTTCCTACTAACTGTAACTACCAGCGACGCAGAAGCCGGGCAGTTTTGTACCACCTCTCTGGCCAGTTCGACAAGCACAATAGGGCAAAGAGCAAACTACAACAGTTAAACAAGGTACATTGTACACGTCAGACCCCAAATAGGAAAGGGCGTTATCTTTTTCTAAAGGTTCAACTGAACGTGCCGTGTTTCAAATTCAGGTCTTACAATGCATATTATGATGAGATTAAGGTTCTTGAAATGTTGTTTTGATTTTATATTTTTTTTCATCTCCAGCTGACAGGATCCATATCCGGTAAAATGCCTGAATATAAAGTACAGGAAGTAAAGAAGTCAAAATATGTCATAGCGCATTATGGGATATTCAAGATTGGCTGGGATTGGCTAATTCTTCTCTGTACTTTCTACACTGCCATAATGGTTCCCTACAACGCTGCCTTCACAGATATGGAGAGTGATAACAGCAAAAGTTCTCTGTATTCCGATATTGTTGTCGAAATAATGTTTATTATAGGTAGGTTCAACTTGAGTCAATTTTCCCTGAAGTCTCTCTTTATATATTTGGTAAGGTATTATAGAATGTGTATCATAAAGTAAGCCTAATCCTTTTATGCGACATACCTCGTTAATTGCTTTATGGTGAGGCCATGAAAAATGATGAGCTTAAGGAGACTTGATTGTCAACAATTAACTATCAGATGTACCTAACATTGTAAGATATGGTTTGTTTAGCTATAAGATATTATTTAGTAAAAAAAAAAAACCCTTAAAGGTTTCCTTTTCAATTTGGGTATTTTATTGTATCTTAAATTGTCAATGAGCTCTTCTTGCAGAAGAGATCAATACAGTCTAAAAATGGTCACAACCATCGAACTCTCATAAAACCACATTCAATATTCAATATACCAATTTGAAACTATGCAATCAATAAATTATTGTGTCATTTGATAGGATTTTGAAAAGTAATACTTCATTCCATTGTAAGAAATGTCTTAATGCTTTTTCATTCGACGAACGTACTAAAACACATTCAAAAGATTCAATGTCATAGCAGACGTTTTGCGTACTGGGCAATTTGAGGTGTATTTTTTAATATTAAAATGACCCCCGCGCGCTAACATCCGTGACAACAATATATATATTAATAAAAACTTGTTTATTAATCAGAAGTTCAGTTTCAGTTTCATATTTATTTACATACATATGTTGTGACTCCTTTAGAAAAACAATAAATCACAAATGAGTTGTCAAGTATGATGTTTTGAATGATCGAGTCATTTTTTAGAAAAATATATTAGCTATTTTTTTTCCATAACACTAAGTTATACATGTATGAATTATATTTTTAAGATCTCAATTTGAAAAACTATTTCTATATCTTTATTTCAGATATTGCTTTAAACTTCCGTACGTCTTTCATTGATAAAAGTGGTCACGTGGTATACGATGGACGACTTATTGTCAAGCATTATGTCAAGGGCTGGTTCCTTCTGGATCTTCTGGCCGCCATTCCATTTGATTTAATGTTTTTATTTAATAGATTTTCCAAGCTAAATACGGTGAGTTCACTTTATGCAAACAAATATTAAAAGATTTTATGAGAACACAAAAAATAGAATAAAAACACATGCTAAAAAAACCGAATATTGTCATCTTTTGAAGGAAAAACGTTCAGATACACGTATGTGTTAAAAAACACAGATGGTATATGCCTTTTAAAAATAAAATTTTATTCATTTTCTTTTTAGGATGTTTTACGACATTTGCTCACGTTAAAACTAACGCGCCTTCTGCGTTTGGCACGCCTCCTCCAGAAGATTGACAGATACTCACAGTACAGTGGAATGGTCTTAGCTCTGTTTATGTCGATGTTTGCGTTACTTGCTCATTGGCTGGCATGTGCATGGTACTTCATTGGTGAAACAGAACTGCAGAAAAATGGAAATTGGACTGTCGGTAAAAATGAAAATTAATTATTAAATCCTCGAAATTTAATATTCTTTTAGAGCCGTTCCTCTGATATATTTTTATTTTTGGAATTAAAAAATCGTGATTATAAGTGATGATTTTTTTTTTCAAATAAGAGGTCGGAAGCACTCATTAATTATGTAGCAAGGTATTTGGATGAATGTAATTTTCGTGCATGAAAAACGTGGTTTATTCTCATTGGTTATTTTATTTGACATAGGACCATCAGGGACATTGAGTAATTATAAAATATATATACTTTAAAAGAAAAGAGATTTATTATTCGTGACTATATAGTAAAATTCATAATATGTCTCCATGAAATATTGACAACAAAAACTTCTCTTCGATTTTATCATTTTTATATCCCAAAGATGTAATATACCTCTTTAACATTTTATGTCGTTCAGGTTATAATACATCTTTACACGCCAAATAAAGCAGATTCACAGAGGCTGGTAAAAGGCAACTGTGATGTAATACCCCTAATAGTTAACATACCATTTTTTTTTAAATGATGTTCCTTCTTAAAACCAGATAATATCTTAAAGATGTTCATTTATCTCTATTCTGTAAGTTAGTAAGAAGCAAATATAAAAATATCTATCCATAAGTCTGACGTTTCTTTATCATAGGCTGGCTGTATGAGCTCGGAGAAAGAATTGAACAACCCGTGAGCATATCCAATCCGCCGGATACCTTCACGGCGTACGTCACGGCTTTGTATTTTACATGTAGCAGCTTAACCAGTGTTGGCTTCGGCAATGTGTCGGCCAACACGAACCCTGAGAAAATATTCTCTGTGTGTGCGATGCTTATTGGTGGTAAGTTTCGGGTGACTTTTTCTATGAAATATAAATCAACTTTAAACACCTTTCCTTTTTTCTTTGACGTATAAACCTCCTCATGGGGGAGAATATATCTTAAGCACGTTTCGATAAGCATAAGCATAAGTATTTCTCAGAATCATGATAAAAAAAAAGGAATAGGGTAGACATACATGTATCAATTGATAAATTAAAAGATCATAGTAGATTATTTTTCAATCTTTCTAGTCTGTTGTGCAGTTGTGCATTTAGTCTTCCATTCTTTTGTGCAGTTGTGCATTATAGTCTTTTTTATTTTAAATTTAACAAGTTCCACAAATATAAATTGTCCATAAAATATGATGGCCTTATTCAATTTCAATGCACTCCCGTGCCATTTAACAGCTATGATGCATGCCGTGGTCTTCGGTAACGTCACGGCCATTATACAGCGAATGTACGCCCGGCGTGCTAACTACCACTCCAAGAACAAGGACCTGAAGGACTTCTTCAGGATACACCATGTTCCTAAACCACTCAAGCAGAAGATGCAGGAGTACCACCAGACCATGTGGTCCATGAATAACGGGATCGATACACTGGATGTAAGGCAGCAATCGTAATGCTCATTTCATTAATAAACTTGATTCCATTCGGATTAAAGATCATATCTCTCTCTCTCTCTCTCTCTCTCTCTCTCTCTCTCTCTCTCTCTCTCTCTCTCTCTCTCTTAAACAGAGGAAGGTCCAGTTTTAATTTTAAAAAACTGCTGTTTTGTAAATGTTTGCAAAAGATTCTCAAGAATATGGATTAAAAAATCTAAAACTGACCAATTTAGATTGATATTTCCATCTTAAATACAAATCCAGGTTTTGCAAGAACGCTACAGACAACGCAAAATATTCCAGGAAGTACTTTTCCTGTGTCAGCAAATTATAATTGCTTTTTGAATTTCACATTAAATTTACTGACATTTTATGTCATTTCGTTTTTAGATTTTAAAAGATTTTCCCGAGGAAATGCGAGGGGAAATTGGCCTTCATTTGCATAAAGATATCCTCACTTTACCAATATTTGAGAATGCAACGCAAGGTTGTCTCAAATCCATTTCTCTTCACACAAAAAGGGCTTTCTCAGCGCCCGGGGAATTTCTGGCACACAAAGGCGACGCCATTAACTACGTCTATCTTCTGTGTGCTGGGTCCATGGAGGTCCTTAAACAAGACATGGTTGTTGCCATATTAGGTCGGTATCTAAAAGAGATTTATCTCGTTTCTTATCAGTAAAGTGTGAAATATTCTTGTGATTTTTAAATCTTTAATTCCATTTACATACCTTTTGCGCAAGCAGTTAATTCAATTTTCAAAGATAACGGTTTTCAGTTGCTGTTTTAATGTATTTCCCAAGACTTTCGTGAATAATCGTTATTTATTTACCAGACATTAACCCATGCACTTGCGTATTAAGGAAGATAAATGTGTATATACTAATATAATTATACTTCAAGTTGTATATATTTTAGAAAAAGAGGAATATTGGGTTTGGGAGATATAAAAGTATAAATGCTATTAAATAATCAATTAAAAACTACCCCCAACAATATAAGACTTACATGTATTAGTAAAAGTTAAGTCAACATAATTGCCTGTCTTAAAGAAAAAGAATACTGTAAACGTATTATATTTGACGTGTACGATATTAGGCCCAAATTAGTGTTAGTTAGGGGATTTGAATTAGCGTATTCCTGAATGTGACTATTCTTGTACATATTTGCATAGCATTAGCGAAGTACTTGAATTTGCGGAAGCTGCATTCCGCCAAATGCGCGAAACAGAATACACAGCCAAATGTTACGTTTACAATTTGATACAAAGTAAAAAAGAACCGCAAGGGTCTAGTTTCGTAAGTGGGGTTAGGGATTAGTCCTGTCAACAAAGCACCTTTGGATCAGCTCACCAACGCCATTTAAGATTAGAGAGATTGGAGTTGAAATTATTTTAATTTAAGTGAGGAAATTTTAAGGAGTTACTTCGCTGATAATTTGTAATTAAATGTCAACATGAATAGAAAATAGTAAACCTTCTGATTTTAAATCTTTATTGAAATGCAGGGTCTAAGATATATAAAATAAAAGATATCTTTGCTGATTCACTGGTTGTTCAGTCAATGACTCAATAAGTATGAATTTCACGTTTTAGTAAAAGAAAGAATTAAAAAATATAAGTACAAATTTCTTTAGGCATTAGACATTTATTTACAGGCAAAGGTGATCTATTTGGTACCGATATAAACTTTGAGGACCCGGTCGGGATATCCAGCTGTGACGTCAGATCTCTGACGTATTGTGACCTACAAGCCATCAATATGAAAGGTTTGACGGACGTGCTGGCTCTCTACCCGGACTTTGCAGAGCAATTTCAGAACGATATACGCCATGATCTGACGTACAATCTGAAAGAGGGGTTCGAGGAAAGCGAGGTACGGGTTCAATATTATAACCTTCCGAGAAAATTCGGGTTGACATATCCAAAATTTCTCCGTAGAGCTTGAGTTACAGCTAGAAAGCCACGTGCATGTGTTTTTAGATGCTTTAGATGCTACCATATATTGCATTTTTATAATTCACAATGTTTAATTGAAATCTGCCAACAGACTGATACTGAGTACAAAGGAATTGGGAGAGATACCAAACTGCCATCTATATCCGAGGACGAGGAAGAAACAGACAGTGACACTGTTTTCACCAGTAAAATCACAAAGAACAACAATACCTACAGCGTTGTTAAAACAATACACAGCAGTGAAAACGAATCGGCGACGCCATTGCTGTGTACTGAGAGAACGGAAGTTCCCAAAGTCCCGAATGGAGAAGTGCATCATCCAAGGTAGACGTAATAAATAAATTAAAGTTTGAAATACACTTTCAAGAAAAGACATTTTATGGGGTGCAACACTGTTGTTGCATTATTATTTTTTTTTTTTTGAGAAACTAAACGATGAAACCGATTTTAAAATCTTAATTTGTAATGAACAAAATAAACGGTATAGTTGTCTACTTATTTGTCGTGTTATGATTTTTCTATATATTTAAAAAAAACATTACATCGAAATGAAACAAGGTTTTTTTTTTACATATTAGAGAGGTGGTCAGTCCTCCTACCAAAAGAAATGTCACAGCTTCCCGCCGAATTTTGAACAGAGCAGCAAACAGGAGACGCCATCGGAATACCAATAGTAATTATGAATGTGTATTAGTTGTTGTTGTTTTTTATTTATTTTATCACTTATTTTGTATCATTTTAAAGAGACATGGTCACGATTTTGGTCAAATTCTATTTTAATGTTTTTATTATTTACAATGCTTTGAAAATGTATTTCTAATGATCAAATAAAATTTGAGAGTCATTTGTAGAGTTATAATTAAGATACAGAGCTCACAATTCTTTGTTATGTAAACAAGGCTCGTGCCCTGTTTTTTGTTTAAATAGGTTAAATATAACAGTAAAAAAATCTTGTTCCAGCTTGTTTGTCTATCTTTTTATTTATTTTAAGCATAGATAAACAGTTTCTAACGTTTAACACATTTGTTTTAGGTTTGAAACTGAAATTTTTACTTCAACGTTCAAAATGTAAACAAACGCTTTGTTTACATAGCGAAGAATTTCAAGCTCTGTAGTTTGCTTATAATTCAACCAATGACACTCAAATTTCGGTTGCCTATTAAAAATGCCTTTTTGAAGTATTGTAAATATTAAAATCGGAAAAATAATTTCTGACCAAAATCGTTACCATGCCCCTTTAAAATCGGAATTTGGGAATCATGTTTTGACAGTACATATTATCAGTCTAAGGAAGATTATGTTTTATTTTGGATTTTTTTTCTATGATGGAGGTCTCAAAAGAAGTTTGGTTCTTTTAATAAATTCCATTAAAGTCCAATGTTGCTATGGAAATCACATTCATTTTACCAATGCAATTTTTCATTAAAGCATCAGAGCAGCTGCATGGAATGGAGAGTTTATCGAACTCTATTCAGAACCTTCACACCGAGATGGAGGGGACCAAAACAAACATCTGTCTTATCGAACAGAACATGAATCGAATATCTCACGAGGTCTCCCACATCGACACCAGTCTGAAAACCGTCATACGGTTATTGTCCAACAGTTGTACGTCGGAGTCATCATATGTTCCTGATACACCTCTTTCGCCGATGGGCAGGCCGCATTTTTCCATTAGCTCTCATAATAGTGATGATGTTCAAATATCTGATATAGACGTAACCGCCAGTAAATTGGAAGTCCCTAGTATCTTGCACACCAAGTTCAACGCACAAAATAGACTTGGAAATCGTAGATATATTCCAGCTCACGATTTAGGGGGGAGTCATCCAGCAATGGAGTCGATTGGAGCTCCTCTGTGTGAAAGACGGAACAAGTATTCTTGTGAAAGTGTTCTAAACGTACCAAATTCTCAATCTACGAACAAAAGGAGTGTTCTTGGGAAAAGCTCCAAGGTGTACCGAAGGGCCGCTTCGGAACCAAGAACGTTTAACAATTTGAGTGATGCTCAACGACAGATTTTGATTAAGGATGCTTCAGTGGAGGATGTGTCTCGGCGCCATAATGCTTACAAGTCGTGCTACTCCAGCCAAAGACCCAAATCCAGCTGTCTACTAGAGACAAATAACCTTTGAACCCACAGCGCCATCTTTGCTGCTGTTTTGTTACGATGTTTTATATCATAATTGTTACTTGTTATTTTTTTCAACTCAATGAAGTATTGGTTTTATGGCTCTACGTGTATAAGACGCTTCTGAGTACGAACTTTTATCCCTCAAACCGTACATATATACTTAAAAAATTGAGAAAAACAGAGAAAATTAAAGATCACTTAACTTACAGTATTTGTCAATTAAAATTTTAATTCTTCACTATTTGACCAAGAATATTCTTTATCCCGGCAAACTTTTTTCAATCTTTTCATGATTTAACTTTTTAAGAAGTTGAAATTGTTAAAATACAATAACTATATTTTAATGCAGTTTGCTTTGAAAACTCGCGTCGTATGTTTGTAATTGTCCTTTTATAAATATTTTTTGTATAAGAAGTTATACTCTGCAGAGCTGTTTTTACATGCATACGAATAATTGTTGTTATATATGTTGACACACCATTTTTGAAAGAAAATACTTTTAAAAAGATTTTTTTCTGGCTTGTATTCTTTAATAAAGAGTATTGCTAGGTGTTTTTGAGTTCGTAGAATTTGTTTATACATTCTAATAGACTATTAACTGACTTACTTTAATAGGCATAAGCTGTAGACATAGCTGATGTACATAATACATGAATTGGAAAACTAACAATGCATGTAACACAGTCAATAAGCATGCTTCCTTGGTATCTTTCCGGTTTTCTGTACACTTAATGTTAGATTATTTTAGATGAAGAATGGAAGATTATTTTACTTAGAATTAATTGTTAAATGATTTTGCAAAGTAGGAAAATACAAGCAAACAAAATAATACCCGATATACTAGCACTATTTTAAAAAGTTAAGATTTTTTACAAGCAGTTTTCTATGGCATCCTATAAACCCCAAACTGTCCAACGTACATGTATCACTACGGCCTCAGAGTAAAATAAACTGCTGTGATAAAAGGGAACATTCTGATTATAAAAATCAATTATATTTATCTTTTTTTTTCTTGATAGCAAGATTAAATAATTAGAATTACTAGTTTAGAAATGTCCATCGGCTATAATGACTGAATTCTCCGAAAGTACAATACCAAATCGGCGCCTGCTAGAAGCAATATTCTATTTATCATGAAAGTTAATCAAACAATTACATATTACACAGAAAAATTATGATAAAATGTTTAAAATACTATTTTACAGATAATGGGGTCTTTGTTTCAAGCTACAGTAAAGTGTAAAGTCCACATCAGATTGAATATTTTATTAAAATAGCTTATTAACACCAAAACAATCTTAATTAACCATTAAAAGAATTATTGCGTAACTGAAAGTACAACTGAACTAAATAGTTTTGTTTCTATCTTAACGATTTTGTTTCTCATTTGATTTCTCTTTTGTTTTTATTTTCTATTGGGTTTTCCGCTGTTAGAAGAGACAGGTTGGGCACAAAACAACATGTAAATAGGGTTTAAAACAAGGTTTACCTTTCCTAAAAAGTTAATGCTTCAATTTACAATTTTCTGCTATCAGTGAAGAAAAACATAGAAGCTGGGGCCAAGTATAATCGGAGCAACTGGCATGTAGCTAAAACACAGGGCTTAAAGAGTAACGAATTCACTTTCCTAGCGACATCCCTGTACTCGGGGTATGTTTCTATGTGGATTCAATACATCAGAGATGCCCCGAGTCGCCAGATTCCCTTATCACCGACCAATGGACAGGATATGTAAGGCCTGGTGAGGATAATACTGCCAGGGCCCGATGTTTAACTTAACAGTTATATGCCAACTAATTAAACATTGACGCAGGGCCATATCTACCAGTAAGATTTAGACTATATTATTGCTGAATTAATCTCCCTGGTCAACTGCAATTCATTTCAACTTTAGGACCAAACACGGATATACACCTGTGATCTTACGTAATGCCAGAACCATATTGACGATTTGATTTAAAACAATTTCGTTCTTCAGGTAAGAGTTTGCACCAGTTCAAGAAAGGTTAAAATTAAAAACTTCCGTGTCTATCTAAATGGCAAGAAACAGCTAATTACATTTTTCCCCGAAACTGTTAGAAAGGACTTTTATAAGAAAAGTGAAAGCAATGGTTTGAGAAAAATATGATCTTGTACATACTCTAGATTTTTTATTCCACGGTTCAATCACGTGAACAATTTTGCTTCAAAATAAAAAGCTAGGAAAGAGTGTTAAATATATCTATCACATTTAAATACGTTGAGACAACTACTTCTGGTCCGGTTTTAAAATTAAGACAATACAGCATGCACCTACGAATATTGAATGTGCACATTTTAATTCGTAATTCCTCATGGCTTTAAGTTCTATTTGCTACTATGTGCTAGTTTTTGAACAGATTATGGACAGTTTTGTGTTCGGATTTTATTTATGTATTCGTGCTTTCAGAAATAGCACTCTTTATATTTTTTTTTCTATACCCCAGACGTCACAAAAAAGGTTAATTAATGAACATGTTCAAAATAAGATAAAATTGTTTTAAGGTGGAGCGAATATAACGACCCCAAGAGTATACATGACGGCCAATTTATAAACTGATATGAATATTTTCCTCATCGCATTCCTTCCTCCAAAAACTCCCAAAATACAAACACATATTCTATTCAAAATAGTTTTGACGGCAGAATTTGCCCTGTTTTAGCATAATTTAACTTAATCTTTCGAAGTGTATAATTTTACAGGAAACATTTAACAAAACATCGATATACAGTTTCAAAATTTTATTTTTTGCACATGCCGATATTGATGGAAACGCTAACAGTGCGTGAGAAATGACATTCTTATCACATTCGTGTTTTTGCATTGAACATGTCTTCCATTTTCGCTCAAATTTCTTCTGAAATGATTACAACCCAACGTTTGACTGGTGCTGCCTGGTGTTGCATGCTTTTCAATCAAGCTTGTACGTTTTTAACCTAAGATCAGTCCCAATGCGCAATGTATGGCAAAAGATACCATTAGATTTTACTTCCTGTTTACAGCTACTGAAGCGGCTTTTGTCGATTTTTGCATCACTTTAGAATCATCACTTGGTCGTAAAGAAATCTTGCATTGTTGCTAAGCGTGCGGTTTGACTGAATGTTAGGAAGCTAGTCATAGTCACTGGTGACATTACGTTGTCAATAAAAATTCTCGACGTGAAATTAATCAACATATACGCAAAAGCACTTTGTCGAATAATAATGCCGGTAGCAATGGCAGTTTTTGTACTCATCTGTTCAAAATGAAGGGTTCAAAACAGTTCTATATTTCATTTGATTGACCTTAAATATATACGATTTAACAGTGTCTCAACTTACAGGTGAGATATACATCTGAAATTAAAAAAAAAATTAATAAAGAGTAAAATAACTTTGAATTACTAAAGAGCAAATAGAAAATCCCGTACGATGTTCCAAAAACCCTATAGTAGCAAAGAATTTCCCAGAGGGATTTGTTCGGACTTGTGGCTCTCCTTTATCAGAAAACTTAGTTTCCCTTGCGGGTTAAAAACCAAATAGTTTTTTTTTATTCAAATCCTTTCTGAATTTGAATTTTCATAAGTAAGTGTTTTTCTTACGGTAGAAAATATTATAATCCCAATAGAAAAGGTATTGGTTCTATTGAAATATTATCATTTTCACCTGTAATAAAAGTTAATTATCTCACTTGACAGGTGAGATACATCAGTAATAAATTAAAGGTGGTTATGATAATCTCTTTTAGAAGTGGTTTATCCAAAGACATTTTAAAAACAAAATTCTTTTTAAAAAATACATCTGTGACGGAAGCAAAAATAACCACCAGGCACTAACAAAAGTTTAAAAATACAATTGTTGTTAATTTTCTCTATAGACGTATGTAAATGTCCTTTGCCAAACAAATGAAATTCATGCTTTTTGATTCCAGATGAAATCTTTAAAAAAAAATACCAGGTACGGTAGGCATCAGCACGATAAGACCCTGAACAATAGCATCGAGCATCTCTTGTGACGTGTCAACACGATTAAAAAACAGCTTGATTGGACGTAAAACAGCAAACAAACAATTACAAATGTAATCATTAAAGGGACGTATCAGTTCAACTTATAGCATGTTTATGTCTTACAAGTATAGGATGATCAGTAAAGACAACAAGTGACTCAATGTTCCCTTGTCAAAATGTTGTTGTCAAAGACACAACAATTATCTCAAAACAAGAGTCTCTATGACCCCGTTGTATCAGTTACCCAGTACATGTTTCATTAGGTACAAAGTCATCTTGTACATCATTATCTCCTCTTGAGGCACCGTTTACCCGGAACCTAAGCCGATTGTATACCATTACAGATATCAGGGATGTTGATTGGTAAATAATTTATACGCACCTATGTCTTGACATAAATCAGCCATTTTGTCAAATTATATACCTAACGGGTAAAACAGGAATTCTCGGTCGTGTGATGAGAATGAATATTTTACATAATTTAAAGTACAATGAAGCTGACAATTTAATGTTCTAAAATTGTCTTATGATACATGTTCGGGTATTCATATACAGTACAAATTTTATCTAAGTTATTTAATAAGCAAGTACTTCTTTTAATATTAAGTCAAATTGAATCAATTTGATATAAGTTTAATAGAGGCGGCATGTAAGGTATCAAATTATTTTGTACGATCGGGACAAATAATTTATTCGTGTGAAACTTTTTAAAAAATTCAAGTAAGAATTTGAAAATACTATAGCCTAATCTAAGAAAACGGTCTATCATACGTCATATAAAAAAGATGGTGTATTCAAAAGTCTATTAAATTGTTTAAATTAATTCAATCAGTGAATAATAATATTGCCTGAAAATTTTAGTAAAAATTCTGGCTTTTAAATACGTATCGAAAGTTAATTTATATGTAGGCCTTTAAATGTACTGTCCCATATAACAAATCATTGCGTAATACTGCATGTAACGTCATAATTGCGAGTGCATCGTTCTTTTTATTAAAAGCCTCTAATATAATATTTATAACACTGTGCCGGATAATTATGCCAAGGCCAAGGTGGCATTTCTGCATCTGTTTAAACCATTGCTGCAGGAGTTTCCTAGAACCTTCGCTATTAAATTATCTCACCTGTAAAGGTGAGATATTTACCTTTAAAACTTTATTTCCTTCAGGAAAATATTTTTTCCTTTAACATTTTCCTATAGAATTTTTGGAATTTCCTATGATAATAAAATTTCCTACAGGAATTTAAATTCCGATAGGATTTGAACAAAACTCCTATAGTACATGTATTTCAAAATTCGATAGGAAATATGAATTTCTTATAGGAAAAATACCTGCATGGCTAAACATATTTCTAAAGGAAATATTATTTCCTATAGGAAATATATTTCCTAAAGGATATTTAGAAAATTCTATTGGATTTTCAATATATCCTGTAGTAAAATAATTTCCCTCATGGGAATCATTATATTCCTATGGGATATTAATTTTAAAAGGTAAATATCTCACCTGTCAGGTGAGGCAAACTGAAGACAAAAGTGGTTATATACTCTGTAGATAATGGTCTATAATTTGGTATCTAATATGGATTTTTCCGAAACTGCATCTCAAACGGGTGCAAAAATGCCATCTTGGCACTGGCATAATTATCCGGCACAGTTTTATATACTGCGTTTAATACAAATATCGAAGTAAGGTTATGACATATGCGCTATTATTCACAATTGCGATTATTACATTACTGATTTTCTCAATGTTTTCTCACAAAACAAAGGAGTATCAGTGGTACAAAATGCCGACTCTAACTATTTTCTACAAATCATCTTTAACATATTTCGGCAACTTCCTATACTTCTTTCAATGTAATACAGGTTTACATGGGGGAAAAGCCCCTAATGACAGGATGTATAAAGCTCAGTTACTAAATCTATAAGGATCTGTTTCTTCATTATCCTTTCCTGAGATAGAGTTATCTCCCGTATCTCTTCCGATTTCCATTGTTTTGCCAGTGTTTCTACCAACACTACAACTTTCACTTCCCACCCGTCCTTATCTTCTGCCTGCCTAGATATCCGAGCACGCTAATGTGTGTACACCTCATTAAAACCACATCACAGATTTAAACACTGCGCTTTATTTTCTGTCGGTAGACACTTTACCCCAGAGGACTTCATCACTTTACTTTTCTACCAAACCTTCCAAAGATTAAGATCTCTCGGGCAATGGGAACTATGCCTTTTTAGCACATCTGAAGATTATAAATAAAAATTTTATAGATAAGAATCTGCGACAGAACATCAGTTTCAAGCACCAAAAAGGGGCGGTAGCAAATTTATTATTGATAGTCCTTATCATAGTAAAATATTGGATTGGACACACAACGCCACCATTTCATGATATTTGAACTGTTCGGTCCAAAGTAATTTGTTTTGGAATGCCCTGTTGACACATTTTATCCACTGGAAGAGGGACACACCCACATCTTTTATTGATTCTTACTTTTGTCTTTACCCCCTCTGACATCGAAAAAGACATTTTTATGACAAAGAGGCAAATGTCCTGAATAAGCAAGCAGATGGACAATTGTTTTTTTTTTGCAATTCAGGCAAAATGGTGAGTATTTTTATTCAAATGAAACGAATACATTTAACACCCACTGTTTTTATTGCCGGTTAAACAAAGAAATCGGTACTAAATTAATGATATCGCTGGGCAAAATTTAAAGTGATGGGTTTACGGATTTTATTTCATGTTTTTTATTATTTTCGTTTAAAGATTCAATCGAAGAGAATTTTTGCAGTAGATATGCTGAATTTGCTTAAGTGTATTTTTTCTTTGGTTTTTTGTTTGTTTGTTTGTTTGTTTGCTTGTTGTTTTTTTCTTTACTTCGTCGGATTTTAACTGGTACAGTCTTTCCGTGCTTTTTATTTATCAACGGTAGTTGATGGGACAATGACAGTAAAAATCTTGAAAAGTTTTATATTGTACGCAATACGTGTAAATACTAGTACTCCTTTTCATTCCAATCCAGTTATAAATTTATGAATTAATTTTGCAAACCTAAGTACCTGAAAGATATGATACTCCTGTTTTTTTCAGTATTCTTAAATTTTGTGATATCACTCAAAACTGTTAAAACACACTTTGAACACTAAATGGGCTACAAAAGCAAATTAGCGGCACGGGTATATTGTATAAATTGGCTATTGATAAAGAAATAAAAAGGTACTTAAAATTATATTCTAGGATATTTTTAATTCAATATCTTTTGAAAAGTACGGTAAATGCAAAGGAGTTTGAATTAGTGTAGACTACTGTATTTTGATTTTAAATGAATTTAATTTTAAATATTTCATTGACAACATTCATCTTTAATTTTAGAAAGTATTATCCTGACACGCCCTCTCTTTTGCAAAGTCACAGAAACAAACTTTTGATTAACCATCTAACCATTAGGAAATAAGCCATAAGCCATACAAAGGACAAAGAAGTTGCGATGTGTTCGGTTTTATCCTTTGTTTTTGGATTTGTTTTGGGTTTGAGATTTGTCTATTTGGCTTCACGGTTTAACTGTATTTCTAAACATTTAGCATATTGCATAAGAACATAATAACATCAGTGTACCATTCTTATTTCAAACAGCCAAGAATGTTTGCAAAGTAAATTAATATCTAAATAGAAAAAAAATATTTACGTGTATCAGATGTGTTACATAATTGTGATAAACAAGTTAGCAACCTCATTGGACGATATTAAAGTTACATTTATAAATACATGTACGTCGTACTTTTTGGAGACGATCCGTGTTTTAAATATAAATAAATAAATAAATAAATAAATGAATAAATAAATAAATAAATAAATAAAAAAGATGTAAGTGCATGTAATTTAAGCGGCACATGAGGCTGTCAAAATCCTAAATTCCCAAAATTCCATGATGTTATCAAACTTTGAAGGAGGTAGATTGAAATAAATATGAGGGTGTGACTACTATGAAGAAAAAAAACCACACAGGTCAGTGTCTGGCATATCGAATATATTTCTATTAATTAAAATCAAAATAATAAATAAAACACCGGATTTACGCAAAAGACATAAGCAAGACAAAAATATATTTAGCTTTGATTCTGTATTTTTTTAAAACTTATGTTGGAATATGGGCCTGTTAGCCCGTCAGTTTACAGATCTCCAAGCTTGACATTCAAACATTTTGTCCAAATTCATTTCCTTTATTTAATAAATAAAACAAAATACATAGTAGGCATAACTGTTAACAAGCAAGATCAACATTTAAAGGGGCATGGTCACGATTTTGGTCAATTTCAATTTTTCTATTTTTATTATTTGCAATGCTTTAATGGGATCCATTTCTAATAATCAAATGAAATTTGAGAGTCAGCTGTAGAATTATGATAAGCAAGTTACAGAGCTCACACTTCTTTGTTCATGTAAACAAGGCTCGTGCCCTGTTTTTGTTTATAAAGGTTTAATATACCAATAAAAAATCTTTTTTTCTATCGTCTTATTCATTTTCGGCATAAATAAACAGTTTCAAACGTTTAACACATTCATTTTAAGTCTAAAACTTGAATTAGTACTTCAACACTCAAAACGTAAACAAAAGCTTTTTTTTTTTGCATAGCTCGCTTATAACTCGACGAAAGACACTCAAATTTTGGTTGACTATTAAAAATGACCTACTGAAGCATTGTTAACATTATATCGGAAAAAATAATTGTTGACCAAAATCGTGATCATGTCCCTTTAAAATTTGTAAAATATAACTTATGAAACTGGATTGCATCGTATACTTTCTTCAGTTCTTTACAATAATTCTCCAAAACCGGATTAAATTAGGTTTACCACATTCGATTTTGATAACATGCAATAAGCGAGACAACAAATTTCGATTACTAGTAATAATTCTGGATATTAATCTTGTGGGGGACAGGTAAATCGCTTAACGTGTTTGAGAGAGCAAACATTAAAAGCGTATTTTGCTTCAAAGTTATTTCACCTGTATATTAAATAACCATTTGCAATACATCGATTGAATAAAGGTGCAAGTGTTTTGAGTGTCACTTGGACTAGAATGTTTGAATGTATAGAGCTGTTCGTATAGAATGATAGCAAAGGGCGTCAAAAGAGGAGATGAAAACCAAAGTAATTATGACCATTTAAACGAATGATGAAACAAAGCATTTATCATTCACTGTTGCTCAACTTCTGACGATCAGTGAATCGAAGGCATTACTGGACAAACAGTATGTCGGACCCCAAATATTCTTATCGCGAAATTTGAAAATAAGTGGATTATTTTCTTTAAACAAACTTTACTAACATGAAACGTACTCTGATGCTCGCGGGATAATTTGGACAGAATAAGTTCTACAGATAAAGCTGTAACCAAATTGTTTTATCTGTCTCAGATTACCCCCCTTTTTCTTGGGACCCGTCAGGGTACCAATGGTATTGCTATTATCACATCTGAATCTATAATCTCTAAAGAATGCCATTACCCTAGTTTCAACAATTCGATCGGCTAGACTAAAAAAGAATGCATTCAACATCTTTCGTCCAAGAATAAAAAAAGAAGATATACCCATAAACCCGGCTTTCATGTCTGGAATGTCTTTTTACCTTAATTAAACTGCCCCTGACTAAACACTGTCACAGCGTAGAGCGTAACTGTATGTTTCTTTTTATACTTGCAGACGGGATATTTCAGTAGCCTTACCAGACGACATTTTTTACACCACGTGATTCCGGACCAGTAGCATCTTCCTGGCAGGCGAAATGGAATGTCGTAGCTTTTGTGACTAATTAGACTGACGTGTACAGGATTGGAATAGATACAGCATTCTTATAACACTAACAAACACTGCGCCCAAAAACTGTTACTATCTTCCCCGCCTGCCTGACGCCATATAAGGATGACATCAAATAACCTGAATATCCACCCTCCAGAGGGTTCGCCTCGAAAATTTTATAAAGGGTACGAAATTTCTGTAAATGCTTTATTTCTAATCAAATTATCTGCAAATCAAAGGTATTTTTCTTCTTTTGTAAATCAGTTGTGTACACGCATACATGTACAGAAACACGACATAGGGTACATGTAGATCCACCTTAATATGCTGTTCTTCCGTATTTCTGTACCGAATTGCCAGTGGTTGTAGAAAAAAAAATTGTATTTTCATTTGTAAATATTTTTGATTGATTGTTTATTGTATTTTATGAATGCTTGTCAAATGAAATGCGTGGGAGTATTTAAACACATACTGAAAAGAAGTACCTGTAACTCAGAAAGACTTATACATACGTGATATCTAACAGAGGGCGTACATAGCCACTTCCGTAGCACAACAGAAATTTACATTCGTACATTAATCATCAGGGTTGAACCCACTGGTATATTAAGATTACTGAAACATTAAGCAACATGTTCAAAACAAATAAAGTAAACGGCGGGTGAAAGTAAAATCATTCAAGCTTCTAACTTTCGACTCAATCATTTTAATCCCAGTGCTCATTTTAAATTTTACCTGAACGTTACCTGTGAAACAATGAGTGATGACTGTTCGTCCATTGCGACAGATATAACAGCTTTTTCTGATGAAGATGACTTCTCTAACTCTTCTTCTAGCTTTGGCAAATACAAGATGGTTTACAAAGTCAATGGCATGAATCAAGAAGACATGGAATGTAAAATTGAAAACGTAAGTATGCTTACTTGTACATGTATCAATTCTGATTATTTTTATATGAAAATACTTTTTTATCATAAGTTTCCGTGTACAATAATATTGTTGTACTTTTGACGTTTTACTTTTGAAAATACTGATTGAAAATAAAACTTATTGGTCTTTTTTATCTTCATTTGCAAATATTAAAGCTACTATATCTAAAAGAAAATGACTCGGAAAAGAAAGGAATTTGGTCTAAAGTGAGGGAATATTGGTGTATCACTTACAATTTATACATTGATTTAATAAGAAACATAAGGGTATTAAAATTGGTAAAAACTTTATTAATTTTCAGATGCATATACAATAGCTTCATACAATCGTATTATGAAAATGAAAAAAAAAATTAAATCTACGGTGGTTTAATAACTTTGCTCTTAATTTCAAAAATAATTCCAATCTTGATTATGTTGTTTATCAAAGACATGATTCTGACTGTGTATATATATATAAAACACAGTGTTTCTATCTTACCAAGTCCAGACACACCAAATGTAATTTGTCAGGGCCTAAACTGAAAACTATGTTCTAATGGAATCCGCGAGTTTGTCTTCGGAAGGAAATAAACTCGGCTCTAATGAGTTCGTGTACGTACGCCCGGGCATCGGAATGTTATTAAGATACATTATATGAAATATTTGGTCTGCATTCCAAACATTTGTCGAAAAAATATATATGACATTTACTATTTAATTGAAATCTTTTCAACTTTGTCAATAAAAAGATAACAAACTTAGTCATCACTGACTGGATTTAATGAATGACTTTTTAAACTGAAGCTGGTGAGAGAATTTACAATGTTTGTAATTAAGAATTCTTCTTAACAATTGTGAAACATTCCTAGATTTTACATTGTCCTTTAGTTTCAAATTATACTAAATCATATTCTTTGGTCATCAAAAAGGTTAGGCCAAACACAGATGTCTTTCAGCGAACGCAGCTGTATAAATCAACCTTTCAACTGGAAAAGTTTAGCTTAGATACTTGACATGCATATTGGACTGTCTACATGAACGGTCATTTAAACTTTGATCCCACTTGTATAACTATTTCGATAAAGTAACAACTTTAGAAAAGTTATACGATAAATGCAATTCTCTATTTTAAAGAAAACTTATGTAAATCAAAATAAAATTTCTTTAGAATAGAACTTTTTATTTTAGATTTTTATTCATCTGTAGCTATAGAACTTTTTATATTTAATTTCTATTCATCTGTAGCAACACTTTAATCAATTTTCACAAAATTTCTGAGAAACAGCATTTTATATTGATTGAAAAACGTAGAAGATATATTTCCGCTTTTTTTTTAAATTTAATTTTATTCTTTGTAAATGCATTACACACTGAATGGTTATTTCATTACGAGTCAACTTTGACCTAAGAATTTTTCTGCATTTTCTACTTGTGTGTTTTAACAATATGTGCATAAAAAATTTTCAACTTGCAGAATATTTTTCATTAAAATTTGAATTGCTCTTTAGGAACAGACATCGCAGAAAATTTTTATTTTATTTATAAAATTCAAATTGTCCTTTTGGCAAGGACGTGGCAGATATTTTTATTCTATTATTTAAATAAAATTTCCACCTTTGGGCAATGGTAAGACGGATTATAGTACTTCCGGTCCAGAGTTGCGGGGATTGAGGTGACCCTAATCATAGACTATGAGGTATCGCGTGGAAGTGGGTGTAAATACCGACAAAGATGCCCCACCTACTGTGGAAAGTCATCAATCGGACGTTCAACAACAAATATATAACAAAAAGATTCCTTTTATCAGTCTCCTTAGCCGTTTACATTTTACATTATTTTAAAAAAAATGCTCAATATATTTGTCCTATTTTTTTTTCTAAAATTTGTAAACAAATTGCAATCTATCAATACAACATAAAATTTCACAAATCTTACTTGAAAAATCAATTTTGAAACATAGGTAACAAAGACATAATATACATTTTCATTTAATTGTAGATTTTTAAAACTGTATATTGTTTTGTGTTTTGAATGACTCGTAATTTATACCAAAAACGTAAAGTCGATATTTGGATTAGATTTTTTATCTAATTTAAGACGAGTCGATGGCCGTGGCCAGAAGAACTCTATATAAAAATATAAGAAAATACCAAAATTTAAAAGTCAAGATTTACGCTTTTTTCTGTAATTAATAATAGTTTATAGTTAAACTGAAAATGTCTTAAAATTTTGAGTAGATCTGATGGTTAATCTGTTGACCTCCTGGCCTCCTTAAGAAAACAGATTAACCTCAAATTTACCAGGTTTAATTATTAGAATGATGTGCTGATGGATTAATAAATATTTCTCAAACTTTTTTTGAAGATTAGATAGCTAACTTCTGTAAGGAGTAAAGTAATTTGCGTACATGTATAATTTTATGTGGATGAATTTAACATTCTTTTGTTCTTAAAAAAAGATATATCTATATTATTGATATATTTTTTACAAATAATGAAACACCCACATGTGTTATTTTACAAATTAAAAAATTCCAGTATGCCTGCTTAGGGTCTTATTAAATCGTCCTCAATTTTTTTTTAGCATATTCTAAAAACTAATTATTGTTCCTCAGACCAGAACATCAGTTGCACAAGATTAATATCACTAAATATTTCCTTAATGAATAAACGTGATCTTGGTCACGTATTACGTAACCAGTGCAAATGCTACTGTATCTATCTAGTGCCAGAGCTTAGAAAGTGAAATCTACATCGTAAAGCAATTAGTTGTAGACATTTCCCCGATCATAGCAAACAGCGTGCTGGCTTATCAAGACGCTTTCCGCTTGATCTGGGAACTATCAAAGTAAACGTCATTACCCGTATATTGGCCAGTAAACAAAGTGACTGATGCCACCCCTGGATACGGCGAAATGTCCCTGTATCCTCCATAAGACAACATTGGTGACCCCCATGTTTGCATCACTTTTTGACTTCGACATCCTTTCCACTTTCACTGGGATAATGTATTTGTTGTGCTGTCCTTTGCCTAATTTAGTCACTTGATCGATTAGAGACCATGTTAATTAGTGGTGCACTCTTTATGAAAAATGATATCCCTGGGGGCCTGTTAGGACGATGGACCCCGATAGGCTGGTAACTCCTAAGCTATGGACTCCTGACCGTCTCAGAAAAGTGTACAAAGATTTTGTGAGTAACTGATGGAGAAAAAAAATGTGACATCTGGCTGGTCTTTTAAAATTGCTATAATCCAACGAGGGCTTTTTTTTAATTTTGAAAATCTCGTTATTGTTTTGTTCATTTATCAGATTACTATAATACAGCTAAATTTATTTCGTTTTTTATCGGCATTTTTAAAAATATATTCTTAATTATCGTAAATGAAAATAGAAAACAGATTGATAAAGTATTTTTTTTTTATTCGTATATGAACATTTTTTAATGCTAGATATGCAAAAATGAAAAGAGCGCAAAACGGACGCAATGGAATTAACAGTTCTTAACTCGCCGCAGTGTTGAATACTAACTTACTCATTCATATTTACTCAAGGATTGTTTTGTGTGGTTGTAAAAAGGTGAGAAGGATAACAGCATATTAATGGATTTTAAAAAATATCCACTAACTTTATACACCTACGGAAAATCAATTGAGCATTGATACTTAGCCCGCTGTCCTGAAGTGGCCTGTTTGATTTGTGCGGGAGTTATATCAACAGGATTAGATATCTTTTTAAAAAAATGTCCGTTGATCAATTTTGCGTTTACGCATTTCTGTAAGTGGGCAGTAGAAGAAATTGTGGTTTTGGTGATAATCAAATTCCAATAGGGACAGAACTCAAACTTCTATGAGGGGTAGAACTCCAAATTTGTAAAATTCCAGATTGAAAAATTCTCCAAACATGAATGACAAATGTAGCTTCTAAAGATAAAAGATTTTGATGAATCAGTAAATTACATTCATAACTATGTTTATTTCATTTCAGGATGGTGAACCACAAAAATCGCCCGAGGGTCCATACTTAAACAGAATTATACCTTTGCCAATGGAAAGTAACTTCACAAGTACAGAGAATCTCATACCCAAAGAAGGGATAAATGTAATTACGAATTTTTAATATTACATGTAATCACAGATGTAGTTTGTTATGGATACTATATAATTTCTGCCTCAGAAATATTACTTGTAATCACAATATACTTTGTAACAGGTAATTTTATTTATCAGAAATACTACATGAAATAACAAAATTTGGTATAATTTGTAACAAGTAATATGATTTCTTTATCAGAAGTGTTACATGTAATCTCAAATATAATTTGTAACCGATAATATAATTCCTTTGTCAATACTTTCACAGATACCCCCGAACGGAATAGTTAATCCTTTAATGTCGGGTGTCAATATCGAGGTACCGTCTTGGAGTGATACCAGTAGTGACAATATGAAAGGGTCCTCCAGCTCGAGGGCCTCAACTCTACCCAGGGAAACCAAGTCCGATGACCCAGGTTCCTTTGAAAAATCTGTCAATATCAAGGAGGACAAAGAGAAAAGCAACTCTTTCCCCAGATATACTAGTCTTTCATCCCACAACGAGCCTCTCAAAGACCCTGCCCCGTACGTATCTATATTAATATTCTTCTATCTGTTTTGAAGAAGACAAAAATTATTGACCTAACAAACAAACATTACAAGAATAATTTTATAGTAAGTGTGCCTCTATCTTAATACACGTTACTAAATTTTTGTTTAATTTTTCTTTTTCAGAAGCGTAACTTTGCCTTCTAAACCTTCGTCTTTGAAACCTTGGGACGTGTTTCGAGTAGGAGCACGTGAATTTTCGAAAACAATAGATGGAAACTATGTAAGCCTATTTCGAAAAAGTGCAAAAGTGTTCGTGAGCATTGTACTTACAATATTAATTTTAGTGATGACGATGATCAGCAAAAGTACTCTGCTGCTAATTGCATCCAACGTGTATTCAAACGTGACCTTAAAGTGCACAAAAGGCAAGCATAATGGCCACGTGGCCTCTTGCACTCGGGTTGCACCGGATGTGAAGGGAGCCGACTTTCAGCCATCACAGACCGTTGAGGTCACGTGGCTTTGGGCATTATTTTTGGTGACGACCACACCCTATGTTTTCACATTTGCAAAATGTGTCTGGAGAATATTTTTCAAGAATACGAGAAATCCAACATTTTCAGTCTTGATAATCGTAAGTGTTTTTTTTAAACAATTGAAATTTTAATAAAATAAAAACCTGTTTCTAGATAGTATGTAATACTTATGAACGCTATTCACATTTTTATAGACTCTGGCAATAGAAACTCTTCACTCAATTGGAATCTGCATATTCATCTTTTACGTTCTACCAAACGTGGATCCAATACGCGGACTGATGCTGACTTTTGGAGTCGCCTTCATTCCTTCCTTCTTGAAGATGTTCGACAGTCAGAAGGAAACAGGTCGGCAGTTCTACGTGGTTGTCGCAGACGTTTTAGCTATGCTGATTCAAGCTTCTGTTTTACTCTTGTGGCCACTTCTGAATATACTCAGAGGCATTGATTTTGAGCAATCCTGGGGAATTTTCGTGTCTTTGCTTCTGATTTCTTTGGGATGGTGGGAGAACTATGTGAACAAGTTTACGCATTTGGGTAAATTTGGATTATCCTTATTGGAATTAAAGAGAAACATTCGTCGGAGTAGAACAAAGCTGTATGCGGCAGTAAGTGTATGGAAAGTTGTCCTCACACTGTGTATGATGATGGCTCTGATGAGCAACCTTAAACTTTCTTGTGTTAAAGCATTGTTTTATGAAGGACACAATCGAGCAGAAGGGTGTCCTCATTTAGCCTACCCAGAAGACGCTTATAACGTGGAAAGCTCCGCTTACAAACAAGATGCTTTCTGGGTGGCAGTCGTTCAGATAATCTGCTGCCTGTTCTGCTATACGCTTGCCAAGTCAGCCTGCAAGATCATGCTCCAAGTGGTCAGCTTCTCTCTTCCTCTGATGCTGGCAGCCCCAATCATGGCTGGTCTTTTCATAGAAAACTGTGAATCTTGGAAAACGTTACAGGGTGGTAACTTGATGCCGGATTATCTGTACTGGACGTGTGATATTCATGGAGTTTCCAAAGATTTCTTACGGACACTGGTGTCGGATTACTTTCTTCCAGTTACTTTAATATGGTGGTTATCTTTCATGTGGGTTACATTCCACATATGGATTCCAAGAGTGGAGCGTTTAGTACAGACAGAGAGGTAAATTATTTGTAAAATAAAGCTTTTGTTTTTTTGTTTCTTGTATTTTATTTCGATGATATGATCTCCTCTTCGTTCTTTAACAGGTTGTTTGTTCAGCCTCTGTACTGCGGAGTGTTACTGGAGCAGTCACTCATGCTAAACAGAAGAAGAGACGACAAGGATAGAGATGGCCGCTTAGGCTCAGAAAAGGTAACTAGAATTTGCCTTTGTATTTTGCGAATTCAAAACGAGTACCCTTTGTCTTTGATTTTGCTTTCTTATTTAGTTTTGATATTTTTTGCAGCAGAAACGGTTTGGATTCGAATCGCCCGAGATGAATATGAAAAATGTGGACCGTGGAATACTGCCAGGTCGGAGGTCCATCAAGACCGATCACACCCCGATGATCTACGTGTGTGCAACCATGTGGCACGAAACGACGAAAGAAATGATTCAGATATTGACGTCATTATTCAGGTACACCTCAAAGTCTCCATTGTATACACTATTGTATTGCCGCCATGATTGACCTCATAATCAGTACTTTTCCCAAACTTGTAAAATTAATTTTTTTTTCGAAAGAAAAAGTGTGTTAAAGCATTTTAAACAAAATTTTGTCTGTCTTGGTCCTTTTAGCGATGTTCTGTTATTATTTTTAGACTTGACAATGATCAGTGTGCAAGGAAAAATGCGCAGAAGTTCTTTGATGTCGTGGATCCCGATTACTATGAGTTTGAGACGCATGTGTTTTTTGACGACGCATTTGAGCCCCATGATGACGATGAATACCTTTATCGCGTCAACAGTTTTGTGAAACAGTTACTGCTAGTCATGGATGCGGCCGCAAGGTGCGATGTTTATCAATTTATCAACAATCAAATAAACACCTTATAAACGTATTTGTATTCAATTATGGTTATAATGGTTTATCAACTGTTATCAGTGAATGTATGTAGATTTTGATTTTTTTTATCTAATTTGTATTTTAAAAGAAAGAATGTAAGACAGTTGTTAATTTTGCTAATTTCAGTAAGGTACATAAGGTACCAGTCAAAATACCCCCTCCCACCAAGTATCCGACGCCCTATGGCGGTCGACTTGAATGGACACTTCCTGGTGGTAATAAACTGTATGTCCATATGAAGGACAAAGTCAAGATCCGCCACAAGAAACGATGGAGCCAGGTGAAATAAAACTAAATCAATATATTGAAGAATATTTTCCGATGTCATCTTTAATCTGAGAGATCTTAGTATTGTTAATTTTTGAAATACCTTTAACAACTTTAATTTTTTCAGGTCATGTACATGTATTACCTTCTGGGCTATAAGCTTGTTGCACAGCCCCTCGACGCCAGGAGAAAGCAAACGATCGCAGACAACACTTTCATTCTTGCCTTGGATGGAGACGTGGACTTCAAACCGTCAGCTGTCCAGCTCCTTGTTGACCGAATGAGAAAGAATGAAAAAGTGGGGGCTGCTTGTGGACGCATTCACCCTATCGGAACTGGTAAAACCTTATTTTGAATGCTGAAAAAAGCAAAGTTAACTCTTGTGTTAATCTGTTTTTTTAATACAACATCTAAATTCATTTGTATCGCTTTTCACCGTTTTTACAGGTCCAATGATTTGGTATCAGAAGTTTGAATATGCTGTGAGTCATTGGCTACAAAAAGCTACAGAGCATCTGATTGGTTGCGTCCTCTGTAGTCCCGGTTGTTTTTCTTTGTTCCGTGCATCCGCCCTAATGGACGATAATGTTATGAGGAAATATGCTACGACATCATCAAATGCCCGCCACTACATTCAGTTTGATCAAGGTAATATTGACATATATACATGTATGATTGCGTTCGGAAACAAAAGAATGAAACATAGGGTTTCTCAAGTGTTTACCATTTATTTAACGAAACTTATTAATCCACCAATCTTTCTTTTCCAGGCGAGGATCGATGGCTCTGTACATTACTTCTACAGCAAGGTTACAGGGTGGAGTACTCGGCGGCTGCTGACGCCCTGACCTATGCCCCGGAAGGATTCGGAGAGTTCTACAACCAAAGACGTCGCTGGTCCCCGTCCACAATGGCAAACATCATGGATCTACTAATGGACTGGAGAAACGTCATCAGCATCAACGAAAACATATCATTTCTGTACATCTTGTACCAGGGACTCCTGTTTCTGTCTTCATTAGTGACGCCCGGAACTATTTTCCTGCTGATAGTTGGCGCATTAAACAGCGCGTTCCGCATTGACCTGATCACTTCATTCATGATCAACATTGTTCCATTGTTATTTTTCCTGTTGAGCTGTTTTCTTTTTGAGTCAAAGTGGCAGGTGAGATTATAAATCGTTATGTATATACATGTAAAACAACGACCATTAAGCATTTCCTGTCCGTTTTTTACCAGTAGTAAGTAAGGAATTATTCTACTCTACTTTCCTTAGATTCTCCTTGCCCAGCTGCTGTCCCTGATCTATTCTCTCCTGATGATGGTAGTAGTCGTAGGAATCGGCCTGGAGATGAAAAGGGAAGGACTGTGTTCTCCGACCACGATCTTCATGATCTTTGTCGTTGGGACGTTTGTGATTGCGGCCATTCTTCATCCCCAGGAGTTTTACTGTATTCTTCATGGCGCCCTGTACTTCCTCTCGATTCCCAGTATGTCTATGCTTCTGATGATCTACTCCATATGTAATTTACATGTGGTATCTTGGGGAACAAGAGAAAACGCCATTGCAGCCCAACCTAATGCCAAACCACAGAAAAAGAAGGATGGCAAAATCGCTTCCATTTTGAACAAGTTTTCCAGTTCTAGCAACACAGAAGTTAGTGAATATGCCTTCTCATTTGGAAACTTGTTCAAGTGTCTCTGTTGCCCTCGACCAAAACCTGATGATGCCGATAAACGTTTCGAGGAAGTTTTAACTAAACTGGAGGTAAGAAATGATGCCTTGTCATTCCAGTTTACAGTAAGACAACGATAAGTCTTAAACATTTTAATTAATGTTATTCTATTATTTTTTACTTTTTGGCGAATAGAGTTTAGAGAGGATAATGGCTCTTCCAAAAGACGTTCAAGAGAAAGTTATGATTGACGCGGAGACCAATGTTTCGGAGAGCGACATGAAGCAAAAGAGCGACGGCCTACTGAGAAATTCTCTTGATAACGGAGACGTTAGATGTAAGTTAATGCATGTTTTCTCTTGATATTGTTGCATGATAGATTCTTTTGAAATCAATGATGAAACTTTTTTTCAATTAATATTTACAGACAATCCAATATACCAATCAAAAATGAGCCCGCATGAAGACGATACGCCATTCTGGATTCACGACGATGACATTGGTCATGGACGAGTCCGATTCCTAAGCAAAGAAGAGAAAACCTTTTGGACCGAGCTTATTTCTAAGTACTTGTATCCACTGCAGCACAACGAAGAGCACAAGAAAAAGATGGAGACGGATCTTCTGGAGATGAGAAACAAGATGAGCTTGATGTTTTTCATGATGAACGCCCTGTTCATTATCATTATTTTTAGTTTGCAGTATTCTAATGCCATGAACGGAGCCGGTCTTTCCATTCCTTTGCCATGTCACGATTTAATCAGTAACAAACCTTTATCGTTGGAGCCGATTTCAATGCTTTTTATGGCCATCTTTGGTATTGCTCTCTTGATTCAGTTTATATCCATGTTTTTCCACCGGCTGGCAACATTCATGCATATTATGTCTACAACGGAAGTCAACTGTATGAAGCCAAATCAGAATGAAGTTAACCAAATGGACCTTGCCTCCAAAATCGCTCTCGTAAAAGAATTCCAAAAATTCGAAGATGACGATGATAACAGAAGTATTTCAACGATTGGAAGCGATCTAGACGAGGACAGTAGCATCACTCAGGATGACTCGCCAAAGATGAAGCGTAAGAAAACGGTGCTCAAAATTATTCGAAGAAAGAAAACCCAGGCGCCTCATTCGGGAAATCTTAGCGGCAAATTCTTGAAAAATTACATGGAATTTGCCAAAGACCTCGAAAATGGAGGGAATGGGAATAAGAATGAAAAAGGAAGTAGTAAAAAGCGAAGAAGCAAAAAAGCAAAGAAAGCTATGGCTTCTCTGGAACAAAACAGGGATATGGTTTTGAATAAAGCCCACGTCATCAAATCCAGGTGGCATCGTCTTGCAAAAGCGACCAAATTTGATTCCACAGGAGACAAATGGGGTTCATTGTTGCGACTTGCTGCACAGTCTAGAACAAGTCTTAACACTATTACCGAAGACGATAAAAGGAATTCTTGGATCAGAGGAATTTCAAAAATGACAAGATCGAACAGTGAGTTTTCTGTGAACACTTTACCCGATTTAGGTTCTCTATCACAAAGAAACAGTTATGCGGAACCTATTTTGAATATCATAACGAGCGAGTTGGAAAATCTGGGAAGCGAGCAGGCTGGAAGACGGGTCACCACAGCAGAAATCAACGCTCTCCAGAAATCCAGATTTTCGGCCGAAAATCTCTACGACGCAGTTGAGGAGGTGGATTCGGACAGCGAGGACTCCGACTACGAGGAGGCGGATCTAAAATCTTCCAAAGAGTCCTCGCCCAACAGTACAACTGATAAAAGACCGAAAAGTGTGGAAATGAACACGATAAGCGTGGATGTGATTGAAAATAAACGAGAAAGTGAAAATGGAAACGGAGATACTCATCTGTAGCGAAAAAAAGTTGATATGTAAGACGAAATGTGCCAATTTTGAATTCTAAGTACAATTTATGTTTTATTTTAGCTGTGTTCATTGTAAATAGGGACCGTTCGCCGGTGGAGGAATGTTTGTCTACCATGTTACTCTGTGACCCATTAACGTCTAAATATCTTTGGGAGTACCTCTTGAATTTTAACATAGCATAGCAACGACCCAGTAGCAAGTTTTTATCAACCAAAGTTAAAAGACATCTTCTTTATATTCATCACAGCCAATTTATTTGAACACGTATTCTTCCTGCAAGAGAACCCAGTATCTTTCATTTGACGCCTATTTCGTTTTTATCTATTTGCTCTGGTATATTATTTTTTTGAAGCCAATAATTTGCTGTACCTAATTGCTTATTTATTCTTTTAACCCTCGGCTAATGAAAAGCCGTCTTGGGATTCACCTTGATATTATGTATATACATCAATGCTATGAATATGACATCGTCATTAATGATTAAAAATCACGTATTTCTGCAATAGTGGTTTGCAAAAGAATGTATACATTTTTGAGTTTGAAATAAAATTATAAATGACGTACATGTGTATTTAATTTTGCGTGCAAAGAGAATCGAATTTACGCAATGCTATTATAATACTTGTCAGATAACTTTATTTTAGTACTTCACGTAGAACATTTACTAACATTGAGAAACTCTCAAACAGATAAAGTATTTATGCAGGGAATATTTTGCTTTTACAAAAGTAATTTATAGTAAAAACATGAGGCTTAATTCAAAATAGATCTTGTTGAAATTTTGTTAACATAAGGCCTGATTTTCTTATATTAATTATATGCTGGACCATTTCGAACGATATTTTGTTGTTTTCACCATCAATGACTATTTTAGACTGCATGTGAAAATTTCTGTGACGGTTTAAAATATTTTTGAATGAAAAAGGAATACTTTTGGCTAACGTAGTCACAATTTTCGAACATATTTTGAGACGTATTGTGCATGCGTGATTTTAAGACTTATTTCATATTGTTCCATATTGTTGAAACATAATGAAGCATTGGAATTTGAATAAAAATATATACATGCATTGGAGTACGTATAAGTGAATATATTTATTGGGAACTTATTTAGGATATGGATAAAAATTGAGATTTGACAAATGTTGAATAAATAAAATGAGCCAATTCGTTTATTGAAAGCGCAATTTGAGTTTTGATGGATAGAACTTTGCAGAACGGGGTAACTAGGAACGTGGTTTGACTAATCAACGTCATGGCAGAAAGTGTAGGGCGAGTTAATTTTCGGGCAGTCACATTTTACCTTGGGTATGATAAATTTGGTTAAAGATGTGCAAATGAATATGCATATACTAGTACTAGCCTTTATAAATTAAATATTTTTTTCATACCTCTACAGATGGGAGGTAAACCTTAAACATTGAATTGCGACCTATGAATAGATTGTGCTAAAAACACTACGTCATTATGAATAAATGATGAAGGCATAAAACGGGGAGGTTGAATGGGAGAAGGGAAACTTCAAAGATTCTTTTATCTTTTAAAATTCTCATTTGGCACAATGATAAGAGTTTAAGTGAGATAAGAACTAAAATACAAAATTTGGAAAAGAGATATGACGCACTACATCCAATCCCTGGTTTAAATACAAAAAAGTTTGTATTTTTTTCCAATCAGCAGCATAAAAAACAATAATAAAAAATGCCACAATACATGAATATTAACCATCGTATCATGTGTTAATTCCATCCCTTGCGCGGGATAGCATCTAGTGCAAAATAAAGGAGGCTAAGTGTGTAAACCTATAGGGTTTGAGACAATTAATTTAATTTAATAAAAATAAACATGTTGATCGTTTTTATAATACATTTACGATATAATAATATTGACCTTTTACAATGTACTTACTATTAAGTACATTGACCTAGAATCTAATCGGGATGTGAAAGTGTAAGACTTTTCCGTGACTTTTCCGAAGTAGTAAACAACCTGTTAATCGCATTAAGGACAGTGTAAACAAAACCAGGATGTACATCTATTTAGGGGAGCCGATAAAGGAACAATAGTTGAACATTGCTAAAATTTATGTTAACATTATATTAACTTTTAAATAAGACTGTGACGTTAAATTAAAGACAGCAGAAATTTATATTATATTATAAATTATTGTGTGAGTTTCCAGGATTTTATCATGATCTATTATAGAATTAATAGTACAAATAATTATGGAATTTGTTAACTTGAATATTAATTTGTTTATTTTGTACGTAAATAAGTGTTATGTATGTTATCATATAAAAGATATTCGACGGCACTATTTAGGGAGAGCCACTATACGATCCTCCATACGATCTGGACCTGTACCAAATAAACTTTTCGAAAAGACGTTTTATTTCTCTTATTGGCTTACAAGTGGTAAAAATTATCCTTCGGATACGTCTTAATTTTTTTATACGATATGATTAAATCATAAGCTGTTATTAAGTGAAGAAAATAATTAGATATGTTTGCTTTCAAACATGAAAATGTTTTCCTAAATTTTTTTATATAACTCGGATTAATATAGTCTAAATATGTCGAGGATCATTGAGGCCTTAGAGGATCTTAACTAAGTTTTAAAAGGAAAGGTCAGACGACCAAGCTACGACAGGTACATGTGCAGTCGGCATCTCACCATCAGAAACTGTACGAGACACTGTTTAGATCTAACTGTTCGGTAAATCAAACACATGATCAGGTCGGCAGGAATGGCAAACTGTTGTATGTGGGTTTTTTTTTTTTTTTTAATTTTCTTAAACACCCAACAGCAAAAAGGTAGATTCGTATCAATCTTTTCAATTCAGCGATTAGATCTATGTAACATTTCAGTTCACGTTTCAATTATTTGTTGAATGGCTACAACACCGTTCAACAGTCTCTTAAAACGAATAGCTGCTAATACTCGTGAAGCAACATGATACCATCATTTAAATGAGAATCTGGTTACGGAAAATCCCCTTATTATTTTTTAGATGCATGTCGACTTGTTTTTGCTTAAAGGGGGATGGTCACGATTTGGGTCGAATTTTATTTTTCTGTTTTTATCATTTGCAATGCTTTAGGAATGCATTTCTAATGATCAAATGAAATTTTGGTGCCAGTCGTTGAGTTATAAGCAAGATACAGGGCTCACAATTCTTCGTCATGTAAACAAGGCTCGTGCCCTGTTTTTGTTTACATGGGTTCAATATACCAGTAAAAAATCTTTTTAAAGCTGGTTTGTTTATCTAATTATTCATTTAAAGCATAAATAAGCAGTTCCTAACGATTAACACATTTAGTTTAGGTCTTAAACTAGAATTTTCACTTTAACATTCGAAATGTAAACAAACGCTTTGTTTTCATAGCGAAGAATTGTAAGCTCTATAACTCGCTTGCAACTCATCAAATGACACTCAAATGTTGGATGCCTATTAAAAATGCCTAACTAAAGCATTGTAAACATTAACATCGAAAAAATAATTTTTGACCAAAATCGTGACCATGCCCCTTTAAAGACAACAGCTATTAAAACTAGACATTTTCTTGTACAGCTTTTACTAAATCTCAAAAAGCCGAATAGCTGATCCATATTTTAACGAATGTCAGTTTGAGTTTAGATATGATATTAGGCGTAATTGCTTGCTGTTTCATCTTCTCCAGAACCATTAGGCCACTCTAAACCAAACAGGCACAAAGCATTCTTTTCTCTTTGACATGACCTGTAAGTTTGTTCTTATGGAGGGCAAATTTCCCTTCAAAAAAGGCAGATACATGTAAGTCGAAAAGAGGAAAAATATGGATTAGTATTTTAAAATCTCTTTCTCCATAACCACTCGGCCAATTTGAAAAAAAACTTCGGTAGATAATAAAGAAAGAATGAAAATAACGTTGAATAATTTAAAGTTTTCTTCAGGGCAGTCAAACCAATTTTAACCAAACTTGGCACTAATCATCCTTGATGGTAAGGCTTTCAAGTTTGTTCCAAATAAGGGCTAGTTTACCTTTCATGTTGGGTATAACTGGGAAAAGGTGAATATATGATTTAAAAATCGTTTTCTCAAGAAGCAAAAAATCTGATAGGTACAATTAAAACCTTAACATTAGCTTTCTGATATATGGTAGAAAAATCCTACAATTTGTAATTATAGATAAGGAGGTAGCTTTTGCATAACTGTTTAATACCAAATTCTAAGTTTAGCAGTGAGTTTACCACTGTCCGTCAAAATGAGGTGGGGAGATTGAATTAATAGGTTTTATATAGAAGTTCTTACAAAGCAATCATCTAAAAGATTTTCATGTGTTCTATTATTTAAGGTTGAAGCTAGTGTGTACATACATGTACATCTTAAATTTAACTAAACCTCGCTTCTATGTCAGAGAGTTGATTTAGATTGGATAGCCAGTCCTTGATTCCAAACGCTGTTGCTAGCTGATAAGAGTTATGGCAAGTTACTCAGGTGAGCGATGTGCCCTCCTGACTTTTGTGCTTTTGACTCTTTATCTTGACAAGAAGTCGAGGACAGTATATAATATGAAAACCATTGCATTGGATTTTTTTTTTCATATTAACTGAGAAGATGCTTTGTGAAAACATCGGACGCTAAGAGGAAGCCAAAGTTACTTGTATTTAACTTTGGCTCGGCCAGGCAATAAAAGACAAAAATGTATTACGATTAACATTTTTTGGAGGGGGGGGGGGTAAAAGAAGTAAATATCTATCGATATCTAGGAAATTTTGTTCAAATATTAACCAATTCACCGAAAAATCTATTTCAAGAACCAAGTGTTTCAACAGAAAAATATAAACAGAAAAATATAAACAATCTGTTTCTTTCCCAGTTTTCAATAATAAGATTGTTAAAACTTGCGAATTATTGATTGACATGCATGGTGGATATAAAAGTAGGATACTGTTTCCCTTAACCCAACGATTCCTATGCAGTGTCCGGGGCGCTGTAGCTTCCCTGTTAATTCTATCATGGGTTACGATAACAAATTCGTTTTATTTGTATCATATGCGAACAAAAGCATAAAATGTAATTAAATTGATGTCAGATTTTCTTCCTTACTTCTTTTTATCTTTCGATAGTCCTCCAAAAAAAACTAGATGCTGTCATTAGACAGTAATACCCGCACCAAGTGTTTGCCCCTAAATAACACTGTTTTGTACCAGCTTAATTAAAAATGAAAGCCACATGCAAGCTCTGGTAATACATTTAAAAATCATAATTTTCATAAGTGAAGGATGAGATCCCTTCCCATATGATAATACACATGAGCAGCACTTTATGTGCAATTTGGGGTTAAACTGTTTGCAGTGAATTTTCAGTTAATCAATGATCTTAACATTTCATGTCATAGAAAGTATAATGGTCTATATAATTATTACAAACAAAATTAAAAATTAAATTATGCCCCCTCCCCGTGGCGGTTGCCGGTTTTAGATTTGCTCTTGTGTGCCTACATGTACATAATCGTGTGTACAGATTTAGAGAAGGGGTGGGAGTGAAGGGTCCAGACCCCCTCCCCCCCCCCCCTCCATGAAAATTCATTTATATCAATTGTAAAATTACCAAAAATACACCTTGGACCCCAATGCTCTTACAGACATGTAAACGCTCTCAACCATTGTGCTTCAATGTTAGGTAACATTATTTGGGGGGTAAATATTTAATTAATATTTAATATACTTTATTGTTTATCTCAATAGGAAGTATACATCACAATATGCAGGTGTCCTGCACCACCTTAAAGCTGTTATTTACCTAATAAAATAGTGCAAGTGGATTTGAAGAATAGGTCATAAAAATACATGCATATTACAAATAACTGATCTTGCACAACACAGGTCCGCAGGTCTCATTAGTGGGTACTAGTTTTACCCAGCTCTTCGATTGTATACATACATCTCTGTGTTCATATGCAGAAAAGGATTAGTTAAGATCAGCTAAAGGAATTCATTATTGTGTTTTAATTGGATTATCATTATGATGTTGACCAATATAGGTAAGTATAATACATGTAGTAGCAGTAGCACAATATAATGAGATGCCAGCATAAATAAGTTCTACTTTCACTTTCTAAATGTGATTTCCCTTTGACAGCATGCTGTATCATCATCTTTTAATATTTAAATAAGCTTATCATCGTTACCTATCCTATCGCATTTGTAAAGTTTCTGTCATTTTAGTTGCAAAAGTTATTTTTTTCATTTGTCAGACTTGCACTATTGAGTTGACCCCATATTGACCCTGTTTAAACAACTTCTCATTAAATTTGTGTATTATATGTAAGTAAGTGTAGACACTTATCATTTTTATATGAGTTATAATAGGAAGGAAGGAGTATTTCTTTCTTAATGTTTTATAATGCATCAAATACAATGTAGGTCATGACCTTATGGGACTGTTCTGACCCCACGAAAAATTGAATTAAGCAATTTCCAAAATGTTAATGTGCATCAGGAGTGAAAAAGCAACCAAGAAATGATTTAAAATTTGCTACTGTACACATGTAAAAATGTATTAAGAAGACTGAATCTTTAGAACCAGGTTAGATTGGGGGGGGGGGGGGGGTGAATGTGGAGTATATGGAGTATAAACATTTATAATTTGAATCATTTATTTTGATTAATTTTAACTTGTCAATGAATACTAGTTATTGATCCCAAGGTAGAAATATGACCTCTGATCATATCTCAATAGATCATTTGTCAAATATGCAAGGTGTAATGTAATTTTTTTTTTAAGAATAACATTTTTTACCAGTTTATAAAAGTTTTTAGACACCCAAATTATATTTTGATTTTAATAGATCATTCGACAATTAAGGAGGGGGGGGGGGGCAGTTTTTATTTGAGTTTGTTTGGGGGTGGGGGTTCCAAGTAATGTATTTGACAATTTTTTAATGTAATTTAAAATAAGACTAAGCCATACTAAAGTCATGAACATGAAAAGTATAGAACAAAACACAAACTAATACATGTATATATACATAGGAAGTACCGGTATTACAAAACATAGATGATTGATCTATATCTGGGTTCTTAAATTGAATCATATATCATGATATTATTGTTTCTTTGTTAAAGGCATTTCAGATGGTATGTAGGTCATGATCCCAAGTGCTCTTCCTGAAATTATCAAATATCATAAAAACCATTGAGATCCCCACCTTAATCCAAAGATATTATTCCTCCTTAGGTCATGGCGCATCAGATCATTATGGCATGTAAGTCATGACCCTAAGGGGTCATCCTGACCCCCTTAGAATCAGAAATTGTCAATTATCTTTAAATTATTGATGTTTGATGATCCTATCTCTATTTAATCTTTATTATTAAGTCTCCCGAATGACATTTGGAGACTTATTGTTTTCGTACGGTTCTTAATACATGTATTATTATTCTTCGTCTTCTTCTTTTTTTTCTTTCCCGCTCTAAACTTGTTTCACAGAGATGGCTGAACAGAATTGTACAAAACTCTAGGATATGATAGGCCCGCATATCTAGTTGTGCACCCTGGTTTGATTTTTCTCATTTTGGGTCAGACAACCACTTTTCGGGGGGGGGGGGGGGTGGGGGTCAAAAGGGTGTGGGGTCTAATATTGAACCTTGTAGGAAGAATCGTAGACTCTATTGTAAATGGTAACTTGAAAACGGACAAAGATAATAATATAGGGTTTTCATAATCATATATTGACTGTTACTGGCAATATATAGGGTTTATTAGATCTGACCCCTGGGGTCTTCCCCACCCCCCAGGAATTTGAAATTACCATATATCTCAGAAACTGTTATAATCATGACCCCTAAACCATATATATTCATGTTTCTGATGGCAAGGGGCATCAAATGTTATGTAGGTCATGGGCCCTGTGGGTGGTCCTGACCCCCTCAAACAGCAAGTCCCTTAATACCTTCAAAACAGTTGAGATCCCCACCCTTAAACCATATATATTCTTGTTCCTTGTGTCAAGGGGCATCAAACGGTATGTAGGTCATGGGCCCCGGGGGTGGTCATGACCCCTCTCGAACAGGAAGTGCAGGAATATCTCAATATTATTGATCCATATATATTCTTGATCCTTAAAGGGCATCAAAAGGTATGTAGGTAATGGGCCTCAGGGTTAAATTTAATTTTTCAAAACCATAATGCACATCTATGGAACAGTTCCTATCATATCCCAAGATATCATGTGTCTATCCATTAAATCTAAAAAAGGAGTTCTAGGATCTATGTTTTTTTGAAGTGATAGATGTCAATTTTCTGCTTTTTTTTTACTCCCTGGATGAAATTTAAATTTTTAAAACCTTACTGCACATCTATAAAACAGTCCCTTTTGATATCCAAAGATATGATGTGTCTATCCATTAAATCATAAGAGGAGCTCTTGGATCTATGTTTTTTTTTTTCAGTGATAAACGTCAATTTTCTGCTACTATTTGACTCCCTGGATGAAATTTAAATTTTTAAAACCTTATTGCACATCTATAGGACAGCCCCAATTATATCCCAAGAGATGACGTAGCTACTCCAAAAGTTGTAAGAGGAGTTCTGGGAACCATATTTTTTTTGCAAAAAAACGTCATTTTTTGTTGCCCACTGATCCCCTTAATAAAAAAAAAATTCTGTAACCTGTTCACACCTCAATATGACACCCCAATCATATTCTAGAAGATCATTTGGCTACTGCCAAAAAAAATGACGTTTTTTAAACCAGTTTTTTTGTAAAAAAAAAAAAACAAAAAAACGTCATTTTCAGCCATTAAATGACCCCCAGGACAAAATTGAAAATTCCGAAACTTTATTGCGCATCTATAGGATACCCTAAAACATATTCCAAAAGATGATTTGTCTACTGTTGAAAATGTTGGAGGAGTTCGAGGAAGAAGATTTTTTGTGGAAAAAAACGTCATTTTTTACCAATTATTTGACCCCCAGGACTACCAGGGAATTTTTGAAACCTTTTTACAAAACAACATGATACCCCAAATCAAACTCCAAGAGTTCAGTTTGCTGGTTTATAAGATGTAAGAGCAGTTTGAGAAAGTAAAACGTGACAGACAGACGGACGGACGGACGGAACAGGGTAACAACAATATACCCCAATTTCTTTAGAAATTGCGGGTATAAAAAACCGCGTATGTTTTCAGCAAGATTTTGTAATTTTGTTTATTTTTCCTATGTTCAGCGGAGGATGGACATATAGGGTCCTCCACACATATGGGAAAAGGTTCTGCAAACGAGCCCATTCTTCTACATTACTTAACAATATGGATTTTTAGCATGTGTTCGACTTGAAAATGACCAAAAAATATTTCAATTGGGAGAGGGAGTGTCAACTTTTAAAATTTTATCACTTTTCATGAAAATTTAAGTTCGTTCCGTGATCGATTTCGGGACCAGCGGGTTGAGAGATCAAATCTTCACCCCAAAAAATCTCATGTGTTGTCACGTACCGTCATAAAAAGTACGTGTAGAAGTCACGGGGTGTCGATGATCCTTCAGGTGGGATACAATGTAGTTGATACAATACAACAGACTGTTACAGAAGAATTAGTCAGCTAATATTAAAATATAGTAAATCTAAATTCAGAGTATGCCTCACAGGCACATGGAATTATGTATTTTTCTCATAATAAAGATATATACCCTCTACCTTTTAATAAACAAGATACACATCGTCGCCATCTTGGATTTATTTCAAACTTCACATCAGCTGTTTTAAAGCGGAAGTAGTAAATGAAAATCAATAATCCCTTTCTGTTCTCTAGGGTATGTTTTATGACTTCCTGTTCTGAACTCCGTACTGTTCTCTGTGTCTTTTGTCACGTGACAGAAGGGTATATAAAGCGGAGGTAGAACGTTGAGAGTCAGTCTTGGAGTTGAAGTCGACTGGTTAACATCGAGGGAAATAAGGTAATAGTAAAAGCTAGGTCTTACGTGCCTGAATAAGGCTTTCGAGACCTGAAAATAAAGCTTTGTATCTATAAGATAGTCGACTTGGCATTACCTATAGTTTATTTGGGGTTGCGCGCTTTTATAGTGCGGTAATACATAAGAGCGCAATAGAAAGGCGCGCGCGCTCCAGAGAGAAGAAAGGGTTGTGTACATATTGTTGATTTAAATTTGTGATTGAGAAAATTGATTATATTTATCATAGCTCAAGAAGAGCAGCCGAATTAAAACGAACTCAAAAACGTTACATAAATTTGGTGGCAGCGGTGGGATTCGGCGAATTGATTCATATTGTAAATTTCAGTTAAATTTGTAATCAGTTATCATGGATAGAATGATAGATGAAGAGATTTCTTTTCTGGAAGAGAGCTGCGAGCGATTACGCTTAGAAATACAAAATCGGTCAACTCCGATTGCTAATACGCGAGTGCGCGACTCGGGTATTGCGACAATGGCAAGCGCAAATGGTAGTTATCACGATGCGCATTCGCCAGCTGCCGAGGATACAGTAGTTTCGCTTGGCATAAGACAATCTGATAGTCCGGCGATCATTGGAAATTCGGATGGAGTAACTCTAAGGAAAACCGGAGCGCAAAAGAAGAGGGGGCCTGCGAACCATGTAGCAAATGCGCAATACTTGGAAAGTGCCATTAACTACAGTGATGCGCATCCACTAAGAGCTAATGCGCTTGATCATGTAACGGCGGATGCGCTACATCAAACACCAGCGCATGCACACAGGCCGTTAGAACGGACAGAGAGGTTGGAAGTAAACGCTGATGCAGAGAGCGCATTACCTCGACGGATAGACCGCATTGAGGATGATTATAAGGAAAAGAGAGACCACGATAAAAAGACTACGGCCAAATGTAATATTAAGCCTGCAACGTTTGATGGGACTCATTCATGGTTAGATTATAAATCCCATTTTGATGCGTGTGCGTCTCTTAATAATTGGAATTATAAGGAAAAGGGTTTATAATTAGCTGTGTCGTTAAGAGGAGCGGCACAAGGGATATTAGGAAACGTGTCTTCAGAAACCGGACAACAGTATGACTTGCTAATCAAAGCGCTTGAGGAGAGGTTTGCGCCACCTAATCAAACAGAGTTATACCGTGCACAACTAAAAGAAAGGCGGCAACGCGCATCAGAAACATTGTCCGAGTTAGGCCAAGCGGTGCGAAGATTAACATATCTTGCCTATCCTTCAGCACCGGCCGAAGTAAGAGAAACCCTTGGTAAAGAAGCTTTCATAGATGGCTTGATTGACTCCGATATGAGCCTGCGCATAAAACAGAGTCGGCCTCAGAGTCTTAATGAAGCTATACGCTTGGCAGTAGAGCTCGACGCTTACTACAAGACAGAGAAAAGAAGCCACATTCGTGCATTTGATTCTCATGAACAAGCGCCTGCGGAGACTGCAAATTCTGATGATTTATATGCGTTGATGCAGAAAATGCAAAACAAACTAGAAAACTTGGAGAAACAGGTTCAGAGACATACTAACTTTAACAGAGAACCTTTTCAGAGTAATTATCAAAATCATTAAAGAGGGCGAAGAAGTAACAGTGTGAAATGCTACTACTGTCATGAGGAGGGGCACATTAGAAAGAATTGCCCAAAATTAAAGAACAGAGATAAGGAATAAGAGAAAAGGGACAATTCAACAAAGAAAGATAACGGAAGCGCATGTCAGATCCGCAGTAGGCGCAGAAGAAAGAGAAATTATATCAAAGGTCAAGTTGGTGCAAACAATTTATGCGATGAAGCTGGAATATTTGTTCAGGGAAATTTGAATGGGAGCAGTGCAAAATTGTTGATTGATACCGGGGCATCTCTTACTCTTGTTTCAAGGCGATTTTATGACAAATTGCAAAATGAGGAAAGACTCGAGTTAACAGAGAGTGCGCAGCGAATATTAAATGCAAGTGGTTCTGTGGTGTCACACTACGGCAAAGGAACATTTTCTTTTCAGATTGGGAAATCGAGTCAAGTTTTAGACGCAATTGTTGCAGATATATCTGTTGACGGAATCATTGGGCTTGACTTTCTTAGGAAATGTAATGGAAATATAGATCTGCAGGCGAGTTCGCTTCGATTGAATGATGAAGAATGTGCATTTTCCTGGGAAGGCACATTAGGATGTTACAGGGTTACGGCAGCAGATGACATTTGCATTCCACCAAGAAGTGAGATTGTTATTCCTGCCAGTGTGACAGGAAAGAATAATTACGGAAGAGCGGACTATCTGGTAGAACCAGAACCTAAATTTTTAGAATCAGGGCGTGCACTGGTAGGTCGCACTCTTGTGAAAGGTAATGATAAGGTTCCTCTTCGGCTGATGATGATGTGCAGAAGATTTACCGAGGAACTTTGATAGGTAAAATGACCGCAGTTGAGGAAAATCTAAATTTGACAACTTTTGCTGAGCAGTCAAGTGGAGAACTGCACAGTGATTTGAAAGATTTGCTAGATCGAAGTATAAGTAACCTTTTGCCTGAACAAGTGTCAAAGGTTAAGGAGTTTCTGCGCAGAAATCATTATTTATTTGCAGCTTCTAACTACGATTTAGGACAGACAAATGTAGTGCGCCACAAGATCAACACAGAACAGGCCAAACAACCCATTAAGCAAGCTCCTAGGAGAATTCCTATTCATTTGACCCAAGAGGTTGATGCCCAAGTAAAGGAAATGCTCGAGAAAAATGTAATAGAACCCTCAAACAGTCCCTGGGCATCTCCAGTAGTTCTAGTACGCAAGAAAGACGGTTCAATGCGCTTTTGTGTAGACTACCGTCGACTGAATGATATAACCATAAAGGACGCTTATCCTCTGCCAAAAATTGACGAGGCGTTTGATCATTTGTCAGGACACGAGATGTTTTCTACCCTTGATCTAAACAGCGGATACTGGCAAGTTAGCATGGAGGAGAGCGATAAGCCTAAAACTGCATTCGTAACTCGTCAAGGGTTATATCAGTTTAAGGTAATGCCTTTTGGCTTGTGCTGTGCGCCTGCTACGTTTGAGAGACTCATGGAAACCGTGCTTGCAGGACTCCAGTGGGATAAATGTCTCATATACCTTGATGACATTATTGTTGTGGGCAAATCATTTGAAAATATGATGGAAAACCTACAACACGTTTTTCAAAGATTGCACCATGCCGGTCTAAAATTAAAGGCAAAGAAATGTAATTTGTTTGCTACAAGGGTATCCTATCTCGGACATATTATATCAAAGGATGGCATTTCGACGGATCCAGAGAAAGTGAGAGCAGTGGCTGAGTGGCCAGTTCCGGCTACTGTAACTGAATTAAGATCTTTCTTAGGTCTTTGTAGTTATTATAGGCGTTTTATACAGAATTTTGCCGCAGTTGCAAAACCACTGCATCGACTCACAGAGAAAGGTAGGAAATTTCTTTGGAATAAAGAGGCACAAGAAGCGTTCGAGGTTTTGCGCAATAAACTTATAACAGCGCCAATTCTAGCCCTTCCGGATATTACAAAACCATTTGTATTAGATACGGATGCTAGCAACGAGGCAATAGGTGCCGTTTTGTCTCAAAACATTGATGGTACAGAACGCGTTATAGCATATGCTAGCCGTACCTTGACAAAGTCAGAGAGAAAATATTGTGTGACCAGGAAGGAACTATTAGCCGTCGTTCACTTTGTGAAGCACTACCGCCATTATCTTTATGGTAAAAGGTTTCTCCTCCGCACAGATCATGGATCATTGAAATGGCTTTTAAGGTTTAAAAACCCGGAGGGTCAGTTAGCCAGGTGGCTGGAAGTCATTAGTACTTACGATATAGAAATAGAACATAGACCCGGTAAAAAGCATGGAAATGCGGATGCGTTAAGTAGAGTGCCATGCGCTCAGTGTGGTTTTGACCCTTCTTCAGAAAACCATACACTGACAATTGAATCCTCGGTGAGAACTGTGCAGAAATCAGAGGTGAAAAGCGACCAGATTGATAGTTGTCTGCAGGAAGCTCAAGAGCAGAATAGAGACATTAAGCTTGTAAAAGATTGGGTCGGAAAAGGTGAGCGCCCAAAATACAGTGATATCTCTAGGTATGGCTATGTAGTAAAGTCTCTGTGGAATCAATTTTCTAGACTCGTTATGAAAGATGGTCTGTTAATGCGCAAGTGGTCTGTGCTCCCCTCAAATAAAGAAACTCATCAAGCCATTATACCTGACCAAGAGCGCAGACGCGTCTTGGAAATGTGTCACGACAATCAGACCTCAGGGCACTTGGGAGTGACAAAAACGTTGGCTAAGATACGCCAAAGGTATTACTGGCCAGGACTTCAGAAGGACGTATATCAGTATGTTACAGGTTGTGACAAATGCACTAGGCGTAAAAATCCAAGTCCTAAACATAGAGCACCAATGCAGATTACTGGATCAGGTGTGCCAATGGAAAGAATTGCAACCGATATATTATGTGAGCTTCCTGAGACTGATAGAGGCAATCGCCACATTTTGGTTGTGTCTGACTACTTCACAAAGTGGACAGAGGCATTTGCTCTGCCAAATATGGAAGCTGAGACAATTGGTCGCACTATTGTTAGGAAGTTTTAGTAAGGTTTGGTATCCCCTTCATCATTCATTCGGACCAAGGAAGGCAATATGAGAGCAAACTCTTCCTAGAGATGTGTCGGCTGCTAGGGATCAAGAAAACCCGTACAACACCCTACCACCCAAAATCCGACGGGATGGTGGAGCGTTTTAACCGCACGTTGCTCTCCATGCTAAGCACTTATGTACAAGAAAACCAACGTGATTGGGATCTGCACCTTCCTTACATACTTATGGCCTATCGTTCTACTGAGCACGAGACCACTAGTTTTTCACCAAATATGCTCATGCTGGGACGCGAAGCGACCACTCCTTTAGATGTAATGTATGAAATGCCTCCCGATATAAAAGATATACCAGCTAATCAGTGGGTTTGGGTTTTACGAGAACGATAAGAGTCGGCGCATAAGCTGGTCCGCGAAAACATACCAGGTGAAATGTTGCGCCAGAAAAGATACCATGACACAAAACTGTCATGGTCCTCCTTTAAACCCGGAGAAATGGTATATGTGTTCTTTCCCACAAGAAAGAGTGGATGTTCTCCTAAATTGACATCGTTTTGGAGAGGGCCTTTCTTAATTGAAGAAAAATTGTCTGACGTCCTATATAAGGTTGCATGCGGAACAAAAGGGAAAAGCACTGTAATTCATTGCGATCGCATGCGGAAGTGTAAAGCGCAGACACTACAACGGGAAAATGATGTTGATATATTAGAGAGTGAAAACAGTGAGGAATATGAAATTCCAGAAATGTTGGAAGTTCATAAAAAGGAAGATCACACTGAAATCAGTGTAAACAAGAGCGATAGCGTTTTAGATAGACCAAAGCGCACTAGAAATGTACCTACATGGCATGATGATTATATTGTAGAGTATAAGTGTTAGGCTGTTTGATCTTGATAGTATTGTTTTTAACCAGAGACTTATCGTTTTTATTGGAGTTTTCAGAAATCATTTGAGATGATTATTGATTGTTGTATTTTGTAGATCATGGCAAACACCAAAACCACAAAAAGAAAAGAAGGACATCTCTGCCCCATGTGTTCATTGCGGATTCAAGAAGAATCAGAGTGGGAGAAGCACGTGGTTGAGTGTGGTAGAAAACGGAGACAAAAGCGGTTTGAATGCAGTCATTGTGAATATGCAACCAACAAGAAGAGCGACATGGACAGGCACTGCCGGACGCGCCATGGCGGATACGCTAAAGCTGACAGTGAGAATGAAGAAGACTGGGAACAGTTGGATCCCGGGACTCTTTCGGATGTTGTGGGTGAGACAGCTTCTGCAACTTCTCCAGAGATAACACAGAGGAAACCAACGAGACCTGATCCCGTCCACACTCCAAAATCTAAGCTGTTGAACAAGCGCTCTATGATGCCAGTTGCACCAACTCCTTTCGAGACCTGAAAATAAAGCTTTGTATCTATAAGATAGTCGACTTGGCATTACCTATAGTTTATTTGGGGTTGCGCGCTTTTATAGTGCGGTAATACATAAGAGCGCAATAGAAAGGCGCGCGCGCTCCAGAGAGAAGAAAGGGATTGTGTACATATTGTTGATTTAAATTTGTGATTGAGAAAATTGATTATATTTATCATAGCTCAAGAAGAGCAGCCGAATTAAAACGAACTCAAAAACGTTACAGTTTTTTTTACGATCGTCTCCGTCTTTTGATCAGTCCTTCAACACCTATGCTTACAGCCAATTCATCAAAAACGGCACATTACACCTGTCATTTTAATAAAATCACTCATCAATCTGCATCTACTGCCTTAGACATGCGATAAATTACAAAATGGAGGACGAAAGTTTACACCTTTAATTATGTAAATAAGATTTCCTTGCATCATATGTTTTTGTCAATATCTACACTTATAAATTAAGACATTTTGCCAATACGGAATGCCTGCACCAGAGTAACTGCTTACACCTTAAGTATTTCATTACGTGTAGGATGATGTCCGTAAGCTGTAATTGAATTTTATTTGATAAGTAATTATCGAGAAATAAATTAAAAAGCTACTTTCATTTTCAATAAATCAGCCTAAAATAGCAAAAATGAAAGGAAGGTGGTGGACACGCTTTGGCGGACCCAAATCAGTGGGAATTTTAATCGTAACACTTGTACATTTATATGCTTAATTGCAATGAAATAATATTGAATTACTGGTATATCGTAAAGAATGTATATATTTACTGGGAATTGTTTAGGGTATACATAGAAAGTAAAGATATGACATATGTTGAATAAATAAAATGAGCCATTTCGTTTCTTGAAAGCGCAATTTTAGTTCTGATGAATAGAACTTTCCAGAACAGGGTAGCCAAGAACTAATTAACGTATTGGCGGAAAGTGTAGGGCGAGCTAAATAAATTATCGTGCAGTTGCCTTGGATATGAAAACTTTAGCTGAAGATATGCAAATTATACAATGTATTTACCCGCGTTTTTCAATTGCTTGCATCTTTATACCACTACAGATTGGTACTGAACCTTATATTTTAATTGGAGAAACATGAACAGATTGTGTTAACAACTCTACGATGATGTATGCATAAAAAGGGAGAGTTGATTTTTTTAGGGGGGGGGGGGGGGCAGTCTTTCATCTGAAGTTCTTGAGACAGTGATAATAGTTGATAGTTGTAGTGAAATTATTATACCTTCAGAACAAAATTTAAAAAAGAGATACGACACTATTCACCAACTCACTGGTTTGAGATGAAATAAAAAAGTTTTAATGTTATATAATTTTTCAAGTCAGCTGCAACAAAAAGAATAAAGGCCATGCATGCACACGTACATGAAGGATTGTATCATTCAATGCATAAAGTGTTAATTATAAAGCATAAGCAAATGAACAAGAAAAGTTCAAAGCAAAAAATTTGTTTCATATTTTATAGAATTCTCTCTCAAAAAAGAAAATAGTTGGGCGTTTTTATCCAAGCATGTTTCGTACGGTCTAGCCAAGCTAATAAAGCATTGAATATAATTAAGTAGAAACTGCTTATTAGCGATATAAAGACTTATAGGCAATTTTATAAAGATATGTTTTAAAAACTTTCCATTTTTCAAACTGTATTCAAACTTATCATATAAATTTAATTGTCTCATTGTTCCACTCAATCTGCTGTTCTATTGCGGTTTGTTTTTAAAATGTGACACTAGTATGTGGTATGTATGCAAGCCTATAGTCGTTCCACTTTTTGATGATTTTTAATAAAAATACACAAATAAATACAGTTGAATTCGATGAAGGGGAGTATATCAAGATATCTTCATTGAACAATTATCATTTTTCACTCATAAAAGTTCACAGGAACGAAAACAAATTTCTTACGGAGAGTTATAATTGAAAATGTTTACATCTTTTCTCCATTCGGAAATACTCGTAGACTTTGACATTTTACCAATAAACTACTTTGAATGTGTATTGAAACCTGAAGCGCTAGAGGGGGCGTTTCAAAACAGATAATCTGGACATTTTTCATATAAGTGGATGAAGGTAGTTTGAGCACAAAGGTATTTATCAATATCGAAATATCAAGCAAAAAGTGATGGAAGCAAAAACTCGGGACAGATTATAATAGAAATTGCGTAGAGTCAAGCTCTTTTGTGCTGTTTGATGCTTTGTTAAATTACTGAACCTAGTCTCATTGGTAGGATATGCAAAAGTCTTCCCTACCCCCTCCCCCACCCCACTCCCCTCCGCTTTGAGTTCCTTATTGAATACTTTTCATCGATCGCCCACGTCAATTTCTTTTATTATTATTTTGATTTATTGAGTACATGGCACGGGAAAGAGAGGTCCTGTCCCGGTTTATTGGCCAATCGGTGAGTAGTCATCCATTGTGTTCCACAGCGGTAAACAAAATCTCGCTATCTGATCCTAACATTTGGTGCTATACCGTATTGAATTTTTCGGACAGTACGTTTTCATTCAACAATAGGTATGTATATACATGTGTTGGTTTTTATCATAATAATAAGTGTGACGAAACACACATACTCGAACTGAAGTTGATTGTTTTCAGCTCTGAGTGATTATTCATTCATTCCCCTCTACTAATAACTCTCAAAGCATTTTATATTTTATTTTTGTGAAGCGTAACTTTCTAAAAGAACACATATCTCGCACTGCTATATATATTGATACACACCAGCACTTGACACCAATTTCGTTTGAATGCATATGCATATAGATGTATATAAACCAATCAGATTTTGTTTGATTTGTAGAACCTGTTGAAATTTAGGACAAATATCGCTTCTCCCCACCAAGGCAGGCATGTTTACCTTTCTAAGGTAGGATCCTCGACTTCAGAGTGTGACAATAGCGGTATTCATTAAATGTTATGTATTCTTACACATTACCAATACCTTTAGTTATAAGGAAAACCGACGTGTAAAAGACCAGACATTCAGTTTCGTAAAGTACTTAGGCTTAGCCGTAAATATAAAGAGCCATCCATTGATAACTTGCTTGAGGCTAATAATTGTACAGTCATCTTTATGGAGGCTAATGGTCAACAAATTAACCGCCAGATTTTTCTTTAAGTTTCAGATATGACGTCTTCAGCTATAAATAATCATTGCAAAAAAATCCGTATTTTTTAGCATAAAAGTTTAAATATTTTGCTATATATTTATAGGAAGGTCTTTTTAACCAGATTTATATAATGTAAAAATGGTCACGGCCATTTAGCCCTCTCAAACAGCTCAATTCAGAAAATGCTTCATGTTCGATGCTAAACTTTCGCTAATCTCTAATGATATATTTACAGAACAAGACCAAATTTTCCTGGTTGGAAAAGCTTTACTTCCCCATACACTCAACCCTTGAAACATATCATTGTCGGTTTTTAGAGATGGTTTATTTTTAACTCGAGCATTTCAGAAGCTTTTCAACTATGGTTTTTATTTAACCAACACGTCTATTTGTTAAATAATTAAAGGCAATAGTTAATGCACTTGAAAGACTGTAGGGTATTTCCATATTGCGTAACACAGTTTAAAGCTTCAGCAAGGGTAATAATTTAAGATGTGCTGTGCACACTAAACACAAACTTTGCGATGTTATTAACGGTTCTTGAATAACCAGAATAACCAGTACCAGAATTAAAACTTCTCGTCATCCGTCCGTCTTTAAACTTTTCACATTTCTTACTTCTTCTCTAGAACCAACCCTTTATAAAAGGGAGATAATTGCGAAAAGTGAAATAGGGTGAATGTCTTTAAAATGCTAATATTCAAACCAAAGCTTGTATATATAGTGATTTTAAATTGATAAAATTATGACCCCGAACTAACACTGGGGCCGCAAAAGGTGTTCAATGAGTAACATAAAAATATATAGAATTTAAAAATATTCTTCTAAAGAACTATAATGCTACAATTTGTGAGATCACTATGCAGGCATCCTCCTACAATGTAGATTATAAAAGTTAAAATCGTGACTCCCGGACTGATACTGGGGCTCCAAGAGGAGGTTAAAGTTTAGCAAAGAAATATATAAGGAAAATGTTTAAAAAACTTCTTCTCAAAAAACTGTAAGCTATGCAAGCATCCTTAAATTATGTAGATTCTAAATTGTAAAAATCGCGACGTCTGCACTAATACTTGGGTTCTCAAGAGGGGTTGAAAGTTAGAAAAATGTCTAGAATATTCATCTCAAGAACTACAGTGTTACAATTTGTTGGATTTCTTTGCAAGCATCCTCATATGATATAGATTATACATTATTAAAATCGTAACCCTAGACTAATGCTTGGTCTACAAGAGGGGTCCAGTGTTTAACTTTGAAATATATTGGGAAAATATTTAAAAAAAACTAAAATAAAATGGTAAAATGAACTATTGTTCAGATGAGCGATGTGGCCCATGGGCCTCTTTTAATTGTTGATGTTAATAGTTCATATTCGATTTTGTAATCTTTAATATGTTGAGGGCTAGGATATTCATATTGGTCAATTGTTGCATCTATTAGATCTTAAGATATGATGTCCAAAAAGTAGGCTTCTTTTTGTGTTGTGTTAAACGTATTGGGAATTTTTTGAATGTTTGAGAGTTTTACAATATCTTTAAAGAATTTCATATTAAAATTTCAAAAGGAAGGATTCAAGAATTGTCGTTCAGGTGAGCGGTGTGGCCCACGAGCCTTCTGTTTTAAATAAATATTTGTTTATGTTTTAAATTTTAGATATGCCTGATATGCTTTAACTTATTTTTAATAATTTGTTTACATGACAATCTCTTTTATCAATTTATTATTAACTAAATATACCATCTCCATCTTTTGGCGTTACATGTTCATGAAATTATATCCATTCATATTTATTATAGAAATCCCAGCCTCCTCTTCATTATTGTATCACTTCCGGTTCCTGTTGTCATGGACAATGTGGCCCTGCTTGTGATTGACGTTCAAAACTGTTTTCTTCCCACGGGAACTTTACCGGTGACGGAAGGTGACCTAGTAATGCCAATTATCAATGAAATACGCCAAAATTACGACAACCTTTTCTCGTTGGTTGTGTTTTCCCAAGATTGGCACTGTGATAATCATGTTTCCTTTGCATCTCAACACAACGGGAAGAACCCATACGACACTACAGTTCTTCACTACAACAGTACAGGTGAAATTTCTCCTAAAGCTGTAAACAAGATTTCTATTGTATATGACTCAATTTATCATTTATTTTCCAGCACAAGTAAGTAATAATATAGATGATGGTCCCACTGCTCTTTACTGTCTTTGCTTTTTACATGTACTAAATTCAAAATACTTCCATACAAAACAGTTTTTAGTATGGGAGTCTTTTTTTACTCTAAAGATTTTTCCTATACTATGAATTCACCTCACTTTCCTTTACCAAGTACTCGGGATACCTCGCACAATTTTTTAATGTTATCATCCGGGCTTATTAATGGCTGATGCAATGCAAAATCTCCGTAGACTTTCAATTTTGGGATGTGTATTGAAACCTGAAGCGGTAGAGGGCGCGTTTCAAAACAGATAATCTGGTTATTTTTTATATTAATGATGAACGTAGTTTGAGCACAAAGGTATTTACTATTATTGAAATATCAAGCAAAAAGTAGTGGAAGCAAAAACTCGAGACAGAGTATAACATCTTCAGGAGTACAATGTTTTATTATCTTCAATGTAACAACACAGCTAATTAAAAAACCCATGATGTGCTAGATATCGATTTTTTTTCACGATTTCAACTAATTTCATATATCACATAAAAAGATGAACATTTTGAAAAGTAAATAAATCGAATTTAGAGGAGAAAGATATAATTAAACGTTGGGCCAACTCAAAAATATTGACTTTCCTTCCGCTTCATATCCACGCAGGCGCATGGAAATGTAAATAATGCATCGTGGCATATATCATGGACGAATGGCTCTAAGTGAAACTAGATGTCTTTAAGACCTGCACATCTATTAAAATGCACAATCCATAAAAATTGATGCATTTTTCTTCATACGGACATAGAATACCTCTTTTCTCAGTGTCTCAATCCCACTGTAAGTATTTTTAGATGGCAATCGCAATCACGTGACACTCAAATCCCTGTCCAAAATTTACATGTTAATTTCGGATGAGTTTAACGCCTTGTAAACTGATAGGTGATGACTTATAATGTGTGAAACTTTCCATATGATGAAATTTTGTATATTTCCTCTCATTTCCGTTGTTATAATAAAAAAGTCAAACATCTTTTTTGAGTCACCGTGTCACTTTAATTAAATTGACTACTATTTCATGTTTTATATAACGCTAAAGATAAATAATCCTTTTAAGCCTACAATAGTTCTGTCTACATATGATAATACAGCATTCCTTTAGGTAGCCCAATACGTTCGTTAAAAATCAAAGTTTAGTCTACAACATGTGTCATACATTAAAGCACTAAAAATGTTTATTTACTGTAGGAAACCTTTGCGAATCAACGTGTGACGCTCAATACAACATTACCCAAGTCTTGTGGCCAGATCATTGTATAAAAAACACAGCGGATGCAAAATTCGCTTTGAACATTACCAGAAAAAGCTCTGATGTCGTTGTGCAAAAAGGCTACCATTGCAAGGTCCGTATATTTACATGTACCTTAATAATGCTTCATGTTTCCTGGCTTCCATTTCTTGCTTCTTGCTGTTCTTCATAAGGGCAATACTTTTCGAACACTTTTCGCGCGGATTTTTCGCAAAATAAATACATTTTTATCTGCACTTGCGTATCGTTTGTTAATTCTACTTAAATTAAATCCGTGTTGTCGTTGTTGTCTTTGTATACTTTTCACTTTTCAGGGGTAGGGAGGGGGCACAATGGGGGATCCCATAAGAATATATAGATAGAAAGAAAATCTTCAAAAATCTTCTTCTCAAACACTATTTGGTCAAAAAGAGCTCGAATATGTCTGGAAGAATCCTTAGGTAGTGTAAATTCAGGTTTCTTCAAATCATGGTGCCCGAGAATAAGTTGGAGTCACAAATGGGGGATCAAATTTTACATAGGAATATGAGAAAATATTTTTAGAGTGAACTTCTAAAAATCTATTTGGCCAAACAAGCTTGAACATTTGTGGAAGCATCATCAGGTAGTGTAGATTCAGGTTTGTTCTAATCATGGTTCCCGAATGGGACCACAATATGGGGATGGATTTTTACATAGAAATATATATAGAAAATCTTTAAAAAAAACTTCTTCCCAAACACTATTAGGCCTGAAAAGCTGAAATTTGTGTGGAAGCATTTTCAGGTATTGTAAATTCAAGTTTATTTAAATCATGATCCCTTGGGTATGGATGGGCCACAAATGGGGGATATCAAAGTTTTATATATTTAGAATATTAAGAGAAGAACTTTTAAAATCTTCTTGTGAGAAACCATTTGCCCAGAAAAGCTTAAACTTGGGTGGAAGCATCCTCATGAAGTGTAGATTCAAGTTTGTTCAAATCATGATCCCTGGGGTATGGTGGGGCCACATTGTGGGGGGGGGGGTCACATTTTTTTCATAGGAAGATATACATGTAAAGAGAGTCTTTAAAAATTTCTGTAAATGCATTCAGCTTAAAAAGCTGAAAGTTGTGTGAAAGCACAGGTTATGCAGATTTAAGTTTGATCAAACCATGATTCCCTACAGAAAAGTTAGGCCACAGGAGGGAGGGGGGTATTAGGGAACAGAAAACTAATCATTTGATATAGGAATAGAGAAAACTCTTATCACTAGTACCAAAAAAAAGGGGGGTTGGTGTTTACCATAAAAATATGTGGATAAAAATTGATTTTTTTTATTCTTTGGCAAGATCTACTGTACCTAATTGTCAAGATATTTCGATTTTGATACTGCAATGCTGATTTGATCAGAGTTATGGCTCTTGTTGATCAGGTTAGCGATGTGGCCCCGGGACCTCTTTATTCTCATTTTTTTATAACAATTTTTTTTTCATTTCTAGATCGATTCGTATTCAGCTTTCTTTGACAATGGTGAGTTCAGTCAAACAGAGTTGAACACAAAACTCAAGGAAAAGAACGTTGATACCGTTATTATAGTAGGACTTGCTCTGGACTACTGTGTTTATTACACAGCCAAAGATGCCAAGAAATTAGGTATGATTTCCTAGAAGTCTTATTTTAAAAACACTGTTAAAACGATACTTCATAGATATTAAGGTGGAATGCTACCCCTTAAGTGTATCAGAAGGATCAGTAGTAGAGTATCATACCTGAAACATATTCCGTTATTTGCTCTTAATTATTGGGTGCGAATTTTAACATTTTTTTTTATAAGAAAGTGGACATTTTTGTTTTGGTTGCAAGTAACACTTTGTTGTTAAAATGTGGTGTTAATAAATGCATAATTATATTGATACCTAATTAATAATGTATGGTTAATTAAATACGACTTTTGGTTTTTAATAAAAAAAAATTAATTATAGAGGTAAAAACATCTTTTGCTCATATTTTACAAACTTATGGATAATTCATAGAGTCGTGTGTTAAGGAGAATACACTCAAATACATTTTACGGTTGCGCTTTTACTATCTACACTTCCACATGAGTGTGTGTTTTCATATGTAATGTCAATTTCGCAGTAGATCATGTCGATGACAATATGACTCTATGTCAGTGACAAACAGTGTTGTCATACCCCTGTAAAACAGTTACTATATAACTCTACACGAAAAAAAAGTCCAGCATTTTGACTGTTAATCGACTGTTAAAAAATACTGTTGACCGGTGACGTCACATTCCGCGAAAACGTGTTATTGATTAGAAGGGATATAACAAACCAGTTGTTGACTGTTTCTCGGTCAACAGTTGATCTGTCGGACCGCAAACTGTTGCCCTCGAGCCCAGTCAACAACTGTATAATATTGTCGGTCATGCATGCATCTCTTCGGATAAAGTTTATTATGATTTAGTGAAGACCACTAATAACATACATGGTAATTTAGCAATTATGTTAGCAAATATAAAATACACACATGTATAAGACTCAAAATTGTTTACCTTGTTTGTATCTTATTTTTACAAATAAAATCGGAAAATTAAAGTTTAAAAATTTTGAGCTTAAATTATGTCCAAGTCCCTTTAAATGTTCATATCAAAAGTACCTTACTGGATCTATACATGATATGAATCATAAAATTCATGCATTTCTGTCTCTTTATGTGTTAAAATAATTTTTCATAACTATCTCAAATTCTTGTTATGTTTTCTGTAAAGTTTAAGGCTATGGTACGTTTTCTTCTGACACCAGTTTACGACAGTTAAAACGATGCGCGGGTCTGGGGGGGGGGGGGGGATTTCCTGGATCCACGCATGCAAATGACTGTTTCCGTTTGCATGCATATTCTGTCATATTTTCCTATTTGGCCGTTAGGGGTAAAAGTCCTTTGAAGTTTGTTGCTGAGTGTAACTTTCACTTTGCTTTCATCAATGTCTACACAAAAGTCTACCTTTTTTCCAGGCTACAAAGCTTATGTAGTACAAGATGCCACACGTGCCGTAGCAAATGCAACTTCAATAGACGCGTTGCATGACATGAAAGAACGCGGTAAGTAAACTTTCACAACGTACTATAATATTATTACCACTGAATCGAATAGAACCAGTCTATATTTTCTTTCAAGGCGTCCATATTGTGCAGTCCTCGCAGATGCCAGATTTGATGGAGAAACTGACAAGTTCCGGCAACATCCCACAGTGCTTTCACCTCATCTGGTATATCGCAGCGTTTGTGATTTCTCGGAGACTGGCATTTTTCTAATTTGATTACTCTTCATGTTATATATAGTACAGCTATGTACCGAGTATTAAGTACCAACAATCTTTAAAGATATTTTCCATGTATATATGTATTTACAAAGTACATAATTCACATATTTCATGCCAGAAAATTAAGAGGCGATAATTTCGGTCGGGGTGTGACCAAATCTATCATATAGCCCTTCCGGCTTCATTGGATTTGACCATGCCCCAACCAAACTCATCACCTTTAATTTTCGTTTACAATGTATATTTGCCTTTTACTGTTTATACATGCATAATTATGTTGTTTCAGGCACGTAGCATCAGGGGGGGGGGGGGGGGGGGCGGGGAGGGGGGCCTGCCCCCCCCCCCCACTTTTTCTTGCAGGAACAAATTTTTTAAAATTTACATATAAAAAATAGAATTATCATGGAGTTGCCCCCCCCCACTTTTTTGGGAGTATGTAAAAAAAATGGATATGAAATAAGTAAATGAGGAGTGAAATTGAAGTAATATTCCCCCCCCCCCCCTCCCCCACGTATTAGGATTTTGAAGATTTTGGAAAAGTTGAAATTTCCTTTTTTTTTTTTCTTTTTGCTTGTCGAGATTTTTTGAATGAGCCTGCCCCCCCCCCCCCCCCCCCCCCCACACACTTTCAAAAACGATGCTACGTGCCTGTGTATTAAACCATTTTATGACTTTATAATATTTCCCATGCGCCATATACCATAAAAAGCATATACACTGTACATGTGGCCTACAAAACAACTCATATGCCATTTCGTGATGCAAAATGTATGAAAGACAAGGAATTATAATACCTGTAAATTTTAAACATTTACTACAGCTGATAGTGAATTGGTTGTGAATTAAAGACAAAATCACATTGCAGTGCCTTCACCAAATTTATTTATAATGAAGATTGAATATTGGACATATCAAACAATAAAGAGATTGGAAAGCAGAACAACCAACACAGAATCTAGACACTGCTTCATTAATTAGAAGTCAGTTTGGCGCCAAATTATAAAGTTGACATCCTGATTCTGTTTAGCTTTTTTTTTTTGCATTATATTTTATTTCTAAACAATTTTAAGAAATGTCAAAACGGCGATAAACAAACTAAAATATTATCTCTTTTTATGCTCTAAGTTAGTGATATGCAAAGCAACAAATGAAAATAATAAGCATTTTGCTGCTATCGTTACATAAACATTACACAGAAGTAATATGACTATGCCAAAAAATACATCGTTTGTATACGAAATCTTCAGTGGTCTGACTGTGTGGCGGCATCAGGGGGCGGAGTCATTGCCCGTAGCCACGTGTGGATCCGCCCTGGTAACTGATAGAGGTAATAGTCAAATTTGCACTTTGTACCGCAAAGGTAACTTCTTTTGGGCATAACGGAAAACAGAGCATGTTGCAGTGCATTGGTTACCCCTGATAGGTCCTCACATTGGCCATTTGGTATTCTAACAAACTGCTCCTTTGCTACAAAAACAGGTAAGTATATTCAAATGGTTGTACATGTTGTATAGGTTACCCTTTAAATAGCAATTGTAACATCTGGGGTTGTTTTTAACGTCTGTCTGTGCAATCGTGTCCGGTCCGTATCTTTCTTATGGAGAAACATTGGAAGTTCTTACTTCACACGAAGATTGCTTATGATCTAAGGGTGTGTCATGACCTTGACCCAAGGTCATTTGGGCAAGGTCACTGGCAGAAAAAATGCAAATTTCGTGTCCGGTCCATACCTTTCTTATGGAGAAACATTGGAAGTTCTTACCTCACACGAAGATTGCTTAACTAAGGGTGTGTCATGACCTTGACCCAAGGTCATTTGGGCAAGGTCAAGGTCACTGGCAGAAAAAAATGCAAAATTCGTGTCTGGTCCATATCTTTCTTATGGGGAAACATTGGAAGTTTTTACTTCACACAATGATTGCTTATGACCTGAGGGTGTGCCATGGCCTTGACCTAAGGTCATTCAGTCAAGGTCAAGGTCACTGACAGAAAAAGTGCAAAATTCGTGTCCGGTCCATATCTTCCTTATGGAGAAGCATTAAATGTTGTTACTTCACACAAATATTGCTTATGACCTAAGGGAGTGTCATGATCTTGACCCAAGGTCATTTGGGGAAGGTCAAGGTCACTGGCAGAAAAAGTGCAAATTTCGAGTCCGGTCCATATCTTTCTTATGGGGAAACATTGGAAGTTTTTGCTTCACACAAAGACTGCTTATGACCTAAGGGTTGTCATGACCTTGACCCAAGGTCAATTGAGGAAGTTCAAGGTCATTGTTTCAAAAATGCTAAATTCTGTCTGTGTCATGTCTTGTATTAATGGAAATATTAGAAGCTAAAATTTGACACAAAGCTTGCCTGTCTTAGGCCACATAAAACTATTTTTAGACTCTCATCCCCGTCTCTCTGAAAATGGCCTGCCCCAATGAATTTGTTTTTTTGGGAAAAAAAATGTGTGGAAAAAAAATTTCGGAAAAAATCCGGCTTAGTATACCAATAATTCAAAATGTATAAATATTAATTTTTTCTTAGCGGGGGTATCAATTGTGAGTTTGCTCACAGTACCTTTAGTTTTTAAGTTTATCAATGAATAACTTGGCAAGACTTATCTTACTTCATAATCCAATTTGGAGAACCAGAAGCTGTTGTTTTCTTATTCGACATTTGTACTACAGGTATTTTCTTAAATTTGTTGCCTTTCATATTCTTATGATAAAAATTTGGGTGATATATTGCTATAAACGATAAGACAATAATTAACATAGAAAGGATATGTTGATTCGTTGGTGATTGCTACTCACTTTCCTGTAACCACTTTTGGCCGTAGAAAGCCTGTACCTCACTGTCTGCCGCGTCAAACGCCTTCTGTAGGGTGGACTTCATCTCCTCTGGATCTACGATGCTGGTTTTGAATGCTCCAGGTTGAATGGTGTGAAACGTCACGCCAGCGTAATAAAGTTCACGTCTACACAGAAAGACTAAGCATGAATGTAACAGGAGAAACGTCTCCACTATTATCTAAAGTATGCATTGAACATTTCAAAAAGGAATAAGATTTCAATGCTAAGTGAACGTAGTAAGTATAATATAGTGTAAAAAAACATATACTGTAAGGATCGATAATATTTTAAAATTTTCATGTAATACATGAATTACAAAAGAGCAATGCTACCATGATAGTATAAGTAATTAAAAACATAAGTGACAGTCGTGTTTGATATGTTTCAAACCTTAAACATTCTGCCATAGCATCCAATCCAACTTTGCTGATGACGTAAGGTCCTCGACATGCGTAAGATTGGAATGCACAATCACTGGTAGTATAAACAACCCTTCCTTTAGCCTTCCTAATGAGAGGCAAGAATGCATTGGTCACCTCAATAGCACCAAACAAGTTGACAGCCAAACACTTGTATATGGCTTCATAGGAATGGAATTCCAGCGGCGCGTGCAACACCTGAATCCCTGCATTGTTGACTAGTCCCCAGAGACCTTTAGAAAAATATATGGGTCATTTTACAGGGGTTGCGCAATCAAAGATTTCATGTTATAATTAACTCGTCTTTTTCACATAATGCACGAACGGGTTCCGTTTTTTTTTTATATTAGGCAAAATCTTACCTTCTGACCTGGGAATAATGCGTTTGACAGATTCCACAGCATTTCGGATACTTGTTTGATCTGTGACGTCAATTTGCACGACACGTAATCGAGATGACGTTTTCTTTTTTAAGTCCGCACCGCCCTTTTCCGTCAAACATCCGGCGATCACTGGCACCCCTTGTTTGTCCAATAACTGGGCCAAGTCGTTCCCAAATCCGGAATCACAGCCCGTGATAAACACGTAACGATTGGTTATTTTTTCTATAAAAGTTTTACCTTTTTGGTACTCGTAGATCTTATACGCAATATAAATAACCAAAATAAATGCTAGAATTAAACAGCCCATGGTCATCTATTGAGAGTCCAGTGATAAGCCGCAATGAGAAAAGTCAGGTGTGCTGGAACTATATCAACAGGTATTCGTCGGTCTTTGCTAAATCACTTAATCAGTAGATAAACGCCACGCATGACTTAAGAGAAATGTGAAAAGGAAATAGGAAATGCACATGTAGCTGCATTTCTATAGCGGACGGAAAGTTACAAAAATACGTTCATGAAAAACGAACAATTATTCTTTTAAAAACATATTGAATTACCAAACAGAACAGCTTAAAACAAAATCAACAGACTCGTTTGCAAAATCAACAGACACCGATGCAAAATGAACGATCTCCGATGCAAAGCCAACAGTCATTTACTGAATAGGCGCTAGATGGTGTGAAAAGAGGTATAAGGAGAAATCGTACCCTGGAGAAAACGTAACCTGGAGAAAACGTAATCTGGATTGACTAATTGACCAATTCTCTGAGAGAAAACGTACTTGGATATGTCGTCTCTAAGAGACAACGTACCATGGAGAAATTGCAACCAGAATTGAAATAGTTAAAAACTGCATTAAATGACTGTTGGTTTTGCATCTGTGTCTGTGAATTTTACAAAGGTGGCAGGGGATAGTTTCGAAGGAAAGACCCGTCAAAATTTTGAAATAAAGGGAGAACCTGAGGTTTGGCTGGTTATTTGAGGGGTATACATTGCTAGAATATTTATTGCATTCATTTTGTGGATAGAAGAGCTCATGTCAATTTCATTTATATATGACACTTTAATACTGGTAGCACTTTTCATCAGATATGGAATGAAAATGCGAAATTGTGGCCAAAATTTTCACTTTCGGTTTTGTGCTTGAAAAGTAGGGTGGGTTCAGAACACGAAATGTCACTCAAAAAGAAGGTGATTGACCCCCCCCCCCCCATCGATTGGTGATTATTTGCATGGGTATACATTAAAGCTGCTTGGTCCGATTTTATATCAAATTTTATGCACGCTTTTAAACAATGGCTATGCTTAGTATATGTATAATAATAGACATTGAAGTAGTTTTACCCATCAATTATGCCAAATTTCAATGAAGAAAAATACGTACAAAATTTGCTAACAAAACAAACGACATTGAAAGGTACCTTGTTATTTCGCCTAATATTAAATTTCACCCCTGACGACGAGACGGGTATATAGTTGTATTACGAATTTGACATCGCTTTAAATAAAGGTCGAAATGATCAGACAAATTACAAATAAACATGTGTACGTTTTGTTCGCTAATATTTCTAAAGTCTGCTTTCTTTACAATCGATGCATAGCATGCGGGTTGAATAACCCCAATCATTCGGGGGACGAAACCAAGTGGTTTCCTTTTCTAAACATTCCCGTGATGCATTTTGGTTTGTTTTTTCGTTTGCCCAAAGAGAAATTATTTTTATTTACTTTGAATATTTCTAACTTTGAAAGGAGACTGATTCTGCTGGTGTAAATAGGAGAAAGTCCTTAACTTTCTAAGATAAATGATTTGTATGAAAAAAATTGATACTGTAATTACAAAAAAATCGGACCAAGCAGCTTTAAGCTACCAATCCTATGGTAGTTTATGGCAGTTGCTCGGGACTGGAGCGTGTTGCTGGACTAGTGAAAATGTGAAAAAAGGGCAATTTTTCAGAAAATTTTGAGACCGTCCCTGGCTATTTTCTAGAGTGCTATATGTTAATTAAATGTTCATGTCTGTCCTAGCTCTTTCAGTCACCCAACTCTTTCCCTCTTGTACATGTTTATTGAATGTTTTATGTACATTGGATGTTGTATGTACAGTCTTCATGTTGCCCCTTGAGGGCCCTTAATTGGTAAATAAAGAAAATTGTAAAAAAAAAAAAATTGTAAGTTGTACTTGTTTTATTCTGAAATGTTTAAAAATTCTCAAGAGTCGGGGCCATGTGTCCCCTGCATGAAAACCAATTTAAGCAAATTTAAAAATCCACTGAAAAATTAAATCACATATCTGAGCACTATCTGCCTCACATTTCCTCGGCCAAAAAAACTACCCCCTGCCACCAAACGAGTCTGTTGGTTTTGTTTGACCCTTTCCACCGCCTATACTTTTCTGTTATTAGAGAAGGTGGCATAACTCTGTATAACTATGTACATGTAGTTTCAAATATACTCTAAAATTTGATCAGCCTGGAATTGTTTTGAAACTGATCAAAAAACATGATTCTCCTAATTTTAAAGTGGTAAAAACAAAATATATATATATATATATATATATATATATATATATATATATATATATATATATATATATATATATATATATATATATATATACATATATATATATATATATATATATATATATATATATATATATATATATATATATATATATATATATATATATATAAAAAAGTAAATAAACGGTTTCTGTGAAAATCATTATAGAACCAACGATGGCTTAATTTGCGCAGTTTATTTCCTTCACTCACTATAATTGCTATCATCTTCAATAATATTAAAAACGCGATCTCAGTTCATTTTATATGAAAACTAATCCATTAAAACACGTCTATAACACTTGTAAAAAAAATGGCAATAATATTTTACGAACATTTGTACAACTGGAAATTTTTTCAACTTTATTAAAACAAACATTTTCTGATTAAAAAGCAGTAGTTTTAGACGATGTTTCAATCTTTAAACATGGTTTGTGTTGATTTATGTATTTAATCATTGGAATTGACATGAGCTTTAACTTGATGTTGGCTTTTTCTTTGAGTGACACTAGAACATCGTGTTATCAAACTGACGTACCTTTGTCCTTAATTTTTTGTTAAGTAAATTTATGCACATCTTAAAATTTATCAAAAGATTAACTTGATGGTATGTAAAATGGTCAGCATTTTTTTTTAATTTGTGAGAAAATGGGGATATGAGGGGGTGTTTATATATATAACAATTTATGTGTGCGTACGTATACGCGCATGTGTGTATCACGAGTAAATAGATCGATAAAACACAAACTATTTTATTGAAAATATCTAAAACTACTGCTATTTTAAAAACTGTTTCTTTTTTATTCGAGTTGAAAAAAAAATCCAACTGTAAGTGTGTAATGAATTAACATGAAGTTCGTAACACTTTTGTAGGTATACAGACCACATAAACAGAAAATGATATTCAGATTTAATAGAAATTTTCAGAACTGGCATCGTCGGAAACCCACGGTAAGAGAAGCGAGACCGACCGTGGGTTTCCGACGATGCAGAACTGGTAGACTTTTTAAACTTGTTTATCAATTTTGTTCAATTTAAGCAAACATGATATGCATTTAATTACAGTGTGAAAGTTACCGTATGAACGTTAGAAAAAAAGCTATCAGCATTGGGGTTTTTTCATACCTGGAGTTATCGCTCCAGATACGCTCCACAAACTTTCAGTAAAACAAAACTAGGTCATAATCGAAGGCGCTGTGAGCTGTCAAAAAAACTAGGTTGTAAATATGGAGGACAGCTATTTGGCATCAAGAAAGGCTCTCGATGTACCGTATATTACATACCCTGAATTACTGAAAAGAAGGGCGTCTGAAACGCCAGAAAAAGCAGTGTATGTATTCATCGACGGCGAAAACAGGCGTACCGTCTTAACCTTCGGTGAACTCTATACAAAGTCAGCAAAGTTTGCAAAAAATCTCGTGCACCTTGGTGTGAAGAAAAATGATATTGTCGGCCTTAGTGGTCGAAATGTGCCTGAATGGCTCATTGCTAACTTTGGAATACAGTTGGCAGGTGGGTGTCCACTTTACCTTACATTTTATCGGAAAGATGGAAACAACATTGTGGACCTTTTTCGTAGCGTTGGTAATGTCAAATTGCTAATTTTTGATCCCGGATTTGAAGAACAAAACTGTGCTATAGTAAGTAACATTCTAGAGAAGATTTCGTCTCTGGAAAAAATCGACTCGAATAGCGTGTCCACTCTTGAACATGTTATATCTTTTCACAGTTGTGATCATCTGTCTTTCAAACATTATATGTCCGATTTTTACTCCGATGTTGATGCCGAGCTTCCTCGCCTCGATCCCGAGGACCTCGGAGGCATTTTCTTGTCTTCTGGCAGCATGGGGATACCAAAGGCTATCCCACATTCTCATAACGCTATCGTGATAATGGCCCACAACTACACCTCCGGGGTTTCTACAAAATACAATCAAGATGATGTACTCTACAATGACCGGAAATTCTCATGGAGTGCCGGATACCCGCTATGGGAAATTGTAAGTGGCGGAACCAGAGTCGTCGCCACTCATTCTTTTGGCAGTTCTTCTCTGGTCGTCCTGGCTGACACAGTCTCTGATATTATACAGAAAGAGAATGTGACATGCGCAGTGCTGGTTCCTCCTGTGATTGACCAGTTGCTGAAGGTAGAGTCTCCAGTCAAGCTTAAAAGTATTGTTATTCTTGGCGTTGTTGGGTGTCCTTCCGTTCTTAGTTGTGTTGGCAAGATCTGCGATGAACTGGCAGACATGTACGGTATGACCGAGTTCGGCGGGTTGGCTACTGGTTTTTATTCTGCTGATGACGTCAAGAACTTCAAAGAAAAGGTTCTAAGTGTACGGCCATTTCCTGGGGTAGAACTAAAAGTAACAGATGAAAACGGATACCTCGTTCCTGTCGGACAAAGAGGTCAAATACAAGTGAGAAGTCGGAAAAGATTCACGGGATACCTTAACCACCAGAGTCCATTTATAGAGAACATGTTAAGAACCGGATGGCTGAACTCAGAGGATGGTGGGTTCGTCACGGAAGAAGGGTCCTTGGTTGTGGAGGGGAGGATTAAAGGGCTGCTGCAAGTCTACGGTATAAAGATCTATCCTTTCCAAATTGAGAATGTCATGAAATACAGAAACACTATTAGTAATGTGGTTGTTATACCAGTGGTAGAGAAATCGACGCAGTACCACGTGCCTTGCGCCGCTGTAATTTACCACCAAGACTGCAACGATACCACCGAGAACATCCAAGATTTTGTCCGGGAAGCGTTCAGTGTGTCCACAGAAGATAAATTGCTTGAACCACTGTACGTTCCCCAAGTTGTGGTAGAATTCAAAGAGTTCCCCCTAACTTCTAGTGGTAAACCAGATAGACACGCCATAGCGGAGGCTGTGAGACATAAACTTGACGGTACAAAGTACGATTATATTCACTAATTACAGGATTGTCAAAATTGATATTGGAAACTATATCAATTCTAGGTACTCTTGTACTGCGATTTTTTGTTTTGTTATATTATAACTAGAAAATTGTCTCGTGATAGAATTCAAAGAGTTCCCCCTAACTTTTAGTGGTAAACCTGATAGACACGCCATAGCGGAGGCTGTGAGACATAAACTTGACGGTACAAAGTACGATTATATTCACTAATTACAGGATTGTCAAAATTGATATTGGAAACTATATCAATTCTAGGTACTCTTGTACTGCGATTTTTTTGTTTTGTTATATTATAACTAGAAAATTGTCTCATTTTGTACATCCATTATTCAAGAATGATTTACAGACATTAACAATGCCTATCTATTTTTTTTTATCAGAGGTTTTAATTGATGATAATATTATTGACACCACTTTTTGAGTCTATTAGTAGTAAATGTTCTAAGTAAAATACATGCACACTCAATATAAGAACAAAAATGACTCATTTGTGTATACTATCATCAACCTCATAATATACAACAACGTTCTTAGTTAGAAATACTTGTACTGTTTTCTTTAATCAAGAATGAAAATACCAATAGACAGGTAAACATGTATGTGCATATATGTGTAGCATGTGTTTGCAAATATTATTTTCACTTTTATACTCAATTTCACTATCGAAGTAAAAATATTCAAAAATATACAAATACCATGAAATAAACATACTCATTTCTGTCATTAATACTTCAAATGCAGCAATGTTTAAAAAAGAACACGATTGATTTCACTCTTCAAACGAATGAAGCGTGGGACGAACTGACTTGAAGGACAACTCTTCACTGGGAGATGTATTCTTTTGATTGGCTTTTTGTGTAAAACGTTTGTAAGGGTTTGATGAGACGATGGACATCAGTCCACTTAGGTTCGTCAGAGCTTCCGCTCGGGGATCATCCCCGACTACAGGTGTCATCGAATTCACACCTGTTTGTGAAGATTTGGGGAAATTCTCCAGTGACGTCGTTTTGTTGTCTGTTGTCAGTTTTATTGTTTTAAAGCCATTTGTAGATAAAGTTGTCTCCGAGGTTTGCAAGTCTGTTGTCGATTTTGTTTGAAATTGCTGGTCATTCTTAACTGTTGTGGATCCATCAGAGGCGATTGCTGTTCCTTATAACAGAGGAAAATATAGAAAATATGTGCATTTGAAACAAAAGAACTGTACATGTATATGAATATTTTTAATTTTAGAATTAACTTTGTGAAAAGAAAATATCTGAGATCTCTGTAATTAAAATTTTTTAAAAATTTAAAATTTAATTTAGTCCATGTTTTCAATAACGTATTCGATCTATAAATTTTTGAGGCAGTATTTTCATCTGCTAGTAAATCCGAGTACATAATACCTAATGAATACTACTGTAAAAATGTTCGCTAAACGCACATTTTATTCAATAAATATCATTTTTTCAAATATGACAAGTAAGTTTAAACAATTGAAAAATATTCACAAATAAGAAAATAAGAAACTTTTCATAAACAACGATATTTCTACGCTGACAATTGCATTTGTTATATAACTATATCAGTTAGGGTGTGGTCACGTGGACCTAACGAGTTTGGCTGTCCCTCAAACTCGGTAATAGGCATACCATTTTGTTCAACCTTTTCAAGAGGTGATTTTTCACTCTCATTTGATTTGATTTCACTGGGACCGGGTTTTCTTGAGTTCATACCAGTTTTCTCCTTCCCAAACGTTGTAAGGGCCTCTTTGGGAGATGGATATCTTTCGTCGTTTGACTTTTTGGTTTCGCTGGCCGCTGTATTATTTACATCTGGTATTAAACTTGCATGATCTGGGTTTTCATGACTTCCTTGCGTAGGAACATCGTCCGGAAAAGTAACTTTCTTCTCAGGTTTCGTATATTTTGTTTCAACAGAATCTTCATCTACTGCTTCTTCTTCTATGATAACTTCATTTGTTAAGTTGTCTGTCATCATCATACCATTTATTTGCTTTGATTCATCCTCAACCGTGTCTTTTTTGGTTAATCCCGAACTATCATCTGTATGTCTTAGTACTAGTGGATCCTCATCATCTTTTGTCTCTTTGTTTTCATTTTGCAGTTGTCTTTCTTTTTCGCTTCCAGGATCAATATCTACATCTTGAAGTATGTCAGCCATGGAAACTCCCGGTTGCTGAGTAGGTAAATCGTTTTCCTTGATTTTGTTTTCGTTGATGTCACTGGAATTTTGCTTGTTGTTCTGTTTATTTAACGGTTTCGGCAAATTTGCTAAACCATTCCCAAGTCCAACAGATACCAGATTTTCTATTTTAGTCTCTAAGGAAAAACATAAAAATATTAATATACTACCAGTCATAATTGATATCATAGAACTCAATATCCAGAGAACTTTAATTTATATTTCTCTGTTTTTAGATTCAAAGTGATTTGTTAATGGTCAAACTGTTGCAAAGTTATAGTTTTATAAGCCTTAGGGTATTTCAATGTTTCCATGCTTTTACGCCGAATTTCAGTATTGATAGTATAGTAAAGTTTGACAAAAGGAAAATGCAGAATCAAGAATTTTTTTTAAGGAAACTTTGAATTAAATGTGTTTTTCAGCAGCAATTCGCCATTAGCAACAGTTTTACATTGTTTGTATGCTATTTATCTAACCATATACATTTACAACATAATGAAACTTATAATTTAATGTTGCTTAAATCTTACTTTCAGAAAGTTTTTCATCTTTCTTTCTCTTGTAATATTTGTAACCAAGTATTGCGCCGATCACGGTTGCTATGACTACCAGCGACACGACAACACCAGCAATAATGACCGCTGTGTTGTCACTTGGATCGGCCGGAGAAGCAGGGGTCTCTATATCTGTACATATTTTTAAAACATTTATAAAGTTTTCAGTTTTAAAAAATTTTTCATATCGAAATGATAATTATTTAATTCTGAGATAAATTCAGAAGTAGAAAATAAGTTTACTCACAACAAGTTGCTGAAAGAAATAAAAAGGTAATGGTCAGGTACTTCTGACGAAATAAGTGTACTTGAATCATACAATTCATTTTTACGTGTTAATGCAGATAAAGATGCAGATAAACAATGCAGATAAAGATGTTTTTGGGTTTAGATATCATACATGGAAATGTAGTGCCATTTTTAAGTTTTCCAATCAAGTTTTTAACTTATTTTCTCGGACCAAAAACTTTCGGTTTTTCGGCAATGTGTAATTTCTTAAGTTGGAGGATAAAAGTATAATTGCATAATGTTAAACGAATTCTGAATTATTTGTAAAAATCATATGTAAGTCCACCATCGAAGAATTAAACGCATAACATGGACTTACTGTTGGCGACAAGGTACAATAGACTCCCTGGTGCGGACGGCTTGACGCTAGCTGATTGCCCTTGGTCACAGTTCTCTCCCTTCTCTGTCGCTGTAACATTTACTCCATCAAATTCTATCACCTACGTTGAACATACAAGAGAAATTGAAAAGCATCCTAAACAATTCCATGTTGATACCCATATAATACAAAACGATACAAATAATCTAATCCCTAGGGAGGTTGGATGGTCAGAAATAAACGTCAGATCTACCTTGGTTTTTAAAGCCATATCTATGTAATATAAAATCCTGATATTTTAGTTTTGAAATTGGAATTGATTTCTATGGCTTTTTAAGGTCTTCCGTTTCCAACGGAAGACCTTATAGTTTTCGTACGATTTCTTATTATTATTAAGGTCTTCCGTTTCCAACGGAAGACCTTATAGTTTTCGTACTGTTTCTTATTAAGGTCTTCCGTTTCCAACGGAAGACCTTATAGTTTTCGTACGATTTCTTATTATTATTATTATTATTTTTTTCCACAAATTTTGTGCACGAGATTTCTCGAAAACTATTCGACCGATTTCGACCATTTTTTCAGAGAAGATGAGTCTTGATGTAAACTTCATACGTTTTTGAGATTTTTCCTGTCGGCACTTCCGGTACCGATTTATCGGCCATTTTGTACATTTTTACGACCTATTTTGTGCAGAGCTGATCTCAGAAACTATCAGAGATATGACTATGAAATTTTCAGGATAGGTAGTCTATAGTTTGAAGTTGTGCACTATTATTTTGTTTTACGCCAGTGGCGCCATTTTTTGGAGCTCGCCTAGGCACGAAAATTGGGTACGAATTTTCATTCAAATTCTTCATACGTTTTCATCTGTATCTTTTTATCAGTTGATATTTTGTTAAGACATATATTACAAAAATAGTAGATAATTAAACGTTCTTTCCAACAAAATCAAGAAAAAGGGGCTGGCCCCTTCAATTAGGGGCCAAGACACTCGTAAACTCTATTGCAAATAACTTAAAAACGATCAAAATTTTGTAATGCAATATAGAAGCAAAGTTGTTGATTGTAGCAATATTTATCAGGTAAAATCATTTTCACACCCATTTATGACGTAATTAGGGATTTTAAGGGGCCAAAGTACTTAAACTTTGATGCAATATATCTAGAGAAGGAGACATATTTTGTTAGGCAATGTAGAAAAGAAAATGTTTGCATTGATGATTCTAATCAATTCCACTAATCAAAACTCCAAAGTCTGTCCCCATTAAGGATCTATAGGGCTGGCCCCTAAAATATTCAATCATTTGTATCTCAAAAATGAACAACAATTTTAGATGGGTGTAAGAACAAAAAATGTTAGTATTCGTGAGAACTTTCGATTGAACTCAAGAAACAGGGGCTGGCCCCTTAAATGAGGAGCCAAGACACTCGTAAACTATATTACAGATAACTTGAAAACAAGCAAGATTTCAAATATCTTTGGTACTTAGCCTTTTTTACAAAATTGATACCAGCGAGATTTTAGTCACTGTAAGTGATTGAGACACAAACTTTTATAAATGATAGACAATCGATTGAAGATTTTTAACGGGTTTTCTTTTGTCAACCGTCACTTCCGGTACTCACCAGAAGAGTTCAAACAATTCATTTTTTTCACAAGTTTAACTGATTATCTTTGGTGTTTCATCTGCTATGATTAACAGTAGTGTACACTAAACATATGTATAAAAAACCCTAGCTTTTATTTTCATAAACCTCTTTTGTTCGTCCGTTTTCGGTCTCGAGACAAAAAACCTAGATTCACAAAGATCGCAGATTTGGCAGAGAATATCGATAATTCATCGTATCATATGAAAACAAAATCGGACGGAAGACCTACTCGTTACTCGTAACGAGATCTAGTTATTATTATTATTATTTTTTTTTCCAAATTTTGTGCACGCGATTTCTCAAAAACTATTCAGCCGATTTCAGTCATTTTTTCAGAGATGATGAGTCATGATCTGAATTTTATATGTTTTTAAAATTTTTGTTGTCGTCACTTCCGGTACCGATTTATCGGCCATTTTGTAGTTTTTTACGACCTATTTTGTGCAGAGCTGATCTCAGAAACTATCAGAGATATGACTATGAAATTTTCAGGATAGGTAGTCTATAGTCTGAAGTTGTGCACTATTATTTTGTTTTACGCCAGTGGCGCCATTTCTTGGAGCTCGCCTGGGCACGAAAATTGGGTACGAATTTTTATCCAAAATTTTTATATGTTTTGATCTGTATCTTTTTATCAGTTGGTATTTTGTTAAGACATATATAACAAAAGTGGTAGAAAATCAAAAGTTCTTTTCAACAAAATCAAGAAAAAGGGGCTGGCCCCTGAAATTAGGGGCCAAGACACTCGTAAACTCTATTAGAAATAACTTAAAAATGATAAAGATTTTGTAATGCATTATAGAAGCAAAGTTGTTGATCGTTACAATATCTATCAGAAAAAATCATTGCCACGCCCATTTATGACGTAATTAGGGTTTTTTATGGGCCAGAGTACTTAAACTTTGTCACGATATATCTAGAGAAGGAGACATATTTTCTTAAGTATTGTAGAAGAGAAAATGTCTGTCTTAATAATAATAATTAATTCCACTAATCAAAACACCTATCTCTGTCCCCATTAAGGATCTATAGGGCTGGCCCCTAAAATATTCAGTCATTTGTATCTCAAAAATGAAAAACAATTTTAGATAGGTGTTAGAACAAAAAATGTTATTATTCGTGAGACCTTGCGATTGAACTCAAGAAAAAGGGGCTGGCCTCTTAAATTAGGGGCCAAGAAACTCGTAAACTCTATCACAGATAACGAAAAAACGATAAAGATTTTGTAATGCATTATAGAAGCAAAGTTGTTGATCGTTACAATATCTATCAGAAAAAATCATTGCCACGTCCATTTATTACGTAATTAGGGATTTTTAGGGGCCAAAGTGCTAAAGCTTTGACGCAATATATCTAGAGAAGAAGACATATTTTGTTAAGCATTGTAGAAGAGAAAATATCTGTATTGATGATTCTAATCGATTCCATTAATCAAAACACCAATGTCTGTCCCCATTAAGGATCTAGAGGGCTGGCCCCTAAAATATTCTATCATTTGTAATTATAAAATGAACAACAATTCTAGATAAGTGTAAGAACAAAAAATGTTATAATTCGTGAGACCTTTCGAATGAACTCAAGAAAAAGGGGCTGGCCCCTTTATTTAGGGGCCAAGACTGTCGTAAACTCTATTACAGATAACTTAAAAACGATACAGATTTTGTAATGCATTGTAGGAACAAAGTTATTGATCGTAACAATATCAGTTTGCAGAACTCATTTCCAAACCCATTGATGACGTAATTAGGGATTTTAGGGGACAAAAATCTTACATCTTTAATGTTCTGTATGAGAAAAAGCAAAACTTTTTGTTAAGCATTTTAAAGGATAATGACAATCGTTTACATTTTCTGAAAGGGAGTGGTTGAGGGGAATTCTGAAATTTCATTGATATTTTAATGCTATCGTTTAAAAATTGAACGGAAGACCTACTCGTTACTCGTAACGAGATCGTATCTAGTTATTAAGGTCTTCCGTTTCCAACGGAAGACCTTACTGTTTTCGTACTGTTTCTTATTATTAAGGTCTTCCGTTTCCAACGGAAGACCTTATTGTTTTCGTACTGTTTATTATTATTTTTTTTTCCAAATTTTGTGCACGCGATTTCTCGAAAACTACTCAACCGATCTGAACAATTTTTTCACAGATGATGGGAAATTATCTGAATTTTATATGTTTTTGAATTTTTTGTCGTCGTCACTTCCGGTCCGGATTTACGGTCGATTTTGTAATTTTTTACGACCAATTTTGTGCAGAGTTGATCTCAGAAACTATAAGAGATATGACTTTGAAATTTTCAGGATAGGTAGAGCATGGTTTGAAGTTGTGCACTATTTAGTTGTTTTGCACCAGTGGCGCTATTCCTTGGAGCTCGCTGAGGCACAAAAATGGGGTACAGATTTCGAATCAAAATTTCCATATGTTTTGATCCGTATCTTTTTATCAGTTGATATTTTGACAAGACATATAGAATAAAAGTAGTAGAGAATCAAAAGTTCTATCCAATTAAATCAAGAAAAAGGGGCTGGCCCCTTTAATTAGGGACCAAGAGACTCGTAAATTCTATTACGAATAACTTGAAAACGATAAATATTTTGTTATGCATTATAAAAATCAAAGTTGTTGATCTCTACATTATCGGTTTGAAAGAGTCATCGTCAGGCCCATGTCTGACGTAATTAGGGTTTGTATTCTTTATCTTCAATTTTTTTTTTGGGGGGGGGGGTAATTTTGAAATTGTATCGATATCTCATGGTATTATTTTATCTAAAAAAAAAAAAAAAATCGGACGGAAGACCTACTCGTTACTCGTAACGAGGTCGTATCTAGTGATACCAAATCCTGCACAATCTTCTACAAAAATCGTTATGTGCATTGCGTTTAAGAGTGGTAGACAATAAGTTGAATAATGTTGTCTGAGGTGGGATTGGAACGCACCTTTGGGTTCGCGCGTACGAATTTCATTGACCATGCAGAGAGTGCAATCAAAACCACTTAATTCACGGACGTGAGAGTGTGTTAATGCCACGGTAAGGACATAAATAGAAAGGTCAGGTCTAAATAATGTTAGTAATTGATTGAACAGTGGGGAACATGTCAGTTTCAAAAGCTGCGATCGGAAAGCAAACCGAAAGTAGAAATCGCGGGTTCAGTTTACACCAACGCAAGGATGTCGATAAACAATTAGTTATGCATTCTGCACATGTATTTCTGCTTTAAAAGTTTTCTTTCACGTCGTTTACAAGGATAATCTACTGTTTGAATTAAATGGGATTGATATAATTATGCTTGATAAATGAAGAAATGACGAAACACGTAACATGTAAATTTATTCAGTATAAAATCGATGACTGTAATTTTCACAGTTTCAACATTCAGAAATAATGCATATCTTTTCTGATTTAACAAAATACAAAAAATATACATGCATCTGAATAGTTATATGTTTGCTTACATCCCGTGCACTGTGTACATTTTGATTCCCCGTACAATCAATACGTGCTGTTTGATTTCAGGATTTTAATTATAAATTGTTCATTCTGCTTAAGATTTGGCCGACAATAAGAATGAGGTCCGATGTACATTTACATGAGTTTTTATTTAAAATTGAGTGAAAGGATCGGGAGTTTCAAATTTTCCCCCTACAGATCAAGCCATACACTGCAGCTGAAGATTCAATAGTCATTTTTAGTCGCCTTAAACTCCTAAAAGGTGTCAAAAAGTAACCCCCGGACCGCATTTTTTAAATTGTATTCTCTCCTCTGTACAATAAACCGAAAAGATTTTAAAAATCAAATGAATAGTATAAAAGTTACAATTTTTTTTTAAATTTTTTTTTAATTTTTTTTTTTTTTTTTTTGGGGGGGGGGGGGTTAACCCCCTCTAAAACCCTTAATTTTTGGCAGTTTTATTCCCAAGACCCTTTCTAGGTCTGCGCATAACGTTAATCATTATATAGATGAAATATGGAAAGCTTCACTTTTAAACTGTGCGAGAAAACGAAGAACGCGTGATTTCAATATTTTACCTTATTAAGGTCTTCCGTTTCCAACGGAAGACCTTATTGTTTTCGTACTGTTTATTATTATTTTTTTTTTCCAAATTTTGTGCACGCGATTTCTCGAAAACTACTCAACCGATCTGAACAATTTTTTCACAGATGATGGGAAATTATCTGAATTTTATATGTTTTTGAATTTTTTGTCGTCGTCACTTCCGGTCCGGATTTACGGTCGATTTTGTAATTTTTTACGACCAATTTTGTGCAGAGTTGATCTCAGAAACTATAAGAGATATGACTTTGAAATTTTCAGGATAGGTAGAGCATGGTTTGAAGTTGTGCACTATTTAGTTGTTTTGCACCAGTGGCGCTATTCCTTGGAGCTCGCTGAGGCACAAAAATGGGGTACAGATTTCGAATCAAAATTTCCATATGTTTTGATCAGTATCTTTTTATCAGTTGATATTTTGACAAGACATATAGAATAAAAGTAGTAGAGAATCAAAAGTTCTATCCAATTAAATCAAGAAAAAGGGGCTGGCCCCTTTAATTAGGGACCAAGAGACTCGTAAATTCTATTACGAATAACTTGAAAACGATAAATATTTTGTTATGCATTATAAAAATCAAAGTTGTTGATCTCTACATTATCGGTTTGAAAGAGTCATCGTCAGGCCCATGTCTGACGTAATTAGGGTTTGTATTCTTTATCTTCAATTTTTTTTTGGGGGGGGGGGGTAATTTTGAAATTGTATCGATATCTCATGGTATTATTTTATCTAAAAAAAAAAAAAAATCGGACGGAAGACCTACTCGTTACTCGTAACGAGGTCGTATCTAGTTATTATTATTATTTTTTTTCCAAATTTTGTGCACGCGATTTCTCGAAAACTATTCGGCCGATTTTCAACATTTTTTCACAGATGATGAGTCATGATCTGAATTTTATATGTTTTTGAAAATTTTGTTGTCGTCACTTCCGGTACCGATTTATCGGCCATTTTGGTGTTTTTTACGACCTATTTTGTGCAGAGCTGATCTCAGAAACTATCAGAGATATGACTTTGAAATTTTTAGGATAGGTAGTCTATAGTCTGAAGTTGTGCACTATTATTTTGTTTTACGCCAGTGGCGCCATTTCTTGGAGCTCGCCTGGGCTCGAAAATTGGGTTCGAATTTTCATTCAAAATTTTCATACGTTTTGATCTTTATCTTTTTATGAGTTGATATTTTATTAAATCATGTATAATAAAAGTAGTAGATAATCTAAAGTTCTTTCGAACAAAATCAAAAAATAGGGGCTGGCCCCTTTAATAAGGGGCCAAGACACTCTTAAACTCTATTACAAATAACTTAAAAACAATAAAGATTTTGTAATGCATTATAGAAGCAAAGTTGTTGATCGTAACAATATCTATCAGGTAAAATCATTGCCACGCCCATTTATTACGTAATTAGGGATTTTTAGGGGCCAAAGTACTTAAACTTTGACGCATTATATCTAGAGAAGTAGACATATTTTGTTAAGCATTGTAGAAGTGAAAATGTTTGGATTGATGATTCTAATCGATTCCATTAATCAAAGCACCAATGTCTGTCCCCATTAAGGATCTAGAGGGCTGGCCCCTAAAATATTCAATCATTTGTATCTCAAAAATGATCAACAATTTTAGATAGGTGAAAGAACAAAAAATGTTAGTATTCTGAAGACCGTTTCAAAGAAATCAAGAAAAAGGGGCTGGCCCCTTAAATTAGGGGCCAAGACACTCTTAAACTCTATTACAAATAACTTAAAAACGATCAAGATTTTGTAATGCATTATAGAAGCAAAGTTGTTGATCGTTACAATATCTATCAGGTAAAATCATTGCCACGCCCATTTATGACGTAATAAGGGATTTTTAGGGGTCAAAGTACTGAAACTTTGACACAATATATCTAGAGAAGTAGACATATTTTGTTAAGCATTGTAGAACAGCAAATGTTTGCATTGATGATTCTAATCGATTCCATTAATCAAAGCACCAATGTCTGTCCCCATTAAGGATCTAGAGGGCTGGCCCCTAAAATATCCAATCATTTGTATCTTAAAAGGGAATAGCAATTCTAGATAGGTGTAAGAACAAGAAATGTTAGTATTTGTGAGACCTTGCGAATAAATTCAAGAAAAAGGGGCTGGCCCCTTAAATGAGGGGCCAAGACTCTTGTAAACTTTATTACACATACCTTAAAAACGATCAAAACATTGAAATGCATTATATTAACGAAGTTGTCGATCGTAACAATATCAGTTTGTAAAACTAATTTCCAAACCCATTGATGAGGTAATTAGGGATTTTAGGGGACTAAAATCTTAAATCTTTAATGTGCTGTATGTGAAAAAGCAAAACTCTTTGTTAAGCATTTTAAAGGATATTGACGATCGTTTACAATATCTGAAATGGAGTGGTTATTTGAAGTTTCATTGATATTTTAATCGTATCGTTTAAAAATTGAACGGAAGACCTACTCGTTACTCGTAACGAGATCGTATCTAGTTATTATTATTTTTTTCCACAAATTTTGTGCACGAGATTTCTCGAAAACTATTCGACCGATTTCGACCATTTTTTCAGAGAAGATGAGTCTTGATGTAAACTTCATACGTTTTTGAGATTTTACCTGTCGGCACTTCCGGTACCGATTTATCGGCCATTTTGTACATTTTTACGACCTATTTTGTGCAGAGCTGATCTCAGAAACTATCAGAGATATGACTATGAAATTTTCAGGATAGGTAGTCTATAGTCTGAAGTTGTGCACTATTATTTTGTTTTACGCCAGTGGCGCCATTTTTTGGAGCTCGCCTAGGCACGAAAATTGGGTACGAATTTTCATTCAAATTCTTCATACGTTTTCATCTGTATCTTTTTATCAGTTGATATTTTGTTAAGACATATATAACAAAAGTAGTAGATAATTAAACGTTCTTTCCAACAAAATCAAGAAAAAAGGGGCTGGCCCCTTAAATTAGGGGCCAAGACACTCGTACACTCTATTGCAAATAACTTAAAAACGATCAAAATTTTGTAATGCAATATAGAAGCAAAGTTGTTGATTGTAGCAATATTTATCAGGTAAAATCATTTTCACACCCATTTATGACGTAATTAGGGATTTTAAGGGGCCAAAGTACTTAAACTTTGATGCAATATATCTAGAGAAGGAGACATATTTTGTTAGGCAATGTAGAAAAGAAAATGTTTGCATTGATGATTCTAATCAATTCCACTAATCAAAACTCCAAAGTCTGTCCCCATTAAGGATCTATAGGGCTGGCCCCTAAAATATTCAATCATTTGTATCTCAAAAATGAACAACAATTTTAGATGGGTGTAAGAACAAAAAATGTTAGTATTCGTGAGAACTTTCGATTGAACTCAAGAAAAAGGGGCTGGCCCCTTAAATGAGGAGCCAAGACAATCGTAAACTATATTACAGATAACTTGAAAACAAGCAAGATTTCAAATATCTTTGGTACTTAGCCTTCTTTACAAAATTGATACCAGCGAGATTTTAGTCACTGTAAGTGATTGAGACACAAACTTTTATAAATGATAGACAATCGATTGAAGATATATTTAACGGGTTTTCTTTTGTCAACCGTCACTTCCGGTACTCACCAGAAGAGTTCAAACAATTCATTTTTTTCACAAGTTTTACTGATTATCTTTGGTGTTTCATCTGCTATGATTAACAGTAGTGTACACTAAACATATGTATAAAAAATCCTAGCTTTTATTTTCATAAACCTCTTTTGTTCGTTCGTTTTCGGTCTCGAGACAAAAAACCTAGATTCACCAAGATCGCAGATTTGGCAGAGAATATCGATATTTCATCGTATCATATGAAAACAAAATCGGACGGAAGACCTACTCGTTACTCGTAACGAGATCTAGTTACAAAACTCTTCTTCAAAAAGGGCCACGCCCATATAGCTCACTTCAACTTACAAAACAGGTGAATCGGTAGGTTTTTGGTGGTGACAACGATAGAGTAGTGTCAAAGTTTATGACACTCTGGTAATAGGTGGTTCCACTAATGAGGGCCGCAACACATCCCACGTGACCTCCATCTGTACATATCAAAAAGTTGTTTAAATTATTGATTTGGAACGAACATTACTACATGTGCCAATAAGTATACAGTACTTTATCAGTTTACTGTTGCTTATAAATAATACACTAACGCCACATCATTAGTTGTAAGGTTGATATGTAAAAACTACTTGTTTGATGTTCGGAGGTGTGTCATTTGATAAAGGTATACGTAGCCCTTTACCTGAAAAGGCCACCTTAGTAGAACAGAGATTGTAGTCGAAGATGAGGTTTGTTCTGTTGTTGTTACAGACGTCTAACAAGGACTCTCCCCATTCCAGTTCACAGGTAGCGGAAGTGGAAGTATGCGTGTAAGTGAACACCCCCAGGAATGGCTTGGCACAGTAAGACAGTGCCTCGGCCTCGAAGCCTTCAATAAAAGGAATTAGTAAAGTGATGGTTTTTTTTTCTTGTGTTAAATTCATCAGTACTGTAAACTTTGTCTTGTTTATGAATCAAAATTATGATTAACTGTTTATCAATAAGTGCATGTCTAAATATTCCGGTAGGAATAATCAAATACTAGCATGTGCAGATAAAAAAAAATTCAAAAGGGGATATGGTTTCGAGTTTCGAAATACATGTATAATTGTGTTTGCTAGATAGGGAAGGAGGGGTCTTATGCCCATTTACGGTATTTTTGCCATATGAATTTAATAAGACTGAATCTTCACACCCCCCCCTTTCTAGTATGACAAGTGATAATAAAGATGAGAAACCTTTCTTGACGAACACATGGAAAAGTTCAGTGTCCTGTTGACCCCCGCAGACGTCCGTGTACTCGGTGTAAGGACTCCTTCCGGCATCGTTAGCTTTAAAATTCAACGTAAATGTCATAACAAAATTGAATTCAACTGAATCTCGCAAAATTGTCAGGATTGATATTTTGAATTTACAGGGTGGCGGTTATGGTCTTGTAGCTTTATATTTTACTACACCACCACCACCCCTCCCCCTCCAATAACTTCAAATGTTTTAACTTGACAAAGTCAAATTTTTTTTTTTATTTATTCAAATTTGTTTTGCTTATGTAAATATCTCATTTATGTTTATACAGCGTCATTTTAGATGTAACATTACAATATATTTATGTCAAGCAGGCATATATGTAATAATCTACAGGTGTCTATAATTTTAACAGCTATAAATACATGAATATACACCAGTTGAATATACACCAGTAAAACAAAGTCATCGTTGATTATATGAAAATGACTCCACGCAAGTTGATCTCAACGAAGAATTGGTTTGTTGTACAGTATTTGGTAAAGTCAAGCAAATCTCACCTCTGGTATCGTAGTAGTAATACGAGTAAGCAGTAACTGCTGTCAGTTCCAAGCAGATATACCATTTGTAATCATCAACGGAATTACTCGTGAAGTTGCTGGTAGTCCTAAAAAGTCAAGTAATAAACTCATACTACTTTTACAAGTATAACTTCTGTGTTTCAGCCATCGATATAACAATTAAAATTCTTTTGGCTTTAGCTAATTATCGTAAAAGATTACAAACTTCTTATGTCAAAAGTTGTATGCATGGTTATTATATTTGTATTCATCGACGCAGTTTCATGAAAAGAAAAGCCAATTTACTTTTCTTCACAACCTTACATTGATTGCATTTGTACATGTGCATTCGATAACAGCAATTATTGTATGACTACTAGTCCAACAAATATAACTAATAATGCCTAATCAGTATTCGCATGTTCTGGAATGTGTTAATAAGCTACTCTTGTCAATCAACGCATTTTAATTTTTTGGTTCTCAGGCGTAAGAAAATGAAGACGTCGGGCTAACGTCATAATGAAAATATAAGATTTTGTGAAATTTTAAAAGCTGTTTTGCAAATAAATGGCCGAGAACAAACATTTATTACTTTTTATAAATTGATTCAAAATTATCTCTTGCGTTATTGTTTCGAGTTAAAATTAATTTCGTCTAAATCGTTTAAAAGTTTGGAGCATAGTTCTGAAATGCATTTTCAAACTAAGATATGCATTTACTATATACACGTATTTCATTGAGTTGCTTGATTTTATCAGCCAAACTGTGTTTGAAATACGATAACATTATTACCACAAAGACGAATCTCAAATAAATTTTACAAATAAAACTCTGAAGCCTATGGATCACGCGGACAAATTTTCGGGGTAGGTTTTCTCACGAGCAGTAAACCTGCGAGCTACCTTTAAATAACGGCTCTAAAGTAGTCATTGTCACAACATGAGTTTTGGAAAATTTAACATTTATATTAGAAATGTACAAAATCATAAGCGCTTAATATAATCAGATATATATTCTGTCATTGAAAGTTCTATCCCGCCGGACCCCTTGAGGGTTTTTTTGGGGGGGAGGGTGGGTGGTTTTATAGTGGAACCATGGTTGCTTTTGCGGAGTTCACTTGTTTTTCCAACGTATTGTTTTGAGCAAACCTTACAGCTAAATTTAGCTTAAGTTAAATGCAATTGTCTGTGGAATAAGACGTGCTACTTAATATTTTATCGCTGCGACCCATAATGGAACAAGTATGTGTCCGTATCAGTGCAGTACTTTCCTTAGAATAGGAATGGAAAGATTCTTGATTAGTTCTTGGACGCGAAATATTATATTGTCTTTTTTCTTTGTTTTTTTTTTTTAAAGGATTTTCCTGTCTTTTGTGTTTATCTCATAAATTACCTTTTGCACTGTGTCGGCTTTGTAGCCTCGAACACAGAAATATTTAATCTTTTTCTGCTCTTTGAAGAGCAGATTCATCAATTTTGGGTAGTTTAACTTTAATAAGGAGTACCTTTAAAGTCATGGGAAGTCTATATAAGGCTTGACGGTTTTAGGTACAAAATATGAAAGTCGGTGGGTTTAATATGGATCAAGACTAAACATTATGTTGAGAACCTTCAAGATTTTGTGATTTTATTTTTTTCATTATTGTAAATTTGGCGAGTTCCAATCTGATTAAGGTGGCTCTATACACCACTTTTTGATGACGCAGTACGCAAAAAAGTAAATCTGGAAGCAGGCAATTCCGGTACTGGCTGATTTAAACTGAGGTGAAATGTATGGGGACCGCTCTTTTGAAAATTCTGTTAAATGAATAGATTTAATTTGATAATTGGAAAATTCATTACTTACAAGTAATGTGGTATGTGATACCTTCACCTTGTGTGGTATCATTTATCGAAATAAACAATAAAATCAAGTATAATTTTTTAAATACTTTCTTTCCCATTTCCGATATGTTACACGATAGCGCAGTGGTTTTGTGGTTACCCTACAAACCTGTAGGTCATGAGTTCGAATCCCATTGAGAACAATAATTTTTTTAACTTTCCAAAATTTTCTAAAACGTATTTTTTATTTGAATACAGTGAATGAAAATTCTAAACAGGTGAAAATATTGCAATTATGATATACTTTAACGCACATTAATATCGACACCTTAAGGGGATGGGAGGTTTGCTTTGAATTTCTCTCAGGTTGGGATACATAAATCCTATTAGCCTAGTCAATTTTCCCCTTTATTTATTTGACTTAGTTTTGCATTAAAGCGAATATAATCACTTATACAGGCCTATAATGAAGTATGTATGTATTTATCATTCCATCGTGATATTTAGGAAATTTTCTTCAACTCAGAAATGAAAAGTCCCCAAGGTGTTTGGGCCTTGGGACTTAGGGACGATAACCCTTACCTGAGGAACTTTCATACCAAATAAAATTTAAAATATTTTTTGTGTTTATTTGCAATGATTTTCATTCAATTTTTTATGTTGCATTTATTAAAATACATTTTCTTATAACATTAAGCAACTTTTTCAGATGATTTGTCAACAGAGTAAGAAAATATGAAAAATTATGTTTTGGGGAAATACTAAAAAAAATTGCAATAATAACATTTTTGAATGTTAAGAAGAGTTATAATTTTTTTTATGTGTCCGAAGGAAATATCCATCATATGACAAAAACAATTCTCTCAATTTGTTAATAGCTGTCTTTTTAAAAAATATTTTACAAAAACACGAAAAAACATTAAAAAATTTCTTAAAAATACCTATAGTATCCCTATCATCATTTTAATATTTGATAAGTATATGTTTTGTGGTCTTCTATTGAAAATTGGAATAAACTGTGGGTGTATAGAGCCACCTTAAAATCAGTTCTTGTATCCGCTTCGACAAATTCGATGTCGCTACACCTTTGTGCTTTGTGTACCGACATCGAATTTGTCGGAGCGGATCAAAGATCTGCTGTTAATCAGATTGGGCGAGTTCACATCCCGAGGCCATAAAAGTTAGGTGATCCCGCTTTTGATCTCCGTCTCACTTTTACGAAAGGAATGGTTCTTATAACTCAATAATAAAACTGATAGTCGTTTCAAATGTGAGGCATTTGCCTGATTTGCCACCATTGCGCTACGGCCGTGCTGGATGGACAAAGACAGGAATGATCCTTGATGCACAGACTTCCTCGCGGGCTGAGTGATCTCAGACTTTCAAGTAGTTTCAAGTAGCTGTAATTACCGTGGTAACCTTCATATATAGGAGAATCAGCTGCTTCTTCGGTGTAACGTTCTGATCCACAATAATCATTTGGTTGATTTGGTATTTTTAACAACTTTGCATGGATAATTTATCACATGATTCCGTAAACATTAAAATATTTTCGTTGGTTTTTCATGTGGTCTATGTAGTTAGCTACCTAGCATTGCAGAAAAAAATTCCCCCTGCAATGTGTTGACTACCTCTACACCCGCATAAAACACCTAAAGAAATCATTTCATTGTCTGAATTTTTCATTTTTTTTAATATATGTTTGTCCTCGGTGTTATTCTATAGTTTTTTTTAACTATACTCTCCCTAATTTCTTTTTTAAAACGACAATTATAGTCTCAACTGCAAAACATGTACTTTTTGCCTCAACTGCAAAAGGGTGTGCTACGGCTGTGATAACTCCTATCAAAATATCTCACTTGCAAGGTAAGAAAGTAGTCATGAAAATATGCTATGGAGGACATCTTAGTGTTAATGTGTTAAAAAAAAGAGAAGAAAAAATCAATGACAAATATTTTTACATTGCAAGGCCCTGTTTCCCCTTAATTTTTTTTTTCATTTACCTATTTTGGAAAATAGCTAGCGATCATAGAAGAGCACAACGCACAGTAGAAACGATAATACACTGTTCTATAATGAATGTGGTGTATATGAATGCACTTTTCTGTTATACTAGTACATGTACATGCAACTGTTCTGCGACAAATGCATTGTTCTATAATGGATTCACTTATCTATGATAAAAATACCGCCCTGCAATGAACGTTCTCTTTTATAATACATTCACTGTTCTATGATAAATTTACGGTCCTATTAATAATAAACATATTAATTCATAATAATCGTACTGTTCTATAAGTATGAAATGCTGTATAAAAAGAAAACTATGAATCACTTACTTGAAAACATAAAAACTTCCTGAACTGAAATCACAAGTGAAATTTGTGGGATCAGTAGTTGTTATTGATTCCGTTACGACGTCATACTGTGAAAGGTACATGATGGACTCGGTAAATTCCGTGTCCCCAAACACGCTGCTGATCCAGGTTCCCCGCAAAGCGCCAGGAAGTGTACAAGCGCCATCTTTACAAATCATGAAAACGTTGAAATTGTAAAATATTAATAGAATTCTTTTTTCATAAAATCTTAATGCTACAAAAAGGATATACGCTTTTTATTCAATGTATACTGAATTCAACTTGTACTGAATTGTGCATATATGCAGCATTATGTTGATGACGAAAAACTAATTCTGAAAGAAAGGGTGTTTTGTTGTTGTTGTTGTTTTTTTTTTACATAAATATAAGTTAAATAACTTGTTTTTTATTTATCAATTCATTTTTTTATTCTTTAAACGTTTTAATGGTGAATGGCAAACTAATTCCACGAGATTTTTTTTTACTGTATCGCGAGCAAAGTAAATTCGCTTTTCACAAACGTTATACATTTTCAGTTTACATTGAAATAGGGACACTAAATCAATCACCATAGAAACATTTACTAGTAAACGTTTTTACATTGTTTTTCACCAAAAAACACACCAAAAACATCTACCTGAACTGTTTGAGAAAAATAAACATATTATTCCCGGCAAACACCAGAATAAAACAGTGGACATTATTCTAGTTTCTGTACTTGTGTTCAGTGTCTAATATCGCTACAATCTATACAAGAGACAGTCCCTAATAGTGTTAACCAATCGGACGAATAGTTCTTTTTATTAACCATTTACAAAATTTTCCGTCCAATTACTCTTTTGTATTATTTGTGCACGCTTATTGTTGAGTTCAATTTAAAAAACGAAAGCACGTAATAGAATTTAAGTGGTTTGAAATATTCCAATATTCTTCGCATTTGTAAAAAAAAAAAAATCATGCATTACATATTGAAATCTGTTATATTTTTAACAATAATTTAAAAAATAAAACAAAATTCCAAAAATCAAATAAATGGAATTTCTCTAAATTTTGATTAGTAACAAAAATCAGAACTTAATGTTCCCTTGTTTGGCCTCGGGTCACAATTACAAGAAAATGTTAAATATGTGTGTCCAAATAAAGAACTAGGGCGTACAGTACATTGTCAACGTTTGAGCAATGTTTGCATGTACGGACCACGATTTATTTGGACTACTGTAAAATGCTTTAACTGGAAAACATGTATACCATTTCTCTGATTCTCCATAAAAAAATAGTATGGTTTATTACGGCACTATTGTTTATTTTATTATTTTTAAAAACCTTGCTTTCTCAAATTATATATGCATGGACTTGCATTGTTCATAAAATTGAATAAAACTTTGTTGACTTCAATTGTTTAAGGCGTATCTCGAAACAAATTACAGAACTGGATTATAGAGTACATTACTACATTATGTACCAATCTGAGATCTTCCTTTGTTATAAAATTTCAATAACATCCGAATCTCATCTACCACGGAACTGACGTTCAGAGAGATTTAAATGTAGTTTAAATTCAACAAAGAAAAGAAATCTATTTCAAAGATCACTCAGGTAAAATCATATTGAGATGCTATTGAAGTGTACGCGATTCATTGAAAGCAATGAATAAAAAAATCAGTGAATTCACTAGCGTCTCCTATAGCAATACCTCAAAACAGATCCATTCTTCGCGCAAGGAAATAAAAGAAAAAGGCAGTAAGAGTCGCGAAGACGGTTTAATTACAAAATCGATGTAACGGATATTAGCAAGAGACAAGAATTCAGCATGGCCAAGACAGGACGCGGAGACATAAAAGTGAATGAGAGATTCTTGACGTGTGGTCTGTGCAGCCAGTGGTTCACTCAGCCCCGGACCTTACCCTGCCTCCATTCCTACTGCGAGAACTGTCTGTCCAAGCACATTCATGACTACATTGCCAAGTCCAGCGTCAAAAAAGGGAGTCAAACCGCCCACCCGACGGAGTATGTGTGTCCCACGTGTAACAAGGCCATCGATGTGTCCAAGTTCTCCTCGCAGTCCGCCAAGAACTGGACTACCAAGTTTCCCCTCAACACGTTCCTTATGGATCTACTGGATGTGGAACTCCTGATGAGGGGCGAGAAAACTTGTGGCCCGTGTACACGTAATGGCGACCGATCGGACGTGGTTTCCTGGTGCAAAGAATGCCGGGACGGGCTCTGCAAGAACTGCTCCAAGGTTCATCGTGGAATGCGTGTCTCCATGGACCACACAGTGCTTAGCAAGGAAGAATTCATGAAGCACGTTTCTCTGCTACAGGAACAACAAGAGCCGTGTCAGAAACATCCGGGCAAGACACTGGACATGTACTGTATGACGGACAGGGAACTTTGTTGTCCGAACTGTGTGGCGGAAGAACACAGACGCTGTGACCGAGTTGTGTCCGTGATGGACGCGGTCAAGCAGAGCCGTCTGGACAAAACGCCGGAGTTCCTAAAGAAAAATCTGGAGGAATACAACGAGCACATAGAGAAGGTCATCGCATCCAGAACCAACAAGTTGCTAAGTCTGGACGAACAGAAAACCAAGCTTATTGACGAGTTTGCTCAAATTCGCATTAACGTCATAAATATTCTGGACAAGATGGAGAAAGCTATCAAGAAGGAGCTGTCTGATATACATTCTGGGGAAACCAAGGCAATGGAGAAAGAGGTGAGCAAGTCTAGAAAGATTCAGTCTGCAGTCACCAATGCGCACGAATTGCTGAACGTTACTGAAAACCATGGGTCCGACTCCAACCTCATGAAAACCATTGAGGAGGTCAAGAGGGAATGCCTGTGGTACGAAGAAGAGATGGGTAAACTGAGGAGCAAAATTCAAGACTGTGAGTACGTTTTCGAAATTGACGAGCATATAGAAACATTGCTCAACAAAGTGAAGAAGTACGGAGATTTGAAAGTCCGCCACTCGCCCTCAAAACTGCAACCCTTCCCCAACACCGTGACGATTGAAAAGTCGATCGAGCAGGGGAAACAATTCAAGTCTACCCTGTCTTTGAAAGGGCGAAAAGCAGAACTCGCGAAAGCATTTGATGCCAAAATGGAAGATGACATTAAAGACTGTTGGTACACTGGGGCCGCATTCCTTAGCGATGGAAGATTTGTACTAGTGGATCGTTCTAATCGAAAACTGAAGCTATTCAGCAAGAACTACCGGCTTCTAAACAGCATCTTTTTCACAACGAAACCTTGGGACGTGACAGTTGTTGGGGAGAACGAGATCGCCGTGACACTTCCGGAGGAGCACGGGATACAGCTTCTGACCACGGGGGACTCCATTAAAATGTCAGACTACTTTACCACGGAGGAAGCTTGCTTCGGAATCAAACACGTGCGAGGGAAGTTCTTCGCTCTTTGCTACGACGGAAAGCCTCCGGCATTGAAAGTTATTTCTTCAGACGGAAGGGAACTTGCAGCCATTGGAGTTGATGACGACGGATCTCCGTTATTTTCACGGCCGATATATGTGACGTCAAATAACGCCGGTACCGTGATCTTCGTGTCAGACGAACGCCGAGGTTGTATCACGTGTCTTACGGAAACTTCCGAGCACTGCTACACCTATTCCACAATAGATCTCAGCCATGTTGCAGGAATAACGCTGGATCGTGAAGGCAACCTCTATGTTTGCAGGAACCATGCAAAAAGCGTGCAAGTTGTAACACCCGAGGGAGACCGCATAAAGACCATCGTGTCACGAGAGGAAATTACGTATCCACGTGCTATTGCATACGACGAGAAAGAGGATCGTCTGCTGATAACTCAGGGGGACAAGAGCGTAGTCAAAATATTTCAGTTTGAGTAACATTCATTATAGAAAACTTATTTCTATCACATAATCATTCTCATGAAACATGTTATATTTGCCAAACCTGCTTATAGTTATTCTTCATCAATGCCGTAAAATATTCAATATACATTGTATGCATTTTTACGCAATGCTGCTAGGTTATACTAAAACTTATTCAGTAGCTGAACATATTGTAATCTTATAACCTTGATTGCCCTATCATCTGTAGATGTGAACATTTATATAGGAAGACAATGAATCATTTCATGATAATTTTATTATTCATTATTTTTTCACAATTAAAATAAAAAAAGCATTTTACTGACTTTTTTGTCAATGAGTTATACATGTACATGTAAAACTAAGCACATGTGGAGAGTATATAGTTGACTGACAAGCATTACCAATTATCATATTCCAAAGTTTAAATTACATGTATAAGCATAGAAATTTAAAGAAGTTTGAAATTTGACTGCTTTACACGTATATTATCCAGTCTTTGTAGCAGGACACTTTATGGCAGATAAAATAATCCATACTGAGTCATGCAGATAAAATCTACGCTTTGGTTCCTACGACTTCATCAATCCATTTTAAGTATGGCGGATTTCCATTGTCAATCTAAAATTACATAAAAACCTTTAGAAGTTGTTGAAAATATCATTATTCATTAAAACCAACAGACTCACTTTTTCAAAGTCTACATAATCATTCCAAAAATGCAGTCTTGTATATTTTTTATAAACAGGTAACTTGGTATTTAGTGTAAACAAAGAAAATTGTAACTATCAACAAACAATAAAAAAGATTATTTCAATGATGATTTAGATTAAAGTATTAATTACAGTCAATATATGATGTCTAGAATATTAGATTTTTCATGTCAAAGGGAGAGTGGGGATCAAGATGCAAGATGGAGGGGGGGGGGGGGCAAATTTACCTTGACGCTAATAACCTCTGCCACGTCATATGGGTGGTTTTCTCTGTAAAAAAAAAAACAACAATAAATTGAACCAGTAGAATCAGCTATTTCATTAGTCAGTGTTTATGTTCAAGAATCAACATTAATCTAAATATATATTACCTTACATATTTGATGACATCATCCACTTTACTTGTAGCTGTCTTTATTTTCTATAACAATAAAAAAACAAATTTTGAAAAAGTAGAGAAATTATTTTCTCTATTTTCTTAATCAAACTGCATTGCTACTTTATAAGAGAATGTGGAAATTAATACTTTACCAGAAGAAGCTCTGGATCTTCATTGATTTTACCCTCCCATTCATACCTGTAATAGATTTTTAAAACATGATTTTTCTAGCATTTTAACAAGACATTGAGCTTTAAGTAGTTGTTTCAGAAACAGAATTTTTTTGCAGCGATTCTATTTCAATGTTTGCAATTCTGTCATAGTTCAAAGAAATTGACATTTGTTAGTACACATGTATAAGTTTTGCCTATGATAAACAGTGTATATTTCATTTGAGATTAGTGTCACTTCAATTTATTTAGATGTATAAACTAGTTATTTACATCATGAAAATCCAAGGTCTTATTTATTTAAATCTGCTGAGTTTTTTTCTGAGTGGGTAATTGGTGTTTCATACTGGATAGGACAGTGGCTATCATTGCAAAAAAATTATATAACTTGCTAGCGCAGGTTAAGTATTTTTTCTGCAATGCTTGCTATCTTTTTACTTGATGAGCCATCAAAGGAAGCAATACACTAACGACAACTGTTGTTTTGACTTGGAGACTCACACAGATATCAGGCCTGGAATAATGTTGACGCAAGCAGCGTGCTTCTCTTTCACCAAACCTCTTTACAAAAAAAAAAAACCAAGAATGAACAACAGACATGCAAGCAACTATATAATCACAATGGTCTATATATTTAACATTTATGTGTATAGACATACAATTATGGATATATTATGAATCAGTTGTGTTATAGCTTAGCCTTAGAGATAAATTTTGTTCATAGCATGCCAAACCGTATCTGCCCAATAAAATTATCAAAAAATGAACAAAATGAAACAAGCAGTCTAAATTGGGTGGAAGAGGTTAGTTCATATTTAGTGACTTGGTACATGTATGTTATATCATCCAGCAAATCCAGGGTGTGTACGTATTGTAATGTTATATAGCTTTTTTAAATGTTATGGTTTATATGCATAAAAATGAACTGATTAGAAATTACATGTATAATTTAAAATACATGTACATTAAACAAGTACATGTAAATAATTCTTAAATCCAGACTCTCCTTGCAAAATTTCTGGAGTAGGAGTTCTTTATCATATCAAAAGAACATTTTCATGAAATTTGCTATACTGAGCATTTCCTCAAATAATCCAGGTAGGTAACAATGACAATAATAGTCAAAAGGACTATGTGCGGTATGGTAAAATATCTGCCCCCGATTTCAACCAATTTTTTAAAAAGTATCGTATATAAATAAAATCTTCACAAATCATTGTATAGAGGATGCCTATAAATTTAATATTGATTTTAGTCATCATTGCTCATTCGCTGTTTATCTATGATGTCACCTTAATGACCTAATTCCCGCAAATTTGCAAACAAATGAAAATATTCCCATTTTTTCACTTTATTTTGCATTCAGAAGTATAGAGCGCAGGTCTGCTCAAGTGCGATTTTAACATATGTTTTTATTCAGATAGTTATACATGTTATACTAAAAAATGGTACTTGAGCAAGCCTGCACTCGATGTTTCCCAGTCGAAAAACCATCGGTAAACACCCATATTTTGCTACAAAACACCAATTTATCAAAATAAGGCAATCTTCATGACGTCATTCCTACAGTATGACGTCACTGTGGTGATAACCTTTAACACCTTTACTTCCAATATGATTTTAACTATCTTTCACTTTATTTTTAAAGCTCTTTCTAAAACTTTGATTTGGGGGGCAAAAAATGCATAAAAACGCACATAGTCCTTTCTTCCAAAGGAATTTCTTTTAAAATCAAATTTTCCAAGAAATCATTGTTAGAAATGTCAAAAAATAGATTCATGTAGGTAGAAGAATATGTAAAAGGAAAGAGAGAGGGGAGGGAGGGATCAGGAGAATTTTTTTTCCTACGCTGCCAGCTTCTTTGCTTCTTCCATTTTGTTAATTGTGACAAAGGCCACGGAGTAGCTTCCTTGTTGGCTCATTGTTGACAACGTGCGACGCAGCAATCCAAAAAAAGGTGGCATGCACACTCCTAGCAAAATCTACATGTAAAAATTTTAAGTCATTCGATCATGAATACAGTTGTTTCTATTGAACTGTTTGTTTATTGCTTTTTCTTTCAATTCTTGGCATAAAAAAATTAAATGTACATATCATATGTTAATTAATACTAAATAAATTAACAGTAAAATGGTTCGATTAATCGCTGCATGTGCTTTCCACTCCGACATGCTAGTATATTCTTTAATAACTCTATTTCATCAATACCGTGCATTCATAAAAATACAACAGTTATAGTGCATACTAATAAATGTTGGCATAACTAATCGGACAACGTGATCCTTTCTATTAAATTGTTTTTAAAAGATCTCAGTAAACCGAAAGTAGTTTTTATTTTTTAACAGTTTGCATGTGCTCCGAATCTATATAAGACAGTATTTGCGTCTAAGATTAGCCAGAGACGTCCCTGGGTTAGCTAATAATGGAATTTACTTATTTCATGCATTGTCTCTATACTAAGACAATCAAAGCTAAGATGGTCTCACCAAAGATGTGGATATAACAAAGCAGCGCCTTGAAAACTCCAGCTTTAGTTTCACTTTCGGTCTTCGGGTACAATGTAGGTCAACAACTGTTATTTCCGGTTTCGGATTATTCGTTTGTACGGTATTAAAGGTCTCTTTTAAACGCCTCTTTATACAATTAAAAAAAACATTCCTTTTACAAATATGATCATTTAAAAAAATTTTTTAAGTACAACACGTTATTCTAGATGTATTTTATTTTGATATACCCGGTATATTGGAACATAGAACATTTGAACATTATTATATTTTGAACGCATGTGACAGTCAGACTGGTTCAAATATCTGCACCAGATAGCTCTCTTTGCAGGCAGAGCACTTAATTGACAAGAGATTCCGGGAGGGGTGGGTATGGGTCCAGGTATGGTCCGTCCACCAACCTCTAAAACTAGGAGGGAAAGGGTGTTGATCACTGAGGGCGATGATGATATAATGGGAGATTAATTTGTGTGATGGTCAGACCAGTTCGAATACCAGCGCCAGATAGCTCTGAGTTGGTAGGCATGAGCATCTGACTATATATAGAGATTCAGGGAGCCTGGGTTTGAAATCCAGTCAGGTCCCCTCACCATTTGATCTCACATCTTGTTACATATATGATATTATCAACTGCTCCTATTAGTAAGCTTTAGTTAGCTATATAAGATGTTGAACAAAAGATCTCTCGCTGATAGCAGACAAGTGCTGTAGAGGAGCTTTTGGCTGCATTATCTATTTAAGCTAGGTCTTGTGGTCAACACTTAATTTATACAGTCACTAAGATTATGTTGAGGAGCACTAATCAACGGCAGTGCGCAAACTCTTTTGCTCCACTCCTAATGCTAGTGCTGTCAAATTATAAGCTTAGAAGGAGCACTTGACTGCCTTGCAAAAGGTCTTGTTGTCAATGAATTAACTCCTAATACAGTCCAACCTAAACTTTAATTGAACATATAAATAATTGCCATGCAAATTTTTTTTAACATTTATACATGTAATTAAATCACTTCTATCATAATTCACATTGTAATACTCTTATACAATAGTTTTGTGACCAATGAAGTTAGTGATCATATGTCTTTGTTCATTTTCTGCAGAAATGTCTGCCGACAAGGAGATAGATCATCTAGTACGCAGTCTTGAGCTGATTCCTCACCTAGAGGGCGGTTTTTTTGGTGAACAGTACCGCACTGACAGACAAGTCACCTTCATACAGCCAAATAAGTGTGTTTATCTCAACTTTGAAAATACCTTAACATTCAGTGTTATGACTTTAATAGCATGCAAGACTTGCCGTACTAAAAATACCTAAACTGCACACATAAATGTGTGTATAATTCAATTTGACAAGGTGGTTCCAATTTCTCAATTATTGTCAATATCTCTAGGATCTAATTTTTATTATCTAAAAATAGAATTACTTGCAACTCAATTAGGATATGAGTTATATCACAGGAGTCTCATTTTGTAAATTTAGGCCCCCAGGCCTACATTTGTGCTGAAAATTAAAATGGCCGAAATATTTACTCAGTCACCCAGTTAATTACTCTTGCCAGGATTAATTCAAAGGTTTGAAAATAACTTTGAAAATACCTTAACATTCAGTGTTATGACTTATTAGCATGCAAGACTTGCCATACTAAAAATACCTAAACTGCACATATAAATGTGTGTAATAATTCAATTTCACAAGGTGGTTCCGATTTCTCAATTATTGTCAATATCTCTAGGATCTAATTTTTATAATCTAAAAATAGAATTACTTGAAACTCAATTAGGATATGAGTTATATCACAGGAGTGTCATTTAAATTTGTAAATTTAGGCCTCCAGGCCTACATTTGTGCTGAAAATTAAAATGGCCGAAATTTTTACACAGTCACCCAGTTAATTACTCTTAGCAGGAATAATTCATAGGTTTGTGACGTCTCCTAATTTGATATTTTTAAAACTTTCCTGCTCTTTTTACAGGTTTGATGGGCCAAGAGATGGTGGCAGCTGCATTTACTATCTTTTAAAGTCGGGCAAATATGTCTCCTTCCATCTTCCCCTGTTTGATGAGATCTTCCTCTGGCATGCAGGAGGACCAGCGAAGGTCTTCCATCAACTTTCTACTCTATTCTTTCTGGGTTGCAGTTTAATTTCAGCTCTATTCCCTTTCAAATTATTTTTAAAAAATTACTTTTAGATATACACAATAGACAACGAGGGTAAATTAACCCAAAGTATTCTGGGAGATACATTGAAAAATGGTGATTATCGTTACCAAGTAACGGTGCGACACGACACATGGTATGCATTGGAACCAATGGAACAAACTAAATACATTCTCTTTGGAGCTGTTGTCATTCCAGGTAAACACATCTATATATATCCAACTGTTCCCATACAATACCTATCTAGATATTTAGTAATATCCATAACTTTAAATTTACATTAATATTTCATATTTTATCGGTTCCAGAAAAGATATAGTGTAATCCGAGTGCATTACTGTAAATTCCTCATCATTAGTAAGTGCAGGTTATTTTTAACTGAGAATACATGTATTTCTTAGCAACTGAAGACACTTTTTGCACAAAATTTAAAAGCTTGCATTCATTTATATATAGGAGCACTCCTACATTATTTTACATTTTCTCGTTTATAATACGTATACATGCACATCAGCATTGCAATTCAATATCCCCTCAAACTACATTTAAAAGTAGGTGTTGCAATCAACAGCTTAAATTTGACAATCAGTATCAATTACCTTTAAAAAATATCTTATTTACATGCAAATATATTAACTAAATGTGACACAGGCTGGGCATTACAAGACTGGACTCAGGGAAAGAGGGCTGACTTGTTGGAGAAGTTTCCACAGCATGGAGAACTCATACAGAGGTTGTGTAAAGAATGAGGCTCATTAACATACAACTCAAAGAGGTGCCAACAAAGACTTGTTCCTGTACAACTACAAAAAAGTCTCATTAAAGACTTGTCCAGACATTTTATTTTTTTTTAACATATATACAAACAATGGAAAGTCCTAATATTTTAGCACTATGAAGCAAATAATGTATTATAAATGTCTATACAAATAAATGCATAGATTTCAATACTGCAGTTCTATTTGTGATAATATATGTACATGCATAACACATTTGCTAAGGTTCTTTAAGTACATCGCAAAGCATTGCACCATAAAAAGAAACTATTGGTGCATTGTAAACAATCGTTAGTACATGCACAACATGTAACAATTCGTTTTAATTTTTTAAAGAAATAAAGGACAGTTCATTCAAGCATTCACCAATTTTGAAGTTGACATATCCTGTTACACATGTTAGCATTTGCAAATCAATTAATACAATGCATATAAGTGAACCCATTTTAAAAATGTTATAATTTATAAATAATACTGCCTTTGTGACTAACACCCTGTGAACAAGACTACAATGGTAAAAGTAAATGTTGATAGTGTCTGCAATGACATATATAGGCAAGCACCCTGTATCAGAAGTGGGTATACATGAGATTCTATTGCCTACTAAAATACATGTACATTATATGTACTAAATAAAATCTTTTCACAACAAAAACATGGCTAATGATATACAATATAGTATATGTACCAAAAACTAAGGCATGAGGTACTGCTGAAGTTAACAACTTAAAAAATAAAAGATAAGACAAGAAAAATACTAAAAAGGCCATAATGCATGTCCATATTTTATGACATGCGTAAAAGGCATAAAAAACAAACAGTAAGGCTGATAAATGAATAATCTATAAGGCAGATAATTGAATGTTAGGCCATTTGTTTTATATCACAGCATTTGTAAATTGAGGATCATACAACAAAAACAAGACTACAGATCATAAGATATAACTGCAATCAGTTATTTACATCACAGTCACCATATGCTCTTTCTAACAAAGCATAACATAACTGCATACCAGTATTTGTGGCTGTAATACACGTACATGCAGGAATGCACATGTAAAGGTGTTATCTCATGGTTTCCATATATATCAAAAATCAAAATAAGTAAATATATATTGCAAGGCTTCTGTAATTAGTTGTAATGTGCGTAAAAAGTCACTTTCTTAAAATTATTAATTCAAAAATAAGTGGCAGGGGTCAATTGTAAATAAATAGATAATTGAGGTTTCAAAGACATGAATCCATGTGATGCATGATAGAAAAATTATAAGCTGCCTATGGCTACGAACTAAAAGTTTTGACCCAAAATCACAACATCAACATATGGACTTTTTCTTTACAGTTGTCTCCCCTTTCTTCTTTCCAGTCCCTTGTTTCTTCCCTTTCTTTCCTTTCTTTTTCTTGGCGACTGATCCTAGCTCTGCCAGTCTAGCTTTCCTTTCTTCTGCCAGTTCCTGTCTGCGAATGATTTCATTTGCCCTATCTGCAAAGGTTATTACACTCAATATAATCAATTTCTCTCTCTCTCAAACAAGTCCTATCTGCATGTTGGTATGTGAAAGGTAAATCCACAGCAATATAGGTGAAGAGGGCAGAAGAAATCTTGTGACTATTCATTGCTCACTGAATTACTATTAGTAATTATAATTACACTGTAATTTTTAGCTGTACTCAATTAAATTACGATTACAAGTAATCTGAAATCTCTTTAATTACAGATTACTGTCAATTACTTGAAAAAGAGTAATCATTACAACCAATTATGATTACTAAATTACGATTACCCCATGCCTGATTACTAATGAATAACATGTACTTCATTTCGGACATACTTAAGTTTTTCTCAGCTAACTTAAACTGTTTGTATTCCACTGGAAGCCAGACCTTAGGATGACTTAGCAAACTGAAATATCAGAATCATTAGAAAGTTAATATAAGTTTTCAATGCATAGACAAGACAATAGATTTCAATAGGCAGACACTTTTAAAATGCTGTTCCCAGTCACACATACCTTGCTGAGGTAGATCTAGGTAACTTGTTCTCGATGTCATAATACAAAGTTTTTCCAGATGGTGGATAAAGAGCTCTAAAAACAAATAACAGTACATTACTATTAAGTTTTTCTTGTAAAAGTAAAAGACAAACTGAAGGTTAATGTCCATGAAAATATATAAATATAAATCATGCATTTTTGTCTCAATTATCGAGACTGACCTCTCTAGTGTTTCTGGTCTGATGTACACATTGTCAGAAGCGAGTCGTTCATGAATAAGATGAGCCTCAATTTCATTCTCCGTGACCACATCCTAAAAGGCATAGACAGATTATGACATTCAATACGGTAAACTAAACTCACCACCAAATTTACAAATGTATAAAAATTTGAAAAATATGTATGGGAGGTCAATTTAATTTATGAAATATCAAAACTTAGAGCTTACATCATCTGGAATTTTGGAGTGGATGAAGAGAGGCTTTGTGTATCTGACTTTGGGCTCTGATGATACCCTTCTGATGGGAGCAGAGCGCACTCGACTCCGGGAGTAGGAGGCATAATGTCCTGTAGATTAAGGAAAGTATGACAGCTAGAATTTTGTCAATCAGGCAAATTAACATGTTTATTTAATAAATTAACCTCTCAGATATAACCCAGTGATTAAATCATAAACTTACTTGTGTTGTCTGATAGCTTGGCATTGACCTGGGTTTCCGCCATTTTCAGCACCATTCGGTTGACCTTATTTTCTTTTGAACTTATTAAAAAAAAACACAACGGTTTTCATCAATTAAACAAAGCTTTAAAAATATGATTTCAACAACATTTGAAAAAATCTTTCGATACTTAATTATCTAAATATGACACATAATGCACATTAACTAACAACGTTTTTTTTGTGTATTACCTCTCTGTCTTTTCTGAATGTTGACATTTCCCACTAACAAGTGTTTCTACGTCCTCATAGTTTTTCTTTGTCTAAAATAAAAATATATTTATATACATGTATATATGTACGGGTATATAAATGTTAATAATAGAGAACTAAACATAAATGCATGTATTTTAATATTGATCAACTGTTGTACACGTGTAACTCTATCGTTTACCTTTCTGCTGACTGTCTTTGGTTTGCCGGCTGATGATGGAGTGTTTGTTTCAATCACCTTTTCTGCCTCACTAGGTGTATTATCTGTGACCTCTGAGACATCAACATTCGTCTCCTCCTCAGTCAAAGCCACTTCTGGTTCCTCAAGTTTTAAGTGCGCATTCTCATGGACCACTGGTCTGGATGACAGAGAAGCCAAGTTATTTCTGCGTAGATGTTTGTTTATGAGGTTTTCTATCTCTTTTTCCTTTTCACTTAAAACAGGTTTCGTATCAATGGAGATATTTTGATTCTCCTGAGCTCCTTCATTTCTTTTGTTTTCCTCTTTTTCCAAGAACTCTAGAGCCTTTCTTTGACTTGGTGCAGAAAGGGGTCTTCGCAGCATCTGAAATAAAGAAAATCTAATGGAATTTACTGTGTCATTGTCAACACTAATTTTACACTAATGTCATGACTACGTTAGACATAACCTACCCTCTTTGCACCAGTTTTTTCTGCGTGTGCTGTCACATGTGCACCTTTTGTGAAAGAATGCTCCATGTCAGTATTGGATTTGGTTTTCTGAATCTGAAAATTAATACAATTTAATTTTAGCAGATATTTGTACCTGTGAAAAGTAATCTTTATATAATATTTTACGGTAAATTCTTGAAAAATAATATTCAATATTTTATATTGATGACTATAACCATGTAAACCAATTAATAACTAACATTCTACCAAAATATACTCTCCTTCATACATGTATATCTTGTAAGGAAACATAAAAGAAAAGGGGGCAGGCCATATTACTCATTTAACACTTCCATCTTTATACTGAGGAAAAACTTAACAAACCATTGCACTTCTTGGTCTGTTCGCTGGCCTGTCCTTGGGGGTCAGATGAGGGGGGTGCTCACTGGACAGCCTGGCCCTAAGTCTGCCTCCTTCCTCTAGACCAACGAATCTCTCTTTGTCTCGACTCTTCAACAGAGCACTGTTATCAATCACACTCTTAATGGAAGTCTCCTTGGGCTTGTATTCATCAAACTCGATGGTCTTGGTTGTCTTGTACACATGAGAAGATGATGGAGGAGAGACTTCGCGGACATGACTCTGTACTGAGGCTGACTTCCGTGATAATTCGTAGTAGTTCTTCGGGGGATCTGATACACACTTTGTTGGCATCCAAGACTCAAGTTTGTCAGGCGTGATTTTGTCTCCACTTCCATCTTCCAGTTTTCTATCTTCTTCATCTTCACTTTCTGATTGTACTGTCTGCACCATTGTAATCACATCTTTTTCTGAATGCTTTTTTCTGGACTTTGATTTAGACGTTTTCTTTGCATTTTCCATATCACTATAAGCAACAGTAACCATGGCAACTGGCGTGGACGGCTTGTTTGCAGATTTGGGTCTTTCCTGGGTCAGTCTTTTTTCACATTTAGTGTCATGGACTTCGGTTCTATTCTTCAAAACAGAACTCAAAGGTCTTGGCTTTTCTGTGTAGCTCTGTTGACTAGATTTAACTTCTGCAGTGTGTTTGTTACCATGGTTACTCTCAGCTAATTGACTCTTGGTTGGACCTGTACTTCTGACTGATAAAAATGACTGAAGTTCATCATCCTTTGGTGAAATATGCTTTTTCTTTGTATGAAAATCCAAATCTGCTACTTTGTAGCCTAAGTTTCTTGGAGTTATATCAATTGTCACATTCTTATCTTCTCTAAACTTAACTGAGGTTTTTTCTGTTGGAACGACAAAGGGTAAACTTTCCTCATGATGAAGATCTGCCAACTCCTCATCCCAGTCATCTTCTAAATCATCATTTTCATCATCATCATCATCCAAATCAAACTTAACTGACACAGTGTTTTTATTATTTTGCTCTTCAGGAATTGTAACAGCTTTGAAATCATCCTCTTGATTGCTGGCCTGTAGGGGACCACTTGATGAATTATGAGTGGTACTGTGTGTATAGTTAAATCCAGCAGGTGATGGTGCATGTATTTCTGCCTTGGACAGAAGTCTGCAATTTTTAAAGAAAGCCTTTCATAAATCAAAATGAAATATCAATTATACATTTCTACCCTCTACACTCTTATCTGCTAGAAATGCACTGTTATCATATATTTTTATTTATTTTCAAACTTCTGTTCATATATATATTTTTTTATTTTCAAACTTTTGTTTTGTAAAGTGCAGGACACAAATATTTGTTTACCTTTCTGTGTCTAGATCGCTGTCTTCCTCATCATAATCATCTTCCATCCTGGGGAGTGAGAAATGAATCAACTCGAGGGAGGGGGGTTTGGGCGGCTCTGGGGTCTTGTCTTCATTCCTGTCAGTGTTGTGATCACCCAACACTGAGTCTCCATGATGATCAAATCTATCAACAGGAAAACATCAAATATGGAATAACTACCCATATAATCCACACAAAATAAATGCCAAAAATTATTAGATTTTTTAACTTTGAAGAACATATTCAGCCAGTGAATAAGGAGAACATACTCTGAGGGAATAGGAGTGCCTGCAGGTACTGGTGGGGTAGAACTCCAAGAGGTTGTTTTGTCATTGGGTATATCTAAGATAAATTTTGGTAACATGCTTATCATGGCATAAAATTCAATGATGACGCTTGAATGCATAAATGTAACAACCAAGAGAATCATTACAACTTAAATCATAAATACCTACCTGTTTGAAAATCATCAGCAAATTTAAGACCAGCTGGTGGCCCCACCCACCCAGTGGAGGTGTGGGGGACAAACTTTGGGGGCCTCCCTGTGGGGTCCACTCGAGCTCCCTTTACTGCAATATTGAAATCCTATACTCTTACTAAATATTCATATTTATCAGCATTTCATGCAAACCAATGACAATAATTCAATAGTGAAAGGATATAAGAGAAAGTACCAAGCATGGCCAGCTAACTGTCTCACACACTGATAAATGCTTAAAGCTTAATCCTTATTATGAACATAGGGAAACTGCCAAATATATCATTGGGCATAAGATAAAATGGTCATTACCAAAAAAAAATTTTTTAAATATAACTCTATGTTAATTAACTGATACATGTACATGATAATTGGATCAAAACACCAATAAGAGAGCATAAATTATACCTGATCTTCCTTGTTTACAGTAAACAACTGAACATGAGAAGAATTTCATACATTACTTGTACCTCATATTTCATGACTACATAAATTCTAAACTCAAGACCCATAAATAATGATGATGTCAATGATATATATACCTCCAATACTGGGAGCTTTTGGCGGGAGCTGTGACCCTTGGCGACTTCCTGATTCTTTAGCACTCTGTGGTCGAAGTTTTTTACCACTTGAGGGACGAGTTCGGCGAGACGATAGTCTCTCATTTGTCTGAGATCTAGCACTATGTTGAGCCAGAAGGTCAGGAATGGATGCATTACTCCCCCTGAATTTTCAAACAGTCCATTAATCAAAAATGACCCCAAAGAAACAACAAATACAAGGACATTTTTATTTTACTGCTGAAAGCACTCAAAACATGCATTATCTAACATAAAATTTTTAATAAATTATAAAATTTCAATGTATTTGAATTTTAGCCTGAAATTTTGAAATATAGTTCATCAATAACTGACTTAAAAACTATTAAAAACAAACCGGAAAAATTGTGCTTCAAATTACCATGCAATAGCATTTTGCTGGAGTGATAGTGGTGGTGCATTTGGATCAACAGCTAAATCTGTAAAACTCTGGCTCCTCTGTCCTCGCGAGGATAAATTGGTAGCTTTAAGCTCCTTCGGATCGTGAATTCCAACATTGTAAATAGAGGTCTTGATTTTGTCTAAGTGCTGCAAGGAACTGTGAGTTGAACTCAACCAATTCTGAAAGTATAAATTTTATCTTGATGTACATATCATTGTCTGAACCCTAGAAAATAGATATCATAGTACTGGTAAACCATTATTTTTATGACCACAGAATAAATGCCGCACAACTGTTAAGAAAAGCAATGACAGTGTACACATGCATGTGCTATATTCTGTTAAAGATTACAGTGTATACGCAATTCACAGGATAAAATTCATTCCTTGATATTATTCTTGTAACTCAGTATGTTTTTTGACATCATTTGGAATATATACTGTCTTTTATCTTTAATTCACATTTTTTTGCAAAATGATATGCTGAATCTTGTGCACTTACACAAAATAATCACAACTATGTACAATATTTCAGCTAAGCAAGCAGAATATCTTAAAAATGTTATTGATCAATTTAACTTCCAGGTCAATAAGATCTCTTGTATTTATCCATTAAAATCCTATAAAATACCTCATGAAAACAATCTTTCTCCTGCATCATCAACTTGTATATTTAATAGCATCATAACTACTAAGCCAACAAAACTCCACGACAAAATGCAATATGTTACTCTTTGATTCAGACAGTTACAAGTTAAGTCAATATACCCGGGTATGCATCATTCAAATGAAATTGCGTATAATTCACAGCAATACTACAAGTTTATACTACAAATGTATACAGTAATGTATCATGTAATTGCATTTTCTAAAAATTACACCAAAGTAAATATGTTTTGCAAATCATGTGCATGTATTTTATGCGTCAATTATGCTAGCAAGGATAAAGTTCAAAATTACATGTATTAGAATTGACTTTCATGCATTAACCTTAGAGAATTATGTTTTATCATTAAGAGGGAAATATACATTAACATCATTTTATCTATAAACCAAAAAAAAACCTAAAACAACCATGCAATGAGAACCAATTTACTAAAACATGAAATAATCATAAATTCACATTTTTACATGTAAGACTCCAAGTACGATTGTCACCTCAAAGTCTGATGGTTAAACCATAGTCAGATAGTCATGCCAAAGGCTGATGGTCTGCACCAAATCTGATGGTATGTTGCTAATACGGATGCCAAAGTCAATTGGTGAGGGAATAACAACTTCTGTGATGTCATATCATGATGCCATCATAGTGTACATCTTACATGTATTCAAAATCAGCAAGATGGCAATGGTACTTCATTCTAATAGGCCTAGTATAATTTTTGTAACGCATACATGCAGACCATATGCATAACGCAAACAATTTTTGTGCCTTATGAAATTAATAAAACCTATCAGACTTTGGTGTGTCACACCATCGAACGCTGGTGACAGTACGCAACCATCCGACTTTAGCATGTCACATCATCGGGGTTTGGCGCAAACCATCGATCGGACTTTGGCGTGACCATCGGACTTTAGAGTCCCATCACTAGATATGTATAAGCCCTTTCAAATTTAATTCTTTAGGATTCAAATCTGTAAACATCACAAGCAAGAAGCAATAAATATTGTATTTTTCAAAAGTCAATTCTGGCTTATATCAATAAATATACCAACAAGCAGAATTATATTCTCCCTGAAGTTTTAAGATATTTATAGCATATTTACATATGATATTGGTATTTGTAGCATGATAGAAACTTCTAGCGGTTTCTACTTCAGTTCAAATGCATTTATTGATGTTTATCTATGTCTATAAAAACCACAACACATAAACTACGGTAAATCACCTCTTTTTCAATATCTTTCATAACTAAAATTCTAATTAAATGACCCCTGAAAACAGACAAATTGTAGAAAGTGAACAAATTAGTTAACTATTTTAATTAACAATGTATTACCGATGTTGATATGAAGTCAATATTAAGCTATGATAACCATACTGACGCCAGTATAAATTTACTCTCTCACAAGCAAATTATCAAAATGTGTTTTAAAGTAATTATTTATACAAAACAAACCTTTGAAGCAATAGCTCTTATTTCGTTGCATTGATTTTCAAGCTCTTCGTCAAGCAAAAGAGGCTCTGGAAACTCCATCCCTCTATTATCATGTTGGAACACCTTCTACAATGTGCGAGACAGAAGCCATGATAGTTTACATTGACTCCCAACTTACTTGTGTTAAAATGGTTTTCATTCGTCAATATAGAAAATGTAGCCAATCGCTGTAAAGCTTTAATATGGATGTTAAGCCATGCGCGGTTCTCCTTAGCAATTTTTGTAAACAAATATGGCTGCGGCCATGCAAAAAGAAAAAGACTACGACTACAATGTATAAGATCATTTTTGACACGGTAAATGAAAAAAAAATATGGCTCAGAATTATTCTGATAACTTTTATGTAATGATATACATATATGCATTTTATTTACAAAGACCATCTCCAGTACGTAGATGTGAAAGAACAGTGCTTCCAATATTTTAATCCATAGTGTGCTTACAATTATTCGATAAAATCATACGGCCAATAACATTTGAATAGTGTGTATGTCAGTAACTATTAGCTAAACATCATTAGACATTGTCTCTTAATTTGAGATTTGAACCCCTGTCCCTCTTTTATGATAAGATAAGATAATTTTATTTCCAAATTCTGGGCCCTTTTGGGCATACAAAGGTACATGTAAAAAAAAACATCTACCGGTATGTACTAGACTAACAATCTAATGACAAGAGATTTTGTTGTTCTGTTACCCATCTTTATAAATAAATTCTGTGTTATTGGCCACTGGAATACTTTAAATCCATCCCATACAAATTTATACAATACTATTAACTCATTCACAGTAATTAACTGCTAATTTAAACATACCCGGTACTTTTTGTGGAAAATGATATCATATACTTCATTTAATTATATACCGTAAAAAAATGTTTAAAAGAACAGCGCTGCAACTGTTGTGAATGGGTAAGTTTGTCGTGACAATAAGTCCCATAAAGCCCTGTATAGAATTAACATTTATACAGATATAAGATGGATGAAAGCATCTGATTCAGATGATCGAGATTCAGAATAAACCAGGATTCATTTATGATGACTCTAAAATATAATATGATATATAATTTGATCATTTCTTTAATCTAGTGAATAGAATTTTTAGAAACAAAAGATTGTAACAGTTTATTACACAGGATTTGCCTCTTTTAATTTAAGCAATTTTAAAGACTTTTTTTATTATCAGCTGAAAAATAACATCATCTTACATTCAATATTGTTTATTGATAAAATGTACTCTTAGGTATTTTCACAATAAAGTTGCTATTGCTGTATTAGAAATGTTGGTTAAAAACATTGTATTGGTTAATATATTTTTTGCAGTGATTATCATTGTTGAAAAGGGGTCAAAGAATGGCAGATTCAACAGGCAATTCTCCTGAGAAGGAGTTACTGGATGATAAGAATGAAACAGAAGAACAAGAAGGCCAGGGCGAGCAGCTCTCAAGAGATGACACCATGGCATCCGAACAAAATGAACCAAATCCATTCGAAATAACCTTGTCAGAATTCAAACCACATCCTAAGTTGATCAATGTGCACCAGTTCTATCCCTCGTTGGAACACCAGTTCCACAAATCACCCTCAAGATTTGAGGAGGAACAGAATAAAAGGACTGAGCAAGCAATGAAAGAGATTGTAGAGGAGTCATCTACGTTTGCTTTGACAGATAATGAGGGAACAATGGCTACTACAGATATGGAAACTACCCAAGATTCCCTGCAAATTCGCAGTAAAGGGGAGAGCACTGATTTAACAGATGAAGATTCAAACAATTCTGGGGAACAGGTAATGACAATTTATCTGTTGTTACCGTACTTGAATCATTATTTATACCTCATACCAAAGAATGAGGAAGCCAACTTGTCATACTTTTCTTCTGATTTTGAAAAGAACAAATCAAATTAAGATAAAAAGTTTCAATGACTTCTGAATATTGCAGAGAATAAATGAAGTACCAGGCATTATTCTAAGATCAGTATATGGGGTAAGATGTCCCTTCCCATGCACAATAAATGTTAATTTGCAATATGCATACAATTAAATTCACCTTTGCCTGAATGTTCAACGAGTGATTGTAAATAATGATGTTCCAGTGTTTATGTTAGTACATGTACCAGTATATATGTTCTAGTATTTATATAATATTTATAGCCTTGAGATAACATCTATAGAAAATTTTACACTATATTAATTAACTAGAATTAATGTTGAATGATTGTTGAAATACTGTTAAATTATCTTTTATTTAAACTTGGCATGAATTCATCCTACGAAGTACATGTACTTAGAAATGTGTGTGAATGTACATTTTTCCTTTTTAGATGGTCTTGGCCACTCTTGGGAGATTTTATTTTATACTTTTATTGAAGCATTTGTAAAATGTCCAGTATTTAGCTATCATCCTTTCATTAGCTTTGTTCAAATTTAGATTTTAGCTTGGAATATGCCTCACATTTCAGATTTATGAGATACCATGTATGTATATTGATCAATAGAATGATCATAAAGTGAAAAAAAAATTAATGGACATGTAATCAGTAAACATAACAACTTTTCTCCTTTTTTTGCAGAAAAATGAGGGACTTTTTAGCACTGCAGTTAGTGAAGAGACAATACAAAAAGCAAAACAAAAGGGAAAAAGCATTTTTCAAACAGAGGAGTGGGGAGCTGTGGCCCAGTATTCTCCAGGGATGCAGGAAATAGTGGACCAGAGAGCACTGGAACAGTAAGTTGTCTTACTAACCCTTCAGATATATTCCAGTACCGATATATATACCGGTATTTATATTTTGTAATGGATGCAAAGAAACTGTATAGTATTCTGAATTGGTAACTTTTGTTAATTTCAGTTTCAATGAGGCCATGAAAGCAAAAGAGGAAGGAAAATTTGAGCAAGTTTTAAAATGTCTCTCTAAAGCCATGGGGCTCCGTACAGATTCTTTGTATTATGTGGAGAGAGCGGAGGCTTTTATACAACTATGTGACTTTCAGTCAGCCATTTTAAACTACAAAAAAGCTTGCCTAATGGAGCCAGATAATGCTGAGTACTATGCCCGTCTGGCTTTCCTGTATTATTTTATGGGACAGACCCTCTTTGATCAGAGGCTTTACCCCGAGGCCTTAGAGTCTTTTGCAAGAGCAGCTGAAATGAACCCTGACAACACAGGCTATCATATTAGAAGGTACTTGTATGATAAATAGTTCTTTATGAAAAGTAAAGCTCAAAGCCATAAAGTTTCTCAGGCCAAATATTCAAAAATATAATGCAGCAGATTATTGCAATCTTCAAAAAGGGGAATAACTCAATATTTGTCTTTATTTTACAAATTCAGTTAAATATATTTCCCTTATCAACATTGTAATAAAATTTATCAAATCTGATACAACACAGCAGTGTCTATCATTATTAACATTCAGAGCCATACCTGGTAGATTGAATTTTGACTGTTTGTTGTAGTATGACATGTTTAGCAGCTCTACAAAGACACGGAGAATGCCTGGCCTTAGTCAACAAAAGATTGGAGACCGACAATGAAAACCCAGACTTGTACATCATGAGAGCAAGGCTACATGAGATGTTTAGAAATGTAAGGAAATTGATATTTACATTGTTATGTGTCTTGTAAATCAACAAATACTATCATAATGCTGGTTTCTTCCAAAAACAGTGTTGCAACCAGATAATTTATAATATACCAGTACTGTTGATTCCTAATTAAATGCAAGGATTTAATACCGCAAAAAATCGAGTGAAGCAACCCTTGCAGATATAAAAACCTCACTTTTATTTTTCAGACTGTTTTGAACATATCAGGAAATTATAATGAAAAATGATGCTCACAATTTTTTATTCTCGCAATTTGATACTAATCAGTAGAATCGTGGAATTCAGTACATTGTACTCGCGTAAAATAAGGAATTTACAGTATATAATATCATGTTTCTTTTCTCACACAGACAACCCTCTGTTATTATGACATCAAAGATGCTCTACAAGTTGATCCGGATCACCAAGAGGCCAAGGCCATGATGGTCAAGATGGAAAAGAGAGCTCAGGACAACAAACGAGAGGCCATGCAGCTAAATCTGATGGGAAAGCATAGGGAGGCCCTGCAAAAAATCTCTATAGCCATAGATACAGACCCCATTATTGCAGACTTTCATGTGTTAAGGTATGAAGTTGTTTTGAGAAAAAACATCATCAGATACATTCCCCTTTGTTTTCTCATTTGGGCCTGATTTGGCCAGTCTTATTAAGAATACCAAAACCCACCTTCCAATTTTCTTATTGTTAAATCAAAAAGGGTGGAGGTTTTATTTAGACTGATTAATCTAGAATATTTGGACTAATACCTTCACTGATGAAGGTAAAAATCTACCGTTAGATGTTTCATGCTGGCAATATACCTGTTTGAATCTTGCCAAGATTAAACTCATTAGAGTACATGTATGTATGTTGCTTTCCAGCATAGAGCTTTGAAATCTACAACCTAATCATGCAATACCACCCAACTGAAATGAACGTTGTCTATTTTAGTAGACAAAGCTACCATGAAACATACTCATTTTTTTTCTCTGTTTCCCTTATTAGAGGATCACTGCATCGGAGATTAGGGGACTACAATGCTGCTATAGATGACTTTCTTTTGGCCCTTGATAAGTGTGAGCACAATGAAGAGTCTCCCGTCTACATCGACTCCCAGAGACAGCTACTGCTGACCTACAATGACTTTGCTGTGGAATGCTTCACCAAGGACTTCTATGAAGAGGCCATAATTCTACTAAATAAGGCAATAAAGGGAGAGAAACGCGAGAAGGGGCTGTACATTAACAGAGGAGGTGTGTATATGTAATATTTATCACTGCATGGTTTTAAATTCAGTCATGAGGAGGAATGATTAACATGCCAATAACTCCACTGTGATCAACATGCTAATATAACTTCATTGTTTTTCTTTCCAGATTGTTTCTTCCGCCAAAATGACTTTAACTTTGCCCTTCAGGACTATTCCCAAGCTTTGGAGCTGGATCCAGATGATGAGAATATCAAAGCACGCATTTCTGTGATTTATAACGAGTTTGGCGTAAATGCATATCAGGATAAGAACTTCCCGGTAATGCTAGTTCTCATTTTTATGGTACATGTAATATTATAAGTACAGTTTCTGATATCATCATGGGAACAGTTAAGCTTATATAAGGAATTTTTAAAATATACTTATACGGTACATGTTCCATGGTTTTAAATTGTTAACTGTATGTAGATGATAAATTCTCCTGCAAAGTATGAAGACTAGTACCTGGGAATAAAAATAGTTTGTAAAATTGATAATGGTGCAAGATAGTTTGATTAGGAATGGCATGAATGATATTTGTTTACATTTTGAGGAAAAATGTCATACTAGTAGTAATCAGCCTAGATGGCAGTCGAGCATCATGCTCAGGTGAGCAATATGGCATATGGGTGCTCTTATAATAAATACATGTATATATCAGTACATATATTGCAGAAGTCTTTGTTCTGGCTATGATAATAATATTCTTAATTTTAGAACTAAAATAAGGCCTATTTGAATCATTACCCCCCCCCCCCCCCCCCCCCCCCCCCCCCAAAATTTGATATTTACATGAATGGATCCCAAAGTGTGTGTCCCACCCTTAATTAATAAAGTGACGAACATTGATCACATTTGTTGGTTGATTTAATTTTAAGGAGGCAGATACCAAACTTACACAGGCTATCCAGTACAACCCGAAAGTTGGTCAATATTATATTACAAGATCAAGATGTCGATACATGATGGAGGTAAGAGTTGTCCATAAATTTAGTTAAATTGATAAAAGCAATTCTAACAATATATTTACCGGTACAAGTTTTTTATAATGTTCCATTGAATTCTTTTGGAATTTTTTGTTTCTCTCTTTAAATCATTTTTTTTAAAAATAAATATATATACCAGTAAGTGAAATAGTCCAGTTTACACAAAGAGGAGGTTGTTTGTAGAATATTCACAGTGCCAGACTGGATCTGATTATGGGGCTCTTGCTGGACCCGACCAACGAGGATGTCATCTCCATCTTGTCCCGCCTGTTCCCCGGGAAGTCCATTGGTGATGTCGTCAACAGTAGAGCTGCTGATCCCGCGAAACTAGCCGTCCGAGCAATACTCAACATTCAACCTCAGCGACCTCAGGCCAAAGTCACTCACGATGCATTCACAGAAAGGTGAGATTCAGATTTTAATACAGACTCATTGGTGCTATTCTTATTTTTGCACGATTTAAGAAAAGGTTTAAATTTCTATACAGTATTGTTTCAGTTGCTCGGTCTATTTTAGTTCCTATTTTCAAAATCAATGAATATGTTTAAAAACATTATCCCATTGAATTTCTCTTATGTAATACAAGTACTACATAAAAGATTACAAGCACAACACACATAAAGCTACTGGTACATGTTTTGAACAGGAAACAATATTCTACCTTTAAACATGCATTATTTATGTGATCATGCAGGTTACATTCAGTTTAAGGGTTAACCAGACCAGTAACACTAGAAGTGACACACTAACCCTCAAATCCATGCAATTATGGGCAGCCACTGCTAGTTTTAAATACTAAATGTATCTCCTTTTATTGTTTAAAACTTTTGTTTCATGGTAAATACACACACAATTTATGTTGGTAAAAATCCACATTTTCACTTTTGCCAATTTTATTTGTTTGAGAAATTAACAATCCGTTAAATCATGTCTGTTAATTATTGTATCTTAAAGTCAAACAACATTCACCCATTATATACTTTTTTCATTATCTGTACATTATCATCTAGTTTTTGTGATTTTAAAGAGAAGGTACCATAGTTTATGCTTCAATACCATTAGAGTAATTGAAGATGTAGGGAACTGATTTTTCATTACCGGTACTTTAAAACACTGCCTACAATCTCTGATTTTGATCCTTTTTTGTATCTTCCTTCAAAAAGTGTTCATGTTTTTGATTGTTTGGATTTAGTGGAGTCCTGGACAGTCATGCCTCGCGCTCCTTCCCTCCTAAATCAGCCCAGACCACATGGAGCCAGGCAGCTACTGACGTGTCAACAGTGGACGACTCCCTCGTCAAGCCAGGGGGCTGCTTCCCTCCCCTTAAAGCCTGTATGAAGGAGAAAGACTTTAATATAAAACTGGCCATCGAGAAAAAACAAGTAAGCTGAAAATTTTAATTACCGGTAGTGCAAGTTTTTTCTCATCAGAATAGGAATTAAACATACTGCAAACAAAATTTTTTTATTTTAAATTACTGAATATTGAGGACTGGTAAAATGCTTGATTTATGTTTTTTTCTATTCGAGTTTCCTAAATGCCAAAAATATGCAGTAACAAGAAATGAACTGAAATTGACCTAAAATACTTTAGTAAGAAACCTGTGAACTCTATACAGATTACAGTACAAATACCAGTAATTCTATTTATTTTGTTTTTCAGATTCATGAAGAGGTATCAGTAGCCTTACTTGACAGGAAGAGTTTGCGATACGAGGGGGCCAGAGTCCAACCCTTACCACCCCCAGCCCCCAAACCAAACTCCCAGAGAGCACCACCTCCCAGGGAGAGATTCATCAAGGATGCATTTGGTGGGAAAAAAAAGGTCATGACCTACAATTGGCGAAGGTTCACCATGGGAATAGGTCTCACAGATGTCAAGGACGTTGGATAGTTTAAAAATTCTGTAAACTCATGTTTCCCAGTCTTATTGTACAAGTGATTGTGTTTTATTGAGAAAAATATTCAATATATTAGCTTCCATGAAATTTGATATGTTAAGATTTGTTCAGAATTTAATTGACTTTGTATGCATTGATTTTACAAGTTTTCACAAGTGTGCGATTTTATGAGCAGTCAATTTATTACACATGTACATTTTTCATAATTAAGTGCTAATATTCGAAGAGGATTACTTATTTCCATGATAAAACATTTCCAACATAAGTATTTTGGAGAAAATTACTGATATATTTAGGAAAACTGAATTCAGATCAGTAGCATACATATATGCCAAGTTCAATACTCTACGTGTAGCGGTGTGCCTTCAGCATGACTGTGTAAACATGTTTATGAATAAACTTTAATTTTTTAACATGGTCTGTATGTATATGAATTAATTTATAAAAGGCTGGGCGTTTTGTTTGTTATCATGTTGGTGCTGTTGAAGCATTTGCTATCATGACTTCTCACAAGTTTGTTTTTGTTATTTTATTTGTCAACGAGTCCTGTAATATTTGTAATAAAATAATAGAAAATACATGCACTAGCTGTCATATTTTGTTTTTCTTTTGGGATTAATAAAGATCTAGTGAATTCTTTAACAAACATGGTATACATTTAAATTTCTTTGTACGAGAGCTTCCTTCTTGAGGATCAAGGGTATACTACAGTTAAACTTTGATATCTCAAACACTGATATCTCGAATACAATGGATATGTCGAAGTGATTTGTAAGTCCCAACCGCTTATTTTTTAAGTATTTCACCCTCGATATCTCAAATACTCGGATATGTCAAACTAACTTTAAACAGTCCCATCTAGTTCGAGATAATGAAGTTTGACTATAAGTAAAAGTGAATACTTACAGAATTGAGATATTTGTGGAGGAAGCTAGGCTATTAAAATTTATGAAACTGATAATTAAAAAATTAATATGTAAGGAAATTCCTTAAGTCCAGTACGTGCTTCCTACTAGTCATTTAAATCAGCAATTTGTTAACTTAATATTCAATACGTATTTTCTTTCTTTTTTTCCCCCTTTTCAACAACTAGCAGAGTTAATTTGATTTATTTTAAATTCCCCTATTAAACCACACAATACTGTGAGCTAATAACTCAGTGTCAGTTGCATAACAACATGTACATTTGTACTTCATTCTGCAATCCTCGTGCAAGCATATCACAAAAATCTAGTAACCTGATATCAGGTCATTGCATGTTTCTTTTTTATTTCTTTTCATTTCTTTAGAAAGGATTTTATAAAATATAGTTTCCTGTGTGATAAATTGCTTGAATCCTTCATTGGTTAATTTTTTGACAAGAAAAGAATGTATAAAAGCAGATAAACTCTTGAGAAAATATAACTTATTATAAGGGGAAAATGCACTGTCATGTCAATTTGGCACATTCCAGAGGAGTGTCAGAGTTATTCCCCTTAAAACACATTATAAGTGTGTCATTGTTCAGCGTGACAGAGATCGTAAATCCAGGTATTTTTTACCTGAGCGCCAAAATAGCATCGTAAAATCTGAAATAAATTTGATAATCATACACTTTTTATTCTCAAAATACTCAAAGGTTATAAGGTTTTAATCCTCACCGTAAAATAAGAATGTTTATTGTGCAGGTGTGTTAATTGTGGTCACGTGACTCCGATAGGAGTTAATTCTGGCAGTGTCAAGTTGAGTTTCACATGTTGAAATTTGTCGTCTGTTTTGAAATTGTGTTTACATGGATCTGACAGTGGAATAGTTTGTACGGGGTCATGAAATGAGAGGGATGTCATTCAGAACCCCCGGGGTAGCCCTAGAGCTACAGGTGGGGGTTTGTTGCAGTAAGTATTGCAGTGTAAACAGTTATAGAGATGACCCATTGACCATTATTGTTGATGGCGGCGCAGAGCAACAAAGCATTGTGCATTCTACATGTTTTAAACTCATTTTTGGATGTCAATGATTTGTGACTAAACATTGCATATGTAGAATGTTCCATCCTTTGTTTGGAAGCCGTCATGTTAAAGTTTCGATATTCCGATGTATATTTGCTATAAATATATATTAATGGTTGTGTAACATCGAAATCTGATGATACCATG